>NC_135804.1:83198645-83521116 GCF_964213995.1 Mustelus asterias | reverse complement strand
CTATATTCTCATCAAAAAGCTCCATCAAGTTAGTGAAACATGATTTGCCTTTAACAAATACACACTGGTTTTGTTTAATTTATCCAGCCTTGTTCAAGTGACTGTTAATTTTTTTCTCCTGCCCTCATTTATAAAAGATTTCTTAGCACCAAGATTAAACTAGCTGGCACCCAGTTGCTGGGTTTATTGTTGCAGCATTTTTGAACATGGGATCTGTTCAAGGATCATTACATACTGTTTGATATGATCCACCAGTCATTGGGATATAGGCCTATGTGCCTGGCATCATAACGGCACTGAAATTCATATACAACATTACTCATTTGTGTAGTAGGCAGAACATCATCTTGAATTGACAGCAACATCCTTCAGTGGAGAGTACCACTTGTGTTGCTACTGTATAGTAGCATTGGGAAATGCTTCACTGTTGCTCAAATTTTTGTGACTTTACCCTTTCAAGGTAATTTATGGTAGTCAGGGCACTTTTCACGACTAAAAATTGTGGCCTTAGGCCCACTCATGAGTTTGCACAATGTATGCAGCAAGCAATGATTTGATCAGGGTAGCCATTATCCCACAGGATGGCTTTGATGCGCCCTCTTTTGGCATCAAGCTTGCACGGTGAACAAATGGCTCAGGTTCTGTTTACGAGGTTGCTAATTAGGCCAATCTTATGGTGCATGGAGCTGTAGGAATCCAGTGGCATATATTGGTCAGTGAAGGTGGGCTTGCCAGAGACAATAATAGAGAACCCAATAGTGGATTTCTCAACAAGTATGTTGAGGAAAGGGAGCTCTGCAAACATGAGTTGGTTTGGAGTCAAGGAGTTGGTTTGCAGGTGCAGCAGGTAATTAAGAAGGCAAATGGAATTTTGTCCTTCATTGCTGGAGGGATGGAGTTTAAAAACAGCGAGATTATGTTGCAGCTGTATAAGGTGCTGGTGAGGCCACACCTGGAGTACTGTGTACAGTTTTGGTCTCCTTGAGAAAGGATATACTGGCACCGGAGGGGGTGCAGAGGAGATTCACTAGGTTGATTCCGGAGTTGAGAGGGTTGGCTTATGAGGAGAGACTGAGTAGACTGGTGCTATACTCTGAAATTTAGAAGAATGTGGGGAGATCTTATGGAAACATATAAAATTATGAAGGGAATAGATAAGATAGAAGCAGGGAAGTTGTTTCCAATGGCGGGTGAAACTAGAACTAGGGGGCATGGCCTCAAAATAAGGGGAAGCAGATTTAGGACTGAGTTGAGGAGGAACTTCTTCACACAAAGGGTTATGAATCTGTGGAATTCCCTGCCCAGTGAAGCAGTTGAGGCTACCTCATTGAATGTTTTTAAGGTAAGGATAGATAAACTTTTGAACAGTAAAGGAATTAAGGGTTATGGTGAGCGGGCGGGTAAGTGGAGCTGAGTCCACAAAAAGATCAGCCATGATCTTATTGAATGGCGGAGCAGGCTCGAGGGGCCAGATGGCCTACTCCTGCTCCTAGTTCTTATGTTCTTATGAAAAGTTTGTCTATGTATTGCACCTTTTCCAATTAAATGAAAACATGGTGGACAACTGCTCCCTGGTGCATTCTCCATGGCAATGCTTTAACCAATCAAAGCCAACTTACCATTTTTGAATTCAAACAAAAGCTTGGGGGATAACTTCCCGGGTGCAGTTGTTCTCTACGGCAACACCTTGATCGATCAGAACCCACTTTCCAACCAATCAACACCTTTTTCTCATGCAGTATAAATTGTTGTTCCCTTTGAAATTTGGCATTCTTGCATTTGTCCTGATGAGTGCAAGAAGATAAACTTCAACAGCATGCTTTTTTTTTACAGCGATACTCAAGTTTGTTCTATCAAGTGACTATTTGGATCACTTGTTCCCTCAATGTTTCCCCTCAGATACTTGGCCCACCTGATGCACTTTCTTCCGCAGATCTGTTTGTACCAGCTGTCCTGGGAATCTGCCGTTCTTCCACTGAAATTACATGATCCGTTTCAGAAAAATCCCTGAGTAAATTTCTGGCATTTAATTTGCAGATATTTGCACTTTCAATTAATTATTTGTGTGTCAGGGTGTGCTTGGATCAGAGTTGACATCTTTGAAAAATGTGAGAGCACATCAGATGTAAGATGACAAGAAAGGGATCATTTTTTATTCATAAATCAGGATTTATTTTTAGAAGGGCAATGGATTTTTGTGAAGGATGTCCCGCAGGGTAATTGCAAACTTTAGCAATTTTGAAACTGAATAAGAAGAGAACAAACAAAATGATTGAGGGAGGTGGAGGAATTGGATTAAGAGGAATGATTATGTAAATTGGGCATGTTCTCACACTAAAAGAGGAAAATTGATGCTGATTTTAGTATTTTAAAGTGACTTAATATATAAAGACCTTGATAAATTGCTTCACCTTGTCCAGGATCGTCTGGACCCTGAGGATTGGAGGAATAAATTCCAAACTAACTGCTGGAGCTAATACCCTGATTTTTACAGGGAGGTGGGAAAGATGCAGGAGTGGGCACTTCTTGGTGGAGGGGAGGGTAGAAGAACAGTTACATCTTGAGCAGTGGAGATACTTCCAACTTTGACGGCAGGATCTAATTAGCACTTATTGGTACGTTTCCTGTCTGGCAGTGATGCAGACTGACAGGCTGGCTGGCTGCAGTGTAGAAAATGCAGCTACAGAAAACAGCAGTCAGAGACCTTTGGGGACAGTCCCCAGCAATCAAGAAAGATCAGAAGAGTGGGAAGATGGTGGGATGTTTGTTGGAGTGGTGAGGAAAGATGCCAGCCAATCACAGGCATGCAGCTCATGTTTGGGCCTTGTTGCTGAGTGGGCGGCGCAGGTCGATAATTGCTTGAGAGGCCAAATGCTCAAGGAGCCCTGTCAAAGGAACTGGCCCTCTCCATTTCCGTCTTCATTTCATAGCCATGTATCTCCAGCCTTGGGAAACCTAGCCGGCAACCTGATACTATAATGAAGTGCCTGCCTTGCTAACGGGGGTCACAGTTGTGTTAAACAACTAGCGGCCCTAAAAATATCAGTAGGCAGGCATGCAGAACGTTCTGATCATTTTTCACAATTTTTACTTTTTAACCCCTTTGGACCTCTCCTGCCTGTTGGGAGGTGGGGAGGAGGGGTGGCTGCAGTGAAGGAGGTAAACATAAACTCCAATATTCTAGCAAGTGACTGGAGCAGTCAGACAGTGGAAGTAGTTGGTCTTGATTCATTCAAATGCACAATTGGATAATTGGACAATTGGACAATTCCTCAAATATAACATTTTGGAATACAAGATGCAAGTCATTTGACAAATACTTGGGAAGAACACGTCACTTTGGACTGATGGTTCCCAAAGTTGTCTGATACTTCTGTTTTCCTCATCTCATATTGTTGTAGTCTAATTGATGGATATTAGTTATCAAGATCAGTCAATAACTCTCATTACTGCTGTATCATGCAACTACCAGGGTGATTTGTTTACTTATTCATGGGATGTCGGCATCAGTGGCTGGGCCAGCATTTATTGCCTATCCCTAATTGCCCTTGAATTGAGTGACTTGTTTGGTCATTTCAGAGGCATTTGAGAGTCAACCACATTGCTGTGGATCGGGTGTCACACATGGACCAGAACAGGTCATGTAAAGAGGGAAGACTTTCTTCAGTGAAAGGCATTAATGAACCAGATGGCTATTTATGACAGTGGCTCCATGGTTATCATTGGACTTTTAATTGCAGATTTTCACCATCTACCATGGTGAGATTGGAACCTGGGTCTCCAGAGCATTACTCTATGTGTCTAGATTGCTAGTCCAGTGATTTAGATTTAGGTTTATTGTCACATGTACTGAGATACAATGAAAAGTATTGTTTTAGGTGCGATCCATACAAATCATACCAAATGTAAGTACACCAGGGTAATAGAGTGCAGAATGTAGTGTTACAGCTACAGAGAAGGTGCAGAGAAGATCAGTTCAGTATCTGAGAGGTCCATTCAAATGTCTGATAACAGCAGGAAAAAAGCTGTTCTTGAGCTTGCTGGTATATGTTTTCAACCATTTGTATCTTCTGCCGAATGGAAGAGGGTGGAAGAGAGTATAACCAGAGTGGGAGGGGTCTTTGATAACGTTGGCTGCTTTCCCGAGGCAGCAGGAAGTATAAGCGGAGTCAATGGACGGAAGGCTGGTTTGCGTAATGGACTGGGCTGCGTTCATAACTCTCGGTAATTTCTTCCAGTTTTGGGCAGAGCCTTGTCATACTAAACTGTGATGCATCCAGATAGGATGCTTTCTATAGAAGTTGGTAAGAGTCATGGTAGACATGCTAAATTTCCTAAGTCTTCTGAGGAAGTAAAGGCATTGGTGTCCTTTCTTAACCTTAGCATCTACATGGGTGGACCAGGACAGATTGTAGGTGATCCTTACTCCTAGAAACTTGAAGCTTCCAACCATCTCCACTTCCGCGACATTGGTACAGACAGGGGCATTACCTTCACTCTGCTTCCTGAAGTCAATAACCAGCTCCTTCATTTTGCTGACATTGAGGAAGAGATTGTTGTCCTTGCACCATGTCACTAAGCTCTCTATCTCTTTCCTGTACTCTGTCTCGTCGCTGTTTGGGATCCGACCCACTACGGTGGTGTCATCGACAAACTTGTAAATGGAATTAGAGCTGAATTTGGCCACACAGTCATGAGTGCACAAGGGGTATAGACGGGGCTGAATACACAGCCTTGTGGGGCCCCGGTGTTGAGGATTATCGTGGAGGAGGTGTTGTCGCCTATCCTTACTGATTGGGGTCTGTGGGTCAGGAAGTTGAGGATCCAGTTGCAGAGGGGAGGGGATTCCGAGTCCTAGTTCTTGAAGTTTGGAGATAAGCTTGGTTGGAATTATGGTGTTGAAGGAGGAGCTACAGTTAATAAACAGGAGTCTGACATAGGGTCTTGGGATGAGTGTAGGGCCAGAGATTTAGCATCTGCCGTGGAGCGATTGCGGCGGTAGGCGAATTGCAATCGATTAAGGCAATCTGGGAGGCTGGAATTGATGTGTGCTATGACTAGCCTTTTGAAGACAATACCACTACGCCATTGCCTCCCCAGGTTAGAAGGCAAACTAGATTGCAGTGTTACTTTTTAAATCCAGCAGCTCTTGTGTTCCCAGGACAGCTCCTCTTGGTATCAGGCAGCCCCAGATGACTATATTGAATTTTTCTGCATTGAAACTTTGTTTTCTGCATCACAACAGTATTTCCTGAGCTCAGCTTCACAGCTGGATTCTAACTGCAATCTTCTTTCTCACAGCCAATGACCCTTGTGACTTTATTGTGCAAAACTACTTCTTGATGACATCATCCAAAAAACACTCACTTTTCACAAGTACACTGATGACAACCAGCTTTCTTTCACCGCTATCCTCTCTCTACTCCACTGTCATTAAGCTATCAGACTGCTTGTTTAACAAAAATGCAAAATTCCAGGACTGACATTTCTTCTAATTAAATATTGGATAGATGGACATCATTGTTTTCAGTCCCCACTACAAACTCCATTCCATAGTTACCAACTCTACCCTTCTCCTGGTAACTGTTTGAGACTGAACTAGACTGTTTGCAACCTGTATGTCCTACTTGATCCCAAGATGAGCTTCCAAACACATATCTGTGCCATCACTTAAAGCACCTATTTTCAACCCCAAGATAACATCTAACTCTATCCCTGCCTCATCTTATCCGCACCTGAAACTCATATTCATGCCTTTGTTACTCAATGATAATGCTCTCCTGGCTGACCTCCCTAAACCCAATGTTCTGGCATTTATTCACCAACCTTCTCTGTATCTCTATCTCTCTTTACTCCTTCTAGATGTTCTTTAACTTCTTTGGCCATCTGCCTGAGTATCTCTTTTGTTGTGGTATCACATTGTTTTAATAAAACTCCTGTGAAGCACCTTGGAACGTTTTAATACTTTGAAGGCTCAATGCAAGTTGCTTTATTGATTACCAATTAGCCCAGTAGTATTCAGGCAAAGGACACCTCAGAATTAGATTAGCACTGGCCAGATTTAATCCAGAAATTCCTCAAGGTCCTGAGGAGAACAGACTTCCAAAGCTGTCAGCTGAGCTCGGCTCCCAGAAATAAACATTGTTCAGCCCAACTTCCTTTCAGCATGAAAATCAATTCAATTGAATTGGTTCTATTAATCTATTAACTTTTAGTATACTTTTAGTATACAATTTCAGCAATAATTAATCAGAGGTGATGAGCTTTGCAGCCATTATTTAATAGAACTGCTGCACTTTTGAGTTCAAGCTATAAATGTTGATACTGACGTCAGTTGTGTTTTTGGTTATCCTGCTGCTAAAATGCTGCCGGTGGCTCATTGGTTTAAGCACCAATAGAGGAATATTTAACTGAAGGTGAGGGAATCTGGGAAGGAATGAATGTGCTTAGCATCTGTGATTAATGGAGTCATTCTGGCAATTTGGGGAGCAGAAAGAAGCATTAAAAATTAAAGACCAGTTGCCATTCTTCTCCATAAGTGGAAATTTTTGTCTGTTTAATGTTGAAAAATTAGGGCCAACATTGGACAGAAATTTGAGCCGGAGAGTTTGCAGTCTCCGTGGTTAGTGGTGAGGTCCCCCCCATCAACAGGGCAATCTCAACCCTAGTATGACAATACTTTCTATGCATATGACTGTTGTTAAACTGCCTCCAAGTTTATTGTGACAAGATCAAGGCTTTTATATGGAAGAAAGAATAGAAAGAAATGCATTAATGTAAAGTCTTTCACAACAGTATTTTGTGAAGAGTACTGCTGTTACAGGAAACACGGCAGACAAATTGCGCACAACAAGTTCCACTAGCTACAATGAAATAAATGACCATTTTTCAGGTGTTAGTTGAGATGTAAATATTCTCTGGGAGAACGGCTCGCTTTCTAAATAGCATAATGGAATCTTTTCCATTCACCAGAGAGGGTAGTTAGGGCTTCAGTTAATGTTGCCAACCCTCCATCATTGGCCTGAAATCTCAAGGAATTGAAGATCAATTTCCAGGAATTGAAAATCATTCTCCAGAGCACTGCTGTCTAGAGCTTTGGGGAAATGTCATTGGGACATTAATTATTTTTCTCATTTTCCTTGAACATTTATTTCTCTTTACCAGGTATAAAAATATTGAAACTGGGAAAAGACAGGTTGCTTGGCTGACAATCGACCATCATTCATTTGGGTAATGAGTCTTTTTGCTTTTCAATTGGCATAGGAAGGCAGTGGATGTGTTAGCCAACTAATAGATAGAGGGAGTGGGGAGAGTGTAAGGCATGTGATAAAATACAGTTAATCACAGTTGGCAACCCTAGTCTTGGTTTAATACCTGATTTGAAAGATGGCACAAAGGAAAATGCCGCACTCCTTAAGTACCACCAAGGGATTCAGTACCAATATGGGACCGACAGCCTAGATTTTGTTATAAAATAAAAGCAAATTACTGCGGATGCTGGAATCTGAAACCAAAAGAGAAAATGCTGGAAAATCTCAGCAGGTCTGGCAGCATCTGTAAGGAGAGAAAAGAGCTGACGTTTCGAGTCCAGATGATCCTTTGTCAAAGCGGCTTTGACAAAGGGTCATCTGGACTCGAAACATCAGCTCTTTTCTCCCTTCACAGATGCTACCAGACCTGCTGAGATTTTCCAGCATTTTCTCTTTAGCCTAGATGTTGTGCTCAAATCTCTATAGAGTAGAACTTGAATCCACAACCTTCTAGTTTTTCTAAAGTTTCTTTATTAGTGTCACAAGTAGGCTTACGTTAACACTACAGTGAAGTTACTGTGAAAATTCCTAGTCGCCACACTCCGACATTGTACACTGAGGGAGAATTTAGCATGGCCAATGCACCTAGCCAGCACGTCTTTCAGACTGTGGGAGGAAACTGGAGCACCCGGAGGAAACCCACGCAGAAACAGGGAGAACATGCAGACTCCACAGAGACAGTGACCCAAGTCGGGAATCGAACCGAGTTTCTAGTGTTATGAGGCAGCAGTGCTAACCATTGTGCCACCATGCCACTCAGTTAGAGGTGAGACTGTCTGAGACTTGCTGCATTGAAGTGTAATAAAAAGTAATTGTTAGCATTCTAACCACTCTCCACTGAGGTTTCTCTTGAATTCCCTATTAGATTTATTAGTGTTTGTCTTGTATTTATGGTCCCTAATTCTAGTCTACACTACAGGTGGAAATACCGACTTTTATGTCCACCCTATCAAGCCCTTTCCTAATCTTGAAGACCACTATATAATCACTAATGAAATTCCATTCCATCCTTGAGTAGTGCTTTGCTAAACTCTAGCTTTGCACTAAAGCTATGTTAATCTTAGCCACGAATGCTACCTCTTAGGTACCTGCTCAACAAATGGCAGACATAATTATCGACTATAAATATGAGGCATTCACTAATGAATCTAGTGGGGCATTCAGGATAAATTTTCCTCGCCACTGCACTCCCACAAGGGAGATGGTGGCATATTGTCACCGGGCTAGTCATCCCAAGACCCAGAATAATGTTCTGGGGACCCGAGTTCGAATCCCACCAGAGCTGATGGTAAAATTTGAATTCACTAAAAATCTCGCATTAAATGATAACCATGAAACCATTGTCGATTGTCTCAAAAAGCCATCTGGTTCACTGACCTCCTATCAAGAAGGAATTTTGCCGTCCTTACCTGGTTTGGCCTACATGTGACTCCAGGTCCACAGCAATATGGTTGACTCTTAAATGGCCCAACAAGCCACTCAGTTCAAAGTCACCCATCCCTAAAGCTTGAAAGGGTGAAGGGAATAGAGGGTTGTGTTATTATGTTTAGAAGAAGTAGGGTGGGTGGAAACTCATGTGGAATGTTAGCACCGGTATGGGCAAGATGGGTTGAATGGCCTATTTGTGCTGTATGCTGTACAGTATCTAGTTCTATTACTGCATGCACATTTGAGCACATAGGAAACTCAATTTGGTTACTCAAACTGCCTTTCTGCTGGTGCAATGATTAAAGGTGCTGGGAGAAAGTCAGAAATAATATGGTCTATGTGCTATCAGATTAAAGCTGTGCACTGGTGAAAGAAAGTTATGCCACCTTGGTACTGCTAAATCTACGTTAAATAGATAAAGGGCCAGATCTGCCCTCTGGTTTGGGAAATGGACAGCCAAGGTTCGGGCCTGCCACCTTCCATGGCAGCCCCAAGGCAGTAACTTAGACAGGCAGATATCTTGGAAGGTTAATTAGAAAGTCTGCCTCCGCTCTCTGACACATCAGCCCACCCTCCACATGTTGTTGGACTCCCTAATCCTTACCCCACCCATGCCCCCTGCATGCCCCTATATCTCTCATGCCCTCTCATGTTGCATGACCTATCACATCCCCATGCCATCTCCATGCCCCCTCATATTTCCTCCATACACCCATGCCCCCCCCCCCCACCCCAATGTCCCTTCATGCCCTTCGTACATCTCCTATATCCATTCTCCTAGTGTTAACTATTACAGAACCAATGAGCTAGTGGTAATTCTGGCAAGTCTTTGAAATGCTCCTGAAAAGGACACAATAAGCAAAGAGGCTTTGAAAAAGAAATGCTCAGCTTACAACTTCATAAAAGTGTCAATCAAACATAAGCATTCATAGTATCAATGTCAAAAGCTTTCATCTACTTAATATATCTTAATTGTGTGTAGATAAACACACAGGCATTGAAAAACACATCAGTGAAAGAATATCTTATTACAAGATACTAAACATGTCAATCAAGCAAAACTTGCACTCCCCTGCAAGCTGTATCAACAGACCTCTGCTGAGCTGAGTGCATTAGCCATTCTTGGAGCTCAACCTAGCATTCAGAATGAGGCCACCAGGAAAAACAGATGTTTGGCCATCTGTTCTAACTGTTTCTGTGGATATAGTTGCCAGAGCAAGGAAGTGACATGGGGGATATGAGGGGGAATGGAGAGGGCATGAGGATGCTTGGGGGGGCATGGGGATATAAGGGGGCATGGGGTATATGATAGGGTAAGGGAGATATGATGGGACATTGGCAACAACTTTTAAACATACCTGTAAAAATGTTCCTGGCTTTTCAGCAGGCTTCCCCCTAGACTCATGAATGAACTTGTCTGATGAATTTCCCACAACCTTCAGTAACACATCAACCTACACAAAAATTTCAATAGAAGGGTTATTTGAATTTCCAACAGTGATTTATATTGGGAACATGATGCCAGTGTAAGTGAGTATTGGGTTGTAACCTGTCATGATTCATGACCCATTTAAAATGGTTGTTAACCTTCTGATAGTGAAGTAAAAAGTCAATCTTTTCTTGGTTTCAGATTTATTCACAAAGTGAAACGTTCCAAATGTATAGTTTGTACCACTACCAGCGTCCCTAAGTGTTATATGCTGAAGTAATTTACTGCCCCCACCTGTGTACTCTTAATTTTCACTTATACAATTAAAGATGGTGAGAAGCAGTAATCATTTGGGAAATTCCAAGTTTGTGGCTCCGCACACCTCCATTTTGGTCCCCCCGACTCTGTTTTGCCCTGAGTCAAGTGACAAAATTCCAACCTAAAGCCTCCTTTTAAAGATGCAGCAATAACATAGTTCTATCCATGTAGATAATTTTTCACTTCATCAGAGAAAATGAGCATTTAAAGGAATAAGAACACGTCAGTTGCACCCCAGATCAACAAAGCATCAAGATGAATGCAGTCAAAAAATTTTGTTGACTCACTCCACCATAAATCCAATGTGCAATAAAGGACACCGTGCCTTTGTCCTGTGAAGAACTGCTCCAATATCAAGGAATTGACAGAGATGTGAGACTGATGATTGAATGAGGCTTTCAACATTCTCACAGGCTGGATTTTCCAGATGATAACGACTGTCCCTTCAAAGGTAACTGACACAAGAGTTTATTGTCTCCCATATCATTAATTATGTTAAAAATAGCACATTGCTGCTTTAAAACAGCCCAGAAATACAATGAATTCTACTATTCTTCATCACTATTTGTTGAGATGATATGCTATACAACCAGTAGAGACATGAGTTTACCCACATAGTTGATATATATATATATATACAAAGTAATTAAATTTGAATGCTCGGATTTATTCAGAAACTTTCCAAAAAGTGATATGATGTCCATGCACATCCGTTTCCTGCAGAAAAGCACCACCATTGTCAGAAAAGGGTTCAGGCTGCTTAATTGGCTTGGTAATTAAGTAGCTTCCTGGTAAGGGAATCATCCTGTGATCATTGTAACAATGGTTCCAGCAATTAGATCATAGCTAGGTTTGATTTATAAAATAAGCCTTTTTTTGAGAAAGGATGAGTGAGAGAGGGGTCAGAGAAAAATAAAGGGTGGGATTTTCCGCCCCCTTCTCCCCAGCGATATATTTCCTGGAGCCGGAGGCAGCTCCCCATTGGCCGCTGGCGAGATCCTCCTGTCCCACCGATGTCTCAAGTGTTTTGTGTGGCTTGCCTGTACTGCCACTAGGGAACCCACCACAGGGGCGGGTCACTTTCAGCGGGACCAGACAATCCCACCAATGGGAACGGTTGGAAAATCCCGCCCACAGATTTATAGGAATGGTATTGAGGAATAAAAGTTGCTCGAGAGTCATACAGGTGAAAAAGTGAATTTATCTTGAAAGATTGAGGAGGATGCAAAAAATGAAAAGGGAAATAAATGATGGGACAGTTGAGAGAGATGGCATTGGTTGGGAGCAACCAATGTGTGTCATCGTTTTTGAATTGTTACCAATATTTTTGCAAAAGAAACTTACTGCATATTCCTCCCAGCCTTCTGGCCCCTCGGACCATGCACCAGTAGCAGATGAGATGGCTGACCAATGACCTGCATGCAAGGACTGCTCATAATCTCTCTTCAGCTGTTTGGAGATGCCTGAGAGAGGCTTATAAGTGGCAGTCCCTCTGATTATTCGAAGAAAGATCCTGCACATGGCATTTCCACACAGTTCTGGGTGCAATCATTGTTAGAGATAGTCATGGATGTCAATTTATTCTCACTATCGCAATTCATTATGTTTTACTACCTCACTACCTTTGCTTTAGTCAAAAAGGCAGCAAAAAATAAATCACTTGCCCACCAACAATAATAAGAAATGGTAAAATGTAAGGAATTTTTGACCTACAGATGTTTTAAAATGAAATTTCATTGACAGGTTTTATGGGGGGGAGGGGGGGAATCTTACTAAAAAATGGCAGAATGTTGTCTCTCACGTGCCCCCCCCCCCCCACCCCCGCCCCCGCATTGCTGACTATGTGCCCCCGCCCAATGGCTCGATCATTGGCCCTAAGGCCATGTCTGGGCCCAGCCACAACCACGCCCTCCCCCAACAGTGCCAACCCATCCCCACCCGCCCCCCCAGCCTACCCCAATTAGTGGCCTCCCTCCTTCCCCTACCGATCCCGACTGCAGTGGCTATCCCTATTGATTGCCCCACCAGGCCCCGCCCCACACATGCACTGCCTCCTTGCCACTG
Source organism: Mustelus asterias (assembly GCF_964213995.1). Lineage (NCBI taxonomy): Eukaryota > Metazoa > Chordata > Chondrichthyes > Carcharhiniformes > Triakidae > Mustelus > Mustelus asterias. The sequence goes on along the minus strand of NC_135804.1, from coordinate 83,508,567 downwards.
CCCTATGTCCGGTGGGCAGTGCCAAGGTGCCTCTTGGGCATTGGCACGTTGCCCCTTGGGCACAGGCTGCGACTGCCAAGGTGGCAATGCCCCCCCACCACCACCCGACCCTCTGGACGGCATCGATTGCCCTCCCTTCACTCCAGTGGGGTTGGGCTGCTAGCTCCCCGGAAGTGTAGAGCTACTCCAAACCCGCTGGAGTGGACCACTTTTAGTGGGGGGAGCGGAGGCTAGCGGGCTCGGAGACTTCAGTCCCATCCTTGCTAATCATATTTAAATTATATTAAAATCCCCCCGTGCATACCTAATGCAGCTCCGCACGGAAAATGCCAGAAATCTGGCGCTGGGAGAGGCGCTTGGGGCCAGATGCCCAGCTTGGATCGCAGTATTCTGGCCCTGCTAAAATCTCCTGGCCGGATCAGCTAATTTATTAGCACAGTGGGATGAGAGAAGTGCTCCCCATATTTTTAAAATAATCATTCAAAGGATATGTGCTCCACTGGCTAGGCCAGCATTTATAGCCCATTCTTAATTGCCCTTGAGAATGTGATGGTGAGCCTCTTTCTTGAACCACTGCAGTCCATATAGTGTAGGTACACCCAGGGAGAGATTTCCAGAATATTGACCCAGCAATAGTGAAGGAATGTTAATATATTTCTAAATCAGGGTGGTGTGTGGCTATTTGCTGCCTTTGCCCTTCTCAATGGTAGTGGTCATGATTTGGAAGGTGCTATCTAAGCTGAGTTTCTACAGTGCATTTTGATGGTACACACTGCTGGACATCTGTGTGGAGAGAGTAATTGTGCCAATCAAGCGGGTGCTTTGTCCTGAATGCTGCCAAGCCTCTTGCGTGTTGTTGGAGTTGCACTCATCCAGGCAAGTGGAGAGCATTCCATCTCACTCCTGACTTGTGCCTTGTAGATTGTAGACAGGTTTTAGGAAGTCAGGAGGTGAGGTACTCGCCGTAGGATTCATAGAGTCATAGAGGTTTACAGCATAGAAACAGGCCCTTCGGCCCAACTTGTCCATGCCGTCCTTTTTTTTTAAAACCCCTAAGCTAATCCCAATTGCCCGCATTTGGCCCATATCCCTCTATACCCATCGTACCACTGTAACTATCCAAATGCTTTTCAAAAGATAAAATTGTACCCGCCTCTACTCTTACCTCTGGCAGCTTGTTCCAAACACTCACCACCCTCTGTGTGAAAAAATTGCCCCTCTGGACACTTTTGTATCTCTCCTCTCTCACCTTAAACCTATGCCCCCTAGTTTTAGACTCCCCTACCTTTGGGAAAAGATATTGACTATCTACCTTGTCTATGTCCCTCATTATTTTATAGATCTCTATAAGGTCACCCCTCAGCCTCTTACGCTCCAGGGAAAAAAGTCCCAGTCTATTCAGTCTCTCCTTATAACTCAATCCATCAAGTCCCGGTAGCATCCTAGTAAATCTTTTCTGCACTCTTTCTAGTTTAATAATATCCTTTCTATAACAGGATGACCAGAATTGCACACAGTATCCCAAGTGTGGCCTTACCAATGTCTTGTACAGCTTCAACAAGACGTCCCAACTCCTGTATTCAATGTTCTGACCAATGAAACCAAGCATGCCGAATGCCTTCTTCACCACTCTGTCCACCTGTGACTCCACTTTCAAGGAGCTGTGAACATGTACCCCTAGATCTCTTTGTTCTGTAACTCTCCCCAATGCCCTACCATTAACCGAGTAAGTCCTGCCCTAGTTCAATCTACCAAAATGCATCGCCTCACATTTGTCTAAATTAAACTCCATCTGCCATTCATCAGGCCACTGGCCCAATTGATCAAGATCCCGTTGCAATTGGAGATAACTTTCCAATTCCTAGCCTCTGACCTACTTTTGTAGCCACAGTATTTTATGGCTGGTGCAGTTCAGTTTCTGGTCAATGATAACACACAGGATATTGATAATGGAGGATTTGGTGATGGCAATGCCATTGAAGGTCAACAAGCGACGGTTAGATTTTCTGTTGATGGAAATGGCCATTGCCTGACACTTGTGTGGCGTGAATGTTACATGCCACTTGTCAGTCCAAGCCTAGATATTCTCCAGATCCTGTTGCATTTGGACATGGACTGTTCACAGAGATAATACCCACAAGTTTGACAGGTCTATAATAGAAAATGTAATTTGGTGTAATTTATTTTTGCATATGTAGAAAATCTTCGAGGGCTCCGTCCTCATGTTCTGTGGCATGTGGGTATGTTCCTGAACTTATCATCCAGAAACTGTAATGTCAAATCCCATCATGGCAGTTTGAGTTCAATTTTCAAAATTTTGCAAATAGAAAACTGGTATCAGTAAAAGTGACCATGAAGCTGTCAGATTGATCTAAAAACTCAACTGGCCCTCGCCCGGCCTGGCCTACATGTGGCTCCAGTTTTATATCAAAATCTTAACTGTCCTTTGGTGTGGCCCAGCAAGTCACTCCTTTGTATCAAATCACTGTTAATAGCTCAAGAAAGTGGATCTATTTCACAGGACACCAGATGCCAGCTTGCCAAAGACTCCTACATCCTGAGAATGAATAAAATATTATAACTAAAACAATGCTGTATTTATGCCTTAGCCTGCACATGGTTCCAAGATACACCATTGGTCCATGCCTCCAGTTTAAACTCAGAAAAGCTGCTTTGTTTAATGCAAAATTGCCTTTTCTAGAATGAACCAAGACTGTCCTCCTTGAAAAAGAGATTAAAATGTTTCACAGGAATAGACAGATTAGGGAAAATTGATGATCAGTTTCAAAACGAGATCAAGTTCTCAGGAATTCATTAATGCTTCTAAAAATATGGGAGCGATTAAAAGTTGGAAAATATTGAAAGACGTAATCTTTTTGACTTGTTAGGTTCAGTGCATTATGAGTCTGTAGTACCAACTGTGCTTCAGTGAGCAGTCTACCCGCTTTTGATTCCAAAGGTTTATGGTTCAAATCCAACTCCAGAAGCTTGAATGAAAAATTTAGAACAGCGTTGAGGGAGATCCAGAAATCTGGCAATGGCTGGATCTGTGCTAATTCCTCACCACACTCAGTTTTCGGACTGGCCTAAAATGCTCTTGCAATCAATGATGTCAAGTAAGTAAATTAAGAAGAGTGCAATTGATTTCCCTGTTCATTTAAGAACAGTGTGCTCTAGTTCTCCCATCTGGAGTTGTACCTAAGTGAAGCTTCAAATGCAATGGAACTTTTAAGGGCAGAGGTTTTTTTTTAAACATAGGGGTGAAATCTTTCTGGCTCTACCCACCAGTGGGATCTTCCAGTTCTGCCAATGGTGAAACCCAGCAGTGTGTCCCCTGGCAGTGGAGGGCATGGAGCATGCAAATCTCCATAGACAGCGGTGGGACTGGAAGATCCCACCACCAGCCAATGGTGGGCTGCCTCTGCCACTGTGAAATACGCCACGGAGCCCAGAAAATCCCACCCAGCATATATGACACAGAAACAGGCTATTTGCCCCAAACAGTTCATGTCAGTGATTATGTTCCACTTGAACCGTTTCCCTTCTTTCCTCATCTAAATCCATCATTATAACCATTAATTTCCTTCTGCTTTGTATGCTTGTCTAGTATGCCCTTCAATGTGTCAATATTGTTTGCTTCAACCGTTCCTTGTGGTAGCGGGTTCCACTCCTCACAGAAGTTTTTTTCAGAATTTCCTCTTGGATTTCGTGGTGCCTATCTGATATTGATGGCCTCAAGTCATGCTTTCCCTCACAAAAGTAAACATTCTCTCTATTTCCACTCTATCAAAATCTTCCAAAATCATGGAGTGTCTCCATGAGCACTCAGTCAGCAGGGAGATTAAGGGTGACCTAAAACCTCTATTAGATCACCCTTAAGCTTTTTTCAAGGAGAAAGAATCTCAATCTGTCAATCCTTTCCTGATATGTTTAGATATATTTAAAGTTTGACAATACATTTTCACTATTTTATTCTATTTTGAGGGCATTTTTATGAAACCTTGGATCTGTTTTTTAAGAAGCTTTTTTTTTTGCAGATTTTTTTCATTTGTCACTGTGCAAGGTAGTGCAACCTAAAATGGCACTTATTACCTACTGGTTTGCAGGAGTGTTAACTTTAACTGAAACATTTACACAAACTGAAACTGAGAAAGAGGCAGCATGAAAAGGGAACTCATACAGTGCAGACTTTCCTGATGGCTCATCCAGACAGAAGACATCCAACAGTCAGATATAGAATGCTATGATAATTAGAAAGTTGAATTAAAACGGAGGAGGAGAATTGATTTTAAAGACTCAGAAAATAATCTGAAGCTTGAAGTGGCAGGAGATGAAAGAAGGTATGCCAAGAAAATGGGCAGTGCTCCCAGTCAGTCTACCCAAATCCACCACTACGCCTCTGACTACTTTCAGACCCTTGACTCATCTGATATCTGGTAGTAATCAAGGCAACCGGCCTCCATGAGCACTCAGTCAGCAGGGAAATGGTTAGAAAATTGAAGGAGTGTGTGCAACCAATCTGCGCCCAATATCTCATTAATTACCCTTTGCTTTGTGTGATGAAGCACTGCAGTAACATTGGTCAAATGCATCATAGTATTTTATTAGAATGCAAGAACATATGACTAAAAGCTTGGTCAAAGTGATAGGTCTTAAGGGGTGCCTTAGGAGACAAGAATGAGTTAGAAGGTCTGGGAGGCTTAGGGAGGGAATACCAGAATGCTGGTCTTGTTAACTGATGGGACAGTTCCCTGATCATTATGCAGGTAGAAACAGCGGCTGATGCTGCAGTCGATTCCATAATAGTCAGGAAGGAGGTAGGGCAGAGAAGTTGATTGAGTCAGCCCGTTGGTTGTAGGCAGTGCCATCTGTCTCTGATACAGGTTGGTTGCACGCACTCCTTCAGCTTTCTAACCATCTCTGTGATGCATGACCAATGTCAGCTTCTCTCGATGTAGGGCAAGATGGTAGTTGAAAGAGGGACTGAATTTTATGTACACAAACCATTTTGCAGGAAGGATTGGATATTTAATCTGTTGGTCAGCAGAGTTGAGACTTTCAGCTTGGCAGAGAGTTTGTTTTGAAGTGTGGCGTAGCTGGTCACAGAGTTGAAATGGTTTTTCATTCATTTTATTTGTTTGAAAGCTTAAATGTAGATTCACTCTAGATATTCGGGATTGTTGGCAAAAGGTCAGAAATACCCAGCATGAAATAACTGGCTTCATTAACTCCCCTTTTCAAAACTGTTGGGCATCTGTAACAAACTGTTAACATCTGCTGGTTGATGGATACATGCTAAGATGCATGAGCACCCAAGGGTATTTTCCTGTGTTGTTGAATATGTGTTTGAAGCATATAGTGGTGAAATAATTACAGAGGTTTGTATGTCATTTGGAGTCCATATTGAGTGGGTGTACTGCTATGAAGATTGTGACATTGGCTTATGCCTGACACTTGCATTTAAACAATTAGCTATGACAGTAATTTAGTCCCTTAGTATTCAGAATCACAGCATTGCCTTTTGAAATTGCTACCAGCAGGTACTGTGTACAGGATATTTAAACAATTGTCTGTTCTAATCAAATCAAAGAGGTACAGCTAAATCTGCTTAACAATGAGATTTGAAACACTGATTATTTCTAAAATGGTTTAAATTTAAATTTTCTCAGGCATACAGACAATTTACCTGCCTTGTATTCTAATAGTGACTCATTAGCTTAGGAATTACTGGGATCAGTATTATCAGACCAACATTTATTGAACTCGTATTGACTTTTCGGTATTGTAACAGATGCATTGGTCCATTCAAGTTAAAGGGTTGAGATGCAAAGAATGGACGTTAAGAGTTTGTGCAATCAATTTGCTCACAACAGCTTCTGGTGCCCAATTCCACTGACTAGTTTACTTATGTGAACCTTGGTGGTGAGTGTCAGGTAGCCACTCAGTTACAGATAAACATTTTCCTATCAAGCACCATCCAGGAGGAGAGGGTGGTCACTGGATAGTGATCAGGAGTGAGAAATTAGTTCGATATTTCGACTTTTGTGTTGGATCCAGCTGAGGCAAACTGTAGCTATGTGACTCTATAATTCTGATATTCTAGACTGTGTGACTCAGCTGAGAACTGGACAAGCTTCCTGGATCATTAAAGAACGGTCTTACTACCTCTTGAAAAGTATTTTGGGGTCATTTTCTGACCCCATGTTCCCATCAGAAGATATCGCCTGGCGCAATTGTTTCCCAGAAGGATAAACCAGTAAAACGTGGAAATGACTCGAGACTGGCCTGAACTGAAGTTCCATTTTAGAGTATACAAAACCAGTTTGGACCAGTAGCAAATTTAACTGTTATTTCCTTCTGGGAGGTGTTATGTCAGGAATTTGGGCACGTGTTGTACACAAGTAAATTTCTCATATTTGCACATGTCACGCGAAGCTCCTCTCCAGGAATTCAAAATCGGAAATTTACCCCTGAAGCTTACTTTTGCTCATTTTGAACAGCTGAGCACTTGCTGTGTTTTTGTGGCTTTCTGAAAAGGGTTTCGGATCTGCGCTGAGGCCAGGTAAATCTCACACAAATGGATCGAGAGCTAATCCATTAACACCAGGAACAGTCGTTTTCAGGCCAGTATTCCCCACCCAGCTACATGCCAACTTGACAACTCCCGGCTGATGATAAAACTCCCAATTCCAAACTACATTAGATTATGTAAGGCAGAGATTTAACTGTGTGGGATGAAGGTGCTGCTGCTGAAATGATTTTGTGCTGGCCCCACCAACAGGAGGTGTCAAGGGTGGCTAAGCTTTGATCATACTGAATTGCTTAGCAACCTGCAGATAATTGGAATTGCTGTCAGTGCTGCAAATGGTCTTTGCAGAGAGAAACCACACTGTTTGCTGCTGGAAAGGCAGTCCGTGTTTTTTTTTCCTCTTGTGGCAATCCTGATATAAAGTTCAGTTGAGGACGACAGTCTCTCCCTCAGCTCATCCTTCTACTGAAATCTGTGATCCCTTCATCATGGTATCTAATTGCCTCATGAATGAGCCCATTTTCCACCTCCAGTGTCTTATTCTATTAGTCATTCTGCATGAAGACATAATTCCTGATCATCAAGCATAGAATTTGCCATGTACCAGTACTTAAACTATCAAATTCAATGAACCTTCCAATTGCAGAGCCAAAATCATTTTATGTACAGTTGAAAACCACACAGTCAGATGAGTAAAAAATCGAAAGAAGAGTCACACAGACTCGAAATGTCAACTCTATTTTCTCTCTCCACTGATGCTGAATTTTTCCAGCATTTTGCGTTTTTGTTTCGGATTCCAGGATCCATAGTATTTTGCTTTTATATTAGAGTAGAAAATCTTACTGGCCACTGGAAGTTAATAAATCCCACATTGATATCCTGCCTTTGATATATGTGTAAACCATTTGGCAAGATGCCCTTTGCTGTCCCACACAGCTCCTGCAGCTGGATGTACCAGGTCGTTGCTGCCCAATATTTCAGTGAGTGTTAGAACACCTAGAACACAAGGTTTACAGTCAGATGTAAAGGTACATTTTGCAAGACTCCGCTTCTGTTATCAAGTCCCAGCAGAAATATCAACGAGAGAATGGGAAAGATAGACTGCAATTTTCAGTGCAATCTGTTGTGAGAAAATTGGAAAAGCGGAAAGTTGTGATTGGGTTGCACTGGTTTTAATGCCCCCATCAAATTTGCTCTGCAAAGTCTCATCAGTTGTAACCAATAATATGCAGTTTAATGACAGTGAGTGGTATGTATATTTCATAGATGGATAACTACTATGAGGCATGGACAGCATCCAGTTACTTTTTAACTACAGTGGACCACCTGAGACCTTCCTAGGCATCATTGGTTGGACATATAAATGATCTGCAAGCAGAGACAGAGTGTAACATAGTAAAATTTGCGGATGATACTAAAATAGGTGGGAAAGCAAGTAGTGAAGAGGATATAAAGATGTTGCAGACAGATATAGAAAGGCTAGGAGAACGGGCCAAAATTTGGCAGATAGACTTTAATGTGGATAAGTGTGAGGTTGTGCATTCTGGCAGAAAAAATAGAAAGGCAAATGGAAAGCAGATTCAAAATGCATCTAGGCAGAAGGACCTCGGTTTATGAATCTCAGAAAGTCAGTATGCAGGTGCAGCATGTAATAAAAAAGGCAAAGAGGATGTTTGCATTTATTGCAAAGGGACCAGAGTATAAAAGTAGAAAAATGTTGTTGCAATTGTATACAGTGTTGGTGAAACTACATCTGGAGTATTCTGTCCAATTTTGGTCTCCTTATTTGAGGAAGGATGTGGTGGCATTGGAGGCAGTTCAGAGGAGGTTCACCAGATTGATTCCGGGAATAAAAGGGTTGATGAATGAGGAGAGATTAAACAGTTTGGGCTTATACTCGCTGGACTTTAGAAGGATCAGAGGCAATCTGATTGCGGTATATAAAATTTTAAAAGGGATTGATGAAGTAAATGTAGACCAAATGTTTCCTCTTGTGGGGCAATCTCGAACAAGAGACCACAGGAATAGGTTGAGAGATGGTAGATTTAAAACTGAGATGAGGAGGAAGTACTTCTCGCAGAGAGTAGTGAATTTGTGGAACTCGCTGCCCCATAGCGCAGTGGAGTCTGAATCGTTGAATGGTTTCAAGAAGGAGATAGATATATTTCTAATTTTAAAAACGGATAAGGGGATATGGGGAACAAGTGGGGAGGTGGATTTGAGACCAGGGAGACATCAGCCATGATCTGATTGAATGGCGAAGCTGGTTCGAAGGGCTGAATTTGTCTACTTCTGCTCCTAATTCCTATGTTAACAGTAATATAAAATCCAATAAGTCCCACTGGCGTTATGAAGCCATTGAGTGGGGCTCTGCCTCTGCATGTACAGAACTCCATTTTTCCTGGTTGCACAATGGCACAGAGCCAACAACATAACTTTTGTAAAGTGGTCCCACTTCATTATCAGCAGGCAACAGTCCCAGTCCAGCACCTTGCAAGCTGTAAAGAGATTTTCATCCTTGTCAATTTGGCCTTGATTCAAATGTGTGTTTTTAGAAGTGAAAGGATCATATGCAGACTGTTGCAATCCAGGCTTTTTCCCCACAGCTTTATCTCATGTCAGTAGTGGGGTAACTGTTTCTGGAAACCAGAAACAGGTGGCTTTTGTGTCATTTTTTCTCTGCTGGTTTTGAATTAGCACAACCCCAAGTCATGTTAATGAACACGTTGGATAGCCGCCATATTCTTCTGTAAATCTGGGTGGTAAAAAACATAAAAAAATAGACCCCTCTCTACAGGCTACATTGATCAGACTTGTGTGTGAGGCATTTCCTATGTCATTCTTACCCGGTCTGGCCTACATGTGTCTCCAGATCCATAGCAATGTGGTTGATATTCAATTGCCTCTGAAATAATCTAGTAAGGCATTCGATTGTGGGGATCTCATTTGGGGAAGTGCAACAAATGCTGGTCTTGCCAATGATGCCCACATCTCATGAATACATAAATTAAAAAATCTATATACACCTGTGGGGAAACCAGCCCAGAGACACAAACCTGAGTGCCCACTCATTCTAATCGTCACCACAGCAGGAAAAGTTGACATATTTGCCGACCTGGCAAACAAACTATCAGCCAGCTTGCTAATACATTTGAGGGCAACACACTAGGAGCTCCTACAGAGCCACGGAATGAACCAGAAGAAGAGGTTGACAGCTACTGGTAAAGCTGCAAAAACAGTAAGAAGTCTCACAACACCAGGTTAAAGTCCAACAGGTTTATTTGGTAGCAAAAGCCACTAGCTTTCGAAGCGCTGCTCCTTCATCAGGTGAGTGGGATTTCATTTCACAAACAGGGCATATAAAGACACAAACTCAAAGTTTGTGTTTGTGTCTTTATATGCCTTATTTGTGAACTGAAATCACACTCACCTGATGAAGGAGCAGCGCTCTGAAAGCTAGTGGCTTGTGCTACCAAATAAATCTGTTGGACTTTAACCTGGTGTTGTGAGACTTCTTACTGTGTTTACCCCAGTCCAACGCCGGCATCTCCACATCAAAGCTGCAAAGCCCACACTGCAACAGGTCTTGTTCTAGCAGGCTGAAAATGTCTGCCACCTCCTGAGACGCTGATACTCTGACACGTCGAGGAAGGTTATCCTCTCCCAGCAGACCCAGTGTTCAGAGAATGGTGCAGCTCAGAGGTCAGTGAGCTGCACCTCTTCTGCTGCTAGGCCCCTCTGTCCTGTGGTGCAGCAGGCATGTAAGCACCAGACTCTCGCTGCTTCGGTACTGATGAGTCCCAACATAAGCAGCACCCTGCTGATCAGCTGCACAAACCTCCAAAATGTAGATGTCATCACCAAATTTATTGAAGTAATCTCTCAGCACAAGTACTGTGGACAAACTTGTCACACAATGAGGTAAGGAAGCAGTTGTGAGTTGTCTGCACCTATTGGCATATCTCCCTAAGACTTCTTCAACCCCCTCAGTTGCCACAGGATCTTGCTTGCTTGCGCTGATGAGTTCCAGGAAGCCGGGAAAACCTGTGGACCAACTGTTGATTTTCCTGACCGGGAATCGAATCCGAGCCTTGGCAGTAAGTGTACCGAATCCTAACCACTGATACACAATGGCAGCTAGCTGTGGACCCACAGTTAAATTCCAAAAGCCATTTTGCGATATTTGGGCAATTAACACATTGAAATTGACAACCCCATTCTCCAGAATGTGCATCCAAATCCGTGCACACTCACCCACATTAAACTGCCCCCATCATGGCTGTAAATGAAGTGATATTTCTATTGACGCCACATTCAAATTTCCACATGAAACTTGATGACCGTCTGAAATGGCCCAATGACAAGAATCTGCAAGTGCAAACGGCAGTATTAAGTAAGGCGGGTGAGTTCAGATGTAATTATTTAAATTGGTCTTCGTGGAAAATTCACAAAACCTAACCTTTGCCTTTAGAGGCTATGATCTGTGATGTCATGCGTTCCACTCAAAACAAGGCATGGTTTCAGTTCCTGTCTATGAGTGTTCTGATACCAGTAAATTTCAGCAGAAGTGCAGCAAAAACAGGGCAATGCCCACATCCCATCGCATACCAAACTTGACCAGCAATGCCCATATCCCAAGAATATATATTTTTTTAAATCAAATGATTTACTTATACTCATGTCAGAATTGGAAGCCTGGCAGAGGAAATTATCCTTGCTATATGTGCAAAAATTCTTTTCATTAATGAAAAATGAACTGGGTTACTCAATGGCAGATTCCCTTTCCTAAAGGAAGTTAAGTGGGTGAATCAGATGGGTTTCCATAAAAAGATCCAGGTGGTTGCCCGACCTTCCGACTCAGACTCGGGGCGGGGGGAGGGGTAGCGAGCGGTCTCAGTCAGAGTCAGTCATGGAGGGAGGTCAGTTAGGGTCACTCATGGAGGGGGGTCAGTCAGAGAGGTGAGCCAGGGACAGAAGGGTAGTCAGGGAGATCATTTGGGAGCTTAGGGTAGTCAGGGGTGGGGGTATGGGGGTCAGTTGGGGGGAGGGGTCAGGTAATCAGGCGGGTGGAGGGTGAGTCCAGATGTTGTCAGGGTTGTCAGCTAGTTGAGGAGAAACCAGTCAGTGGGGGCCAGTCTATGAGGTTGGGGAGTCGGGGGGGAAGGAGAGGATTTGGCTAGGTGGGGTGAGGTGTCTGTTGAAATGAAGATCAGGTAGATGGGAAGAGGTGTAGTCTGGAGCGGCCCCATGTGGAGTTGGGGGTGTGTCCCGTGGAGGGCGTTGGGGCAGTCCCGTGGAGGGTGGGAGGTAGTCGAGTGTCTAGTACAGGGTTGAGGGAGGTTAGTACAATAAATGGGTGGCACAGTGGTTAGCACTGCTGCCTCACAATGCCAGGGACCCGGGTTTGATTCCTGGCTTGGGTCACTGTCTGTGGAGAGTTTGCACAATGTTTGCTTTCTACCACAATACACTCAAGTTTCATACGCAGCCGATAAAGAGGGGTTGCAGACAATGCAATGAACAATTGTGGTACATCAATTAAAAATATATCTATTGCCGGCTTAGGGCTGCAGACACATGCTGGTCAAAACCCTGTTGTGATGCTGTAATGATGAAACACTACGAGTGGTCAGACATTTGTAAAAATGAAATGAACCAAGTCAGTGACAGAACACTCCCCTCTGCTGGAACTGTCATCTAGAAAGACATGCTTATTAATTGTATTTGTTTTCAAAAAGGGACAATGAGCAGACAAACAAAGTACAAGACAATAGAATGCAGCAGCTCCCCTCCAGGAAATAAACAGACACCATTCATGGGGAGCAGGTGTTTTCCTCGCCTGAGAGAACCTTTCTTGGCGAGGCCATAAAGGCAAGCAAGCCCGGATGATTGAGCGCCGGGCTCGCTAAACACATGCAAATCACAATTTTAATAAATTTAAATAAATTAATCAGCCCCTCACCCATTTCCGGTGAGAGGCTGACCGCGCCAGAAATCCGGGTGTCGTAAAATCGCTGCAACCGCTGCAAAATGGGCATAAAGCAGCCATAAAATTCCACCCATGGTGTTCCACACCAGTTTGGTAGATATCCTTTAACTGTGTTTATGACTTTAAGGCTAGAGACAGGGATTCTATTGCCAAAGAAAAGGAGAGAGGGGGCAAAGGGCACCCCTGACGTGTTCCTCTGGATAGGGGGAAGTATTTTGAGTATATAGAGTTAATGTGTACACTTGCGGTGGGGCAGATATAGAGAAGGCGAATCCATGAAATAATTTTTAAACCAAATCCAAATTCACCTAAAATCGTAAACAAAGGGCGAGATTCTTGGCTTCTCCTCAGCATTTTTCTCAGTGGTGGGAGGTGGCACGCCATTTGCTGGTGGCAGGATCCTCTGGTCCCACCGCTGTCAATGGGAATTCCCATTGAAACCATCCCACGCCACAGGGAAACCCGTGGCAGGGGGTCTGCCGCTGATGGACCGGAGAATCCCGCCAGCATGAACGACCAGAGAATTTTGGCCAAATAATCCCACTCAACCCAGTCAAAAGCCCTGTCTAGAGAGACAACAACTTCAGGGTTAGTCGAGGCAGTTGGGGAAAGTATGATGTCAAGAAGATGGCATACATTTGAAAATAATTGGTGCCTCTTAATAAAGCCAATTTGATCATCATATTATATCAGGAAGACTAGGCTCCAAATGGCATGCTAATACTTTAGCTAACAGCTTTACATCTGCATTTAAAAGAGAAATAGGCAGATCTGAGCCTCATTCTCTAGGCTCTCTGTCCTTTTTGAGTATAAGCGAGATGGAAGCTTGAGTCAGTGTTGGAGACAGAGAACCTTGAGATAATGAGTCATTGAACATTTCTGGTAATAAAGGAGCAAGTTGAGTAGGGAACTTTTAATAAAAGTCAATAGGAAAGTCGGGGCCTGAAGCCTCGCCACTTTGCATTAATTTAATACAGTTCGTTATCTCATCCAGACACAAAGGATCATGCAAGTCACTGCGCATGTTTGCATCTAGAGATGGGATGTCTAAATTATTTAGGAAGTCAGCCATTGCCCTGCTATTCGACGGGGGTTCCAAATTACTCTAAAATGAAGCAAAGGTCAACTTAATATCAGAGTGGTCAGTAATAAGATTATGCATCAGCAGTCTGTTTAACCTCTGTGAGGGTGCAACCCTCCATTGTTAAGGCTGTGGTGTGATTGTATTCCATTTTGTTTTCTATGTCTGTAGCACTTTTGAACATAATGGCACACTCTCAAAAACCTCTGCAAAAGATGATACACTTCCAAGACCTCCAGCAGATAATGACCCTGTTCTTTAAACGCACTACAGGTACTGGCACATTATCCCACAGCCTCTGCTGATACCAACATAAGGGAAATGAATAAGGATTTGAACCAATGGAAGTTTCGAGAGCCATAGGGAGAGATCGGAATTATTTTGAAATTGGGATATGAAAGAATCACACAGGCACAAGAAACAAGGTTAGGTAGACACTTCCTAAAGTCAGTTTAGTCAATCAAATAAACAGGATATTGTAAGTTGATTAGGAATTTGTTCCTGTAAGACTGGAGAGGGAGTGCTTTAGTGTGAAGAGGAGAACCCAGACAACTCATCTAAATGAATACATTGGGCATCTATTAGTGCATTTTCTTTCAGTTCCACCCTTCTATAACTTTCAAATCAGCTGCTGTGAATCTAGTACTGAAAGATTGAGAATCTGGTATTGTTGGTGTGTCACAAGTTGTGGGTGGGGAAACTCCACAAAATTCCATCACACTAACTTCTGACTAAAAATAAATCAAACGCATTGTCAGTAGGTCTGAATGTCAGCACCAGGAGGACAATTGGCCTTTGTCTTGTGAACATTGATGGTTCTACAATCTAGAAATGACATTACATTTACAGGCTACTTGTGGGTGTTACATTTGGCACCAGGATGAGTTTCCTATTACATATCCATACCACGGCACGGTAGCACGGGCGGCACGGTAGCACAGTGGTTAGCACTGCTGCTTCACAGCTCCAGGGTCCTGGGTTCGATTCCCGGCTTGGGTCACTGTCTGTGTGGAGTTTGCACATTCTCCTCGTGTCTGCGTGAGTTTCCTCCGGGTGCTCCGGTTTCCTCCCACAGTCCAAAGATGTGCGGATTAGGTTGATTGGCTGTGCTAAAATTGCCCCTTAGTGTCCTGGAATGCGTGGATTAGCGGGTAATTATGTAGGGATATGGGGTTAGGGCCTGGGTGGGATTGTGGTCGGTGCAGACTCAATGGGCCGAATGGCCTCTTTCTGTACTGTAGGGTTTCTATGGTTTCTATGATGATTTCTATGACCATTACTAAGACCAACTGTTCCCATCTCTAATATCATCTGAGTCAGCCAGACCTCAGCTTTTCTACTGTAGTATCCCTCATCCATTGCTTTGTTATCTCTAAACCTGACTATTCTAGCACACTCCTGACCAATCTCCCTTGTTCCAATTCTCATAGAAAGAAATCATAGAAACCCTACAGTGTAGAAAGAGGCCATTCAGCCCATCGAGTCTACACCGACCACAAGCACCCCCAGGCCCTACCCCCATATCCCTACATATTTACCCGCTAACCCCTCTAACCTACCCATCTCAAGACACTAAGGGGCAATTTTAGCACGGCCAATCAACCTAAGCCACACATCTTTGGACTGATCTTCTGTTTGATCTTCTGTTGTAACATGCACCAAAACTCACTCATCTCTGCACTCACTGACCTACATACAGCCCTGAAATCTCTGTGCTCTGCCAATTCTGCATTTCGGGCTTCTTGAACAATTTTAATTGCTCCACCATTGGAGAGCATGACTAAAGGTGCAGAACTCTCTCTCTAAATCTTTCCATCTTCCTACCACCTACCTCTGACCAAGATTTTGGTCATCAGGCCTAATACCTCCTTATGTTGCTCATTGACAAATTTCTGCCTTGTAAGGTTTTAAAGCATCTTGGGATGTTCTATTTACATTAAAATCGCTATATAAATGCAACTTTGTTTCCAAAGGGAAACACCTATTGGCAGGCTTAATGTTGAAATAGTGAGCAACTTTCGTTCTTACATTATTTCAAATAGCACTGGTTTTTCCTGTTACCTCCATAAACAGGTCTTTAGATTTTTTTTGAATAAGTGATGGCTTATTTCCCAATCCCTTGGTTATGGTGTGATCTGATTTCTGATCATAACCCCACAGCAAACCCAAGTTAGGATTAGCTCAGGGGTTAGTTAAAAAAAAATCAAAAGGAGTAAGTCAAAACTTTTGAGAAGAAATGGTAAATGACTCTTAAATACCTTTTAACTGACAATTTAAAAAAATTAGGAATTACTTTCAAAATTCATTTCACCATTAATTCACCATTTTAAACAGGCACTTTACCACATAGTGTACAGTGTTTTAAAAATCCATAATTATTGTGTTTACTGCACAGCTGCCTGTTTTTAACCTTCCAAGGAAAGAGTGGTCCACTCTCAACAGGTTCAGGACCGTCCAGGGCCCCTGCTTGTATTCTCTGCAGATGGATATTAGTGCCAGCCCCCTATGTGCCTGTGGGAGAGAGCAAACTGTGCACCACATCATAGAAAAGTGTCCAATCCACATACTCAGCAGAGGCCGATCCGCACTCAACACAGCAAGACCGGAAGAAATTGCTTAGCTTTAGGGACTTTGCATTCGCTAATTAAATAAACTGCATAATTGAACTTTACTCACTATTATTTTTGATATATATTGTACACATGTATAATATGTATTGTATACAATACTTAGTGTATGAGATTTTGTTCCCCTTACCCACTCTTTATGCTGTTGTATGAACAGTAACAATTATAGATCAATATTTGATTGGGAAGATATAGCCTTCGTCTCATCTGAATGATGTAAAATGAATGATAATTATTACAAACTTGTTAGATATGCCAATATAATTGCTTACACTGTGGTACCACAGGTGCTTTTACAACATAATCCTGAGCTTTCAGCTGTAGAGGTTATGCTCAAAGGGGGAGTGGGGTGAGATAAGACTATGCTGTAATCCCGATTCTCCAATTCTCATGCCAAGGGCATGGTTCTGGATAAGGAGTGTGAAATCATGGAATAATGCAGAAGTTGCTATTAGGAAGTGTGAAATTCAGCATGCTGGACCCTTTGCCTGTTCTTAATGCTTTCATATATTCTTGCATAATAGGCACAATGAAAACATTAATAGCTTAGAAACTACTATTATCATACAAATGCTCAATTTTTCTGTCAATTTTTAGCAGAAGAATATTAACCTGTTTAAAATGAGTGGGTTAATGCCTCCATGGAAATGGTAAAGGAAGCACTTTGGCACAAGAACTGGAAACCTGACTCTTGGTAATTTCCAAGCTCAGTCTGGAACTAGTGCAAATCATAAGTGTAAATGTCAAATCTACCAACTAAGGACCCTTTAGATCTCTAGGGGTTGTATGGCCTTTTTAAAAAATGTCATCCAATTATCGTAAGGATTCAGCCAGCTTGAGAAGTTTCTAGCCTGACTGGATTTCCACTTTTCCTCAATCACTTACTCCCTTGTGTTGAAATAATGAGTGATTTCCAGACTCTTTCAAGTATTTCTTCCCCATCTACTCTTCACCTTGCAACTTTGAATGGGAAGTGTCAATATTTGGAGCCTTTACTCATCTCCGAGGAAATATTCTCAAATCATTCTTCCACATGTAATGCAATGCAAAAAAAAATTGATTTGATATAAGTTTAGTTGAACTGGTTTTAATGATCACAGTTAGTTCACAGATTATGTGATTCATGTCACTAACAGTTTGGTTAGCTTTCCATCTTTTCTTGGTTAAAGGCAAATTCTTACATGAAACCTTCTTGGATTCGGCATAAGATAAGTAAAATTCACAAGAAAATCAGAGCATAGACATTTTTCTCCCAAGAAACAAGGTTAAGCAAACAACTTCAAGACTCAGTTTAGTCAATCAAATTAGCAGGATATTGTTCCATTGGGCAAGTTCATTAGGAATTTATTTCTGTAAGACTGGAGAGGGAATGTTTTTGTGTGAATAAAAGAACCCAGAAAACTTGTCTGAATTAATATATTGGGCATGTATTAGTCCATTTTCTTCAGTTCCACCATTCTACAACTCTTCAATCAGCTGCTGTGAGTTTAGTTTTGAAAGGATGAGAATCTGGTATTGTCACTGTGGTCACGAGTCTGAAAAACAAAATTGTGGGCGGGGAAGCCCACAACCCTCTGTCACACTAATGTCTGACTAAAAATAGATCAAACCCGTTGTCAGTAGGTCTGAGTGTCAAACCTAAAGTTTATTTAGTAGTCATTAGCTTACATTAACACTACAATGAAGTTCAGCACTTGGAGGAAGGTAAACGTGAGCATGTAGACGTAGCAGGCAAGTATTTTGCTGTGCCGTTTCAGCTTGCTTAACTACAGTAAGTGCTGTTCATACCTGCAGTAGTTTGTGACCTCACATTTCAGGTATGTCAAAACACCCTCATTGAATGTTTGATGATGGGAAATTGGGTTTGTTTAATTTCTGGTAAAGACTTTAACACACCTTTTTTTTCCTCTTTCCATCTTTTGTTGTTGCAGCGAGCAGGGGATTCTATTATTGGGGAGACAGAAAGGTAAATCTTTTCCTTCTGATATGTTTCTTGAAATGCAGTTGATTGTGGAAAGTGTAAAAGAATCATCCTGTTGTGCAGAGTGAATGTACGTTAATGCAGATACAAAGTCGAGTAAAAACCTGATCATTTTAACGCTTACATTTGAAGACTTACTTGAAGTCGGAGTTGCACTAAACTCTCAGTAAGCTCAAACTGGCCTCCAGGAAGGCTGTCCACACCTCAGAGCGAGTGTGCTAATTGGTCTCTTGAGTTCTACTGCCTTTGAGCATCCAAGACCGCTTCCCGTTGAAATGAGACTGACGACGTGACTACCCCAAAGGGAGCAATCCAAAGTTAACACAATTGAAAAGCAAGTGACTTCCTCAGTAGTCAGGCTGTGATGATTGAATGCTGGGGAGATGGGGAAGGTTGATTAGGAATTTTGCGCATGCTTGAAATGCAGTGACACCCATCTCCCACCTTGCTGAACAGAGCCCACAAGGGAATATTTAGTGAGAGTTGGAACAGACCCAACCAATGACTCCCATAGTTAAACAACCAGTGATACTGTTCACCATGTGAAGAATGAGCACATGAGCGAGGTGCCACCAATGGGACAGGGAACTTCCAGCCTATCGACTCTCAGAGGTGGCATGGCTATATGTTGAGG
Source organism: Mustelus asterias (assembly GCF_964213995.1). NCBI lineage: Eukaryota > Metazoa > Chordata > Chondrichthyes > Carcharhiniformes > Triakidae > Mustelus > Mustelus asterias. Next base: position 83,489,726 of record NC_135804.1, on the reverse strand, counting down.
AGGCTGGCAGACTCTGATTCAACCTGGTTAACAGTGGATGGTGTGGTTCCAACCCCCAGCAGCTAAAAGGAGATGAGGACAGCTTTCGGAAGATGCTCAATGCTTTTACAGCAGGACCGCAACCTCCTGACTCTCCTGGCTTCCCAATCTCAACCCCATGAAAAGACCCCAGGCATCAGATTCTACCCTCCACAACCCCTCACCCACCTCACCACCCCCTTCAAACCAGAGTTTGTGATTGGACCTACCTGTTCCTATAGTTTGCTCTTGTATCCTCGCTAGCTGGCTGAGTTTCCGTGGGAACCCATCAAATGCAAAAATATACACTGTGGAGTTAAAACTGACATGATGGATCCTATGATTCAGTGACAGTATTGCCAGGCAGTTCAAGAGAGAATCTGGGCTGAATCTTGATGAGACAGGTAGACACCCTATCAAAACAGAAAATGCTAGACAAACTCAGCAGGTCTGGCAGCACCTGTAACTCATACGGACTCGAAACATTAACTTTGTTTCTCTCTCCACAGATGCTGCCAGACCTGCTGAGTTTTCCAGCATTTTCAGTTTTTATTTCAGATTTCCAGCATCCACAGTATTTTGCTTTCACATAGGCAACCAATTAAGATTGGAGTCATGCAGCCTTGTTCAGTGTGAATATAACATTTTCCAAGTTATTGATGTGCATCACCATGGATATAATTTAGATCAGGTGACTATAAAAAAACACATTTGAAAGAAAATACAAATTTCAGATGAAGTCTTCAAATTAATTCAAATATGTTAAGCCGATTTGTTAATCTCTTCACCTGTGCTAAAATATCAGGTGGGGATACGGCGAAAATTCCCATATAATGAAAACTTGATTTATTCAGTTACATTGGACCAATGGGCCGAATTATAAACAAACAAATTGGCAAAATGTGATCCAAAAACACTGGCAAAAATCTCAGGCAAAACCATGAGAGTTGACTGAGTTATTCATTGTAGAGTAGCGTCACAGTTTGCACTGCAGATATGGAGGTCCATGGCTTCCAGGGCAGATGTTCCACACGGCTGAGCTCTGCACCTCAGCGATGTGACAATGGAGACCCTAATTATATCCCCAAAAATAAGTTGGACTGGAATTTGTTTACATTAAGGCACGGTTACTACCACCATTGACAATCCTTTTCCTTTGTTAATCAATAGGTATTTCCTGAAATTCCATTTTTAGGCAGAAGCTATTCTTCCCTGATTCCCGACATTGGTCTGAGGACAAAACAGAGTGGCACTGATGATAACCTGTCCAGTGGGCATGTCTGGTGCAGACTCTCACTTACTCAAAGCAGATATCAGCAAACCACAAGTACACTCCCACCATTTTCCATCTTTTACAGGTGCATTACTCTGGGTCAGAGCTATGATTTTCTAATGTGTGCCCTTGCTGGGCAAAGCCTGACCCTGGCCTTATTCTTCCCAAATGTAACCCTTCTATTTCTGTACATTCTCCTTTTAGCTTTAGCACATCAGACATGGGGTGGAATCTTCCAAACCCCACAGAAGCAGGTTAGGAGGCGGGATTGGAGCAAATTTTGCAATTAATACACCAGGTCAGTTGCCCAAGATGTACTCACCTTGGAATTATGCATGAGGTGGGGGTCAATGTGACAGTCACCACCCACCCAGCAATAACAAATAGTCTGTTAGGTCCATTAAGAGGCCACTTGGAGATGGGTTATGAAACCTTTGGGATCCCGCTAACTGTGAAGTCTCCTCAATGAGACTGGAACCTGGTAGGTAAATGGAGCTAGCCCGCAGTGGCAGGCTGAGGGCCATTGGCACCTCCACTTAATCATTCCAGCATGAGACTGCTGGGATGAGAGGGCTAAAAGCCCTCCACAGTGGCGGTCAGACAGCTGTTGCCCTGACTGATTTTTAAGTTGTTAACACGGTGTGGAGAAAGCCTTCATTTTGGAGCGTCCTCGTGTTCTCTTGCCTGTCTCATCAGTGCCCACCTTTTCGGTGACCATGCAGAACATGCCCATGTTGCTTAAGTGAAAGTGAATGGGGAGGCGGCTTTTTAATTGGCCTCGTCTTAGAAGATGGTCACATTGTTTAGTCAGCCAACACCAGCAGGCCCGGGATTAGCATTTGTTCCTGACTGCATAACGTTTTCAAAGACAGTAAAATTCCATCCTTGATCTGTGATGTTTTAAAGTCAAGTGAAGTTACACTTAATTTAATTTTCAAACCACTTTCTCTCACAAATTTAAAAGAAATCTCTGCTTTGTATTGTACAGAGCCACAGAAATATAAAATAATGTAAAAGAAACAGATTAAATCAGTGCCAGCTGAAAACACATCTCCGAGTCCAGCCTAGGGGGAAATTGGAAGAAGCGAAAGTTTATCACGTTATGATGTTAAGCAGAGCATATTTGGCTCTGATTGGCAAAATCTACAGCAAATAATAAAAATAACCTGAAATAGCTCCAAAGCTCTGAAATTCACTGATTTTACATCTATATTTTGCTGATCATCTTTCCTTTACACCCAGTAGAATTCAACATGAAATTGGATATTGATTTGCTTGATGTGCTTTTGTAATGGGTTTGGGAAAGACAGAATCCTATTCAACAGCTGAGGCAAAACGGAGGGAGATCAAGCCTCTGCTTCAACCTCATGCATCAGTTGGTCCGTTTTGTGTCACAGAGCATTGATCTACGAGTGAATTATCTTTATTGCATCATCACGCATTTCTTTACACCTTGCCGTTACTTTATTTACTGGATTATTTCCCCCACACGTATCTATTCTGAAACATTAACTTGACTAACCTGCTGAGGATCTCCAGAATCTTGTTCTTTTGTTTCAGATTTTAAACATCAGCATTCCTTGTTTTTGCATGACAACTTACATTCTTCTCTCTCTCTGCTCTATTATCGAGGGGGCTGCAAAATATTAACCAGGATTTGCACTTCTGCTAAACTAATAGGAGAAAAATTTTAGACAGCATTGTCAAGTATTTTGTGGTGATACATCACAGCATAAATCCTGGGCCATTTTTTCTTTAACAGCAACACACTCCAATAATGACATGTAGCAGTCCAGTAAAGGATTTTTTTACACTTGTTATTCTGCACGTTACTCTGCAAACTGCTCCCAGGACAGAAACTAGAGCTGTATTCAACCATTTTTGAAGGTGGCAGGAGAAGTTGATAAGGCTTTGTAAACACAGTTATGATCCTGGACTTTGGAAATGGTTTTACAGGAGTACCAAAGTAGGGAAGATACGGTGAACTTTTATAAAGGACAGTTTAGGCTTCAGCTGGAGTGTTCTGTCCAACTCTAGGCACCATATCTTAGGTAAGTAGCAAAGTGTTGGAGAAGGTACATGGACATTTACTAAAAAGCTTTTAGGATGAGGGATTTCAACTACATGGAGAAATTGAGGTGTTTAAAATTATGACAGTTTTAATAGAGTAGATTAGGAGAAATTGCTTCCATTAGCAAGGGAATTGGTAACCTGAAGGCACAGATTTAAAGTAATGAACCAGGTTGGATGAGGAGACATTGTTTAATGCAGTTAGTTGTTGCAGAATGCACTGTCTTAAAGGGTGGTGGAAACAGATTCAATAGTAACTTTCAAAAGGGAATGTGATATACACTTGAAAAGGGAAAAAAATGCAGAGCTTTGAGGAAAGGGGGACTAGAAGGCTAAATATGTGGGGTTACGAGGACAGAGTGTGGGTGGGACTGATGTCAGTGCAGGCTTGAAGGGCTAAATGGCCTCCTTCTGCACTGTAGATTCTATGAAAGAACAGGCAGTGAAACTAATTGGGTAGCTTTCAAAGAACCAACAGATGCACTGTCAGATGAAAAGTCTCCATCTCTGCTGGAGGATTTTGGGGCAGAATTTAATGCCCATCCTGAGGTGGGTTTCCTGGTGGGAGGGCATTTAGTTGGCCAGGAGGGTGGTGGGTGGGGACCCCACTATCTTCCTGTCTCTGCCTCAATTAAGTACAGGGTGGGGCAGCTTGTGGATGGCCTTCCTGTCCCATCAACAATTGAGGGTCTTAAGTGGGCAATTAATGCCCACATAAGGGTCTCATCCCAACCCCACTGGTATTCACTCTGCATTGGGTGGAAAACTTGCCATGTGGGAAGCCTGTGAAACAAAGCCAGTCGGGCCTACTTGCTGGTTTCTTGGGGTGTGATAGGGAGGGAGTCCCAGGTAAGGCTTGCCGCTGTCCAGTTAAGTGCCTGATTGGCTCTAAATTTGGCTGGCCTTCCCTAAAAGGTGATGTGGGACTTTCCCTGGCTGTGCATTTGGTGGACAAGAACCTAATTGCCTACATTAAATTTCATCCTATGTTTCATTGTCAAAACAGTTTATGTCAATGACATCTCCATCTTATTACACATATTGGCTCTTTAAAATAACATGATATTTTAACAGAAAGATTGTGATTTTTGCTTCTCCCCCATAAGGTCCATGGGAATAACTGATTGACCTTTCTGTGGGGCTCGTTGAGTATGCGTTCCCCTGGTAACGGGCAGTGGCCTACCCAGCTGGAACTCTTTAACCTGAAGGTTTTATAAACCAGGCCCAGGACTAGGCCTACTGAACTGTAGTCTCAGACAGGGACTAATGTGTGTACACCACAGTAGTGGTTTTACTTTTACTATGTTCCTTTCCAGTCAGGCTTCCTGAGCCATTACATTGGCAACAAGGAATAAGAAAAGTTTTGGGCAGTCTTGCCTTTCAACTAATTCAGTAAGACAGTGATGGGGAGATGCTGAAAATGTCATTGTTTGGGAAACTGGGAACTTAATAATACAGGTATAGAGGATTGGCCCCAGTTGGCTGAAAGAATGCAACATTTCTTCCGGGCAAACGAGATAGAAGGGGACAGCCATCAAAAAGTTATCCTCCTTAAGATAGAGATGGTATCAAACCACTACAGCCCTCCACCATTTAAGCTTATAAGTTTTTTAAGTTTATGTTTATATTATTTGTGTCACAACTCGGCTTACATTAACACTGCAGTGAGGTTACTGTGAAAATCCTCTAGTCACCACACTCCGCGCCTGTCCAGGTACGCTGAGGGGGAATTTGGCATGGCTAATGCACCTAACCAGCATGTCTTTCGGACTGTCTGTTATATTGCAATGCTACAGGTTTAACACAGCAAATAGACTCCCTGGGGAACCAGTCACTGAATTCTTGATGAGACTGCAGAAATTGGTGGAACATTCTAAGTATGAGTCAGTATTTCCAGAAATGTTAAGGTATCGTTTAGTATGTGGAATTAACAATATTGTGATCCAAAGGAAGCTACTGACTGAACTAAGTCTGGACCTCAAGAAAGCCATAGACTTGGCCCCTTCCCAAGAAAACACAGAAAAAAGGGACCAGGAATTTCAGGGGTCCCTGGATAGTACTGTTCCCAGCCTTGGGCAACCTCCATACCACATAACTAAGTCTCCAGTGGATAACACTCGTATCTCCCATTTGCTGCCAAGAAAAAGCGATTGGAGTCAGAAGCCGCGAGATTTCAAAATTAGACGGTAAGTCTCTCCACCATACAGAGAGGGGTGAGCATATTCATGCTGCACTTGTAGTCATGGGCTCCGCCCCAGACAAAGCTACCGAAACAGACAAAATGCGCAGCGCCCAGGCTGAAGATCGAAGTCATCTCAGGATAGGGCTTTGCAAATAAACCAGTCCAAGAAGAAGAATTAATGCAGCTAAATTGCATCACCGCACTCAAGACTAAACTCCAGTTAAATGGCCACCCCCTAGGCATGGAGGTAGACAAAGGGGACGCTGTATTTATTATTGGGGAGCAAACCCTTAGATGACTACAATTGGGCATCTTGCCTTTAAACCTGCAGGACACCAAGGCTAGATTGGCCACATACACTGGGGAGCTCTTATGTATTGTTGGGACCATTGTAACTGTTGCATGGGCAACAGACAGTCCGACTTCCCCTGATAGTGGTGCAAGGACCATGGCCCAGTCTTTTGGGAAGGGATTGGCTACAAAAATTCCACCTGGATTGGCAATAGATCTTTAAAATGGGTACTGGCAATTTATACAAAGTCATTGGGTGTATCCCAAAATGTTCCAAGAAGGCCTCAGGACGATTAGAGGTGCTAGGGCCAAGATTTACATGGATCCAGAGGCCCAACCTAAATACTTCCTACATCCCAAAGTAGAGGCCGAATTGAAATGTTGATAGGAACTTGGCATTTTATGCCCAGTACAATTGGCTGAATGGGCTGTGCCTGTAGTCCCAGTTTTAAAACCTGACAATTTGGTCCATCTCTGTGGGGATTATAAGTTGACGGTGAACAGACCCTCCCACTTAGACAGATACATATATGCGAGCTGGCTGGAGGTCAGATATTTTCCAAATTAGACATGAGCCATGCCTACCTCCAACTGGTGCTTGAGGTATCATCCAGGAAGTATGTCATCGTAAATACTCTCAAAGGACTGTATAAGACACCCTTTGAGCTGTCTTTGGCTTGCACCATTTTTTAAAGAACGTCCTTCAAGGTGTGCCCAGAGTGGCAGTCTATCTAAAAGACATTTTAATCTTAGGAGCTACCACAAAGGAGCATTTCACGTGTTTGGAGGAGGTCTTACATCTTTTCTGATGCTGACATTCAATTAAAAAGGGAAAATGTGTGTTCCAGGTCAACATGGTAATGTACCTCGGGTACAGAGTTGACAAGGATGGATTACACCGTGTCAAAGAGAGGGTGAAGGCCATAAAAGGGGCTGTGACTCCAAGGAACACAACGGAGTTGAAGTCTTTCCTAGGTCTCATAAATTATTCTGGAAAATTCATATCCGACTTGGCGATCCTGCAGGCACCCCTCCAGATAGTTAAAAAAAATCAGAAATGTTCATGGAAAATGCCACAAGAGAATGCCTTTGCAAACGTCAAACAACAATTGTTGTCAACAAATATACTAGTCCATTATGACCCCCTGAGACCACTCATTGCATGAACCCTGGTGGATGCAGAGAGGAAGTATGCCCAGATTGAAAAAGAAGGTTTGGCCACAGGGTTCATGGTGAAAGGATTCCACCAATACATTTATGGTCTGCATTTCACCAAAATAACTGACCACAAACCTCTGTTGCGCCTCTTCAAGGAAGGCAAGGAGATTCCCCCCATCGCATCAGCCTGGATCCAATGCTGGGCACTGCTATTAGGTGTCTATGAATATATTTGAGGACATCGCCCAGGGAGACATATAGGCATTGCGGATGCCTTGAGCCACCTGGCACTATCCACCAGCCTACCTTCTCCTTCGAAGATGGACGAAACCATCATGACTCTGAACTTCATGGACACACTGCTAATATCCGCCAAGCAAGTCCAAGCATGGGCCCAAAAGGACCCTACATTGATGAAGCGATGTCACACATCCTAAATGGTGGACCACTTGGGCATCCTACAGAGGATTTGAAATCTTATCTCTTTAAATATCAGGAGCTGAGTATAGAAGGTGGCATCATCTTTTAGAGAGCCCAGGTGGTTGTCACGTTTCCAGGCCAGTGACCGACACTTCAAGAACTGCACAATGGCCACCCAGGAAATTCTAAGATGAAAATGCTCGCAAGGAGCTATGTCTGGTGACCTGGCATAGACAGTGATGTCGAAAAACTGGTCAAGCATTGCAAAACTTGCTAGGAAAACCAGAAGGCCCCACTAGCTGCCTTTTTACATCCTTGGGAATAGCCTTGGAGACCCTGGGTGCGAGTACATGCTGAGTTCGCAGGGCCATTTATGGGCTCCATGTTTTTAATTCTCATTGAAAATGGATCAATACCATAGAGAAACTCTGCCAATCCTTTAGTACGCATTGTATACCTGAGGTTCTCATGGCAGACAACAGGATCCCATTTACCAGCGAGGAGTTTCAGACCTTCATAAGTCCAAACACACAGCACCCTACCACCCGTCCTCAAATGACCAGGCTGAGCGGAGACTCCAGATATTCAAAAGTGGCATGAAGAAATAAACTACAGATTCTCTGGAAACAAAGTTTGCACATTTCCTTTTTAACTATAGGACTATGTCACATATGATGATGGGAATAGCCTCAGCGGAGCTATTGATGAGCCGGCGCCTTCTGACCATGCTTAGTTAGACATTCCCAAATTTCCCTGGCAATGTTGAGTTAAAACGAGAAGCCCAGGAAAGGGGCTATGATGGTCAGAGACCGGATAGAGACTTCAAACCGGGAGAAACAGTCCATGTGAGGAATTTCGGTGACAGCCCTCAGTGGATTCTGGGAGTTATTCTTGAGAAAACAGGACCAGTGTCTTATAAGGTAAAAACCAGGGAGAAGACCTATGTAGATCACCTCTGTCACAGGGAAGCCTCTGCAGAGGCAACTGTTCCTACGACACGCTACCATTGGCATCCTTCACACCGGCCTATGGACAGGAAATTCTGCCCTCTACAAACTCAAGAGCCAGTCACCTGGATGATGAAGATTCTGGCTCTGACATTGAGACAGAGGTGGCAGGCAGACACCCAGTCAGAGGTCGCCACCGAGGACAAGCCCCCTATAGTGGTTCTTTGACGCTCTTCGCCGAATAGGCATTCACCTAAACGTTACACGCACCCTGACCAGACCCTACAGGTGATGGGGATGAGGCTATGGCAAAGAGATGGAGAAGGCCCCATCATCATGGGAGGGAGGCTGAACCCTTGGACTCGGGGGTGGGGGGAGATGGTGATAACCCCCACAAGATCCATTGGTAAACACTGATTGATCTCCCTGTGGAGCTCATTGAGTAAGAGTTCCCCTGGTAACAGGCAGTAGCCTGGGACTGGGCCTGCTGAATGGTAATCCCAGGCAGGGACTAGTGTGTGTGCTCCATGGTAGTGGTTTTACATTACATTCTGTAATAAACTATGTTGGTTTCTTGTTGGGCCTCCTGAGCTATTACATTAGGTTTCTTTTCTATTTTAATTTCCTGGAGTGTTGTGGTGAATAGTGAGGGATAATTACCTTTTATTAAATTAATCTTAAATATTGATAAAGGAGACTGCCATATTACAAGGAATACCAAGTATCTGAAAGTGATTGCAAAGCAGAAATCTTTTCTTGGATTTCAGATAGTGACTGCATTCACTGAAGCTTTGCAGCTGTGTATCATTTGAATTGGCTGATGAGGTTGCTGCCTTGTCAGAATCTGTTAATGTTAAGTGACATTTCAGAAAGGAATATGTTAAATTATTAGTCTTGGTCTCTGTGTGCCAGAATTTTGTACGGATGAGTTGGCATTTGTAGTGAAATTGTGAGGGGCTGCAGCTTTGAAGGAAGTTCACTCTATGTCCATACTCCTGGCTTCATATTAACCTTGGGATTGGCATTCCTTATTAATTATAAATCACTACCAGAAAAATCTGGAAACAATCTGTAGATCAGGCAGCATTTGTGCAAAAACAGTCATTTAGTCACTGTTTCAGGTCTTTAAACCTTTGATCAAGACTGATTTGATCATATCCTTTTCAGCAGAAGGGCTTTTATTTAAAACCTCAGTCATTCTTCGTGCTGAGGAAATGATTGAACAGATTGGCAAATTCTTTGACTCTATCCTGTGACATTCCTACTTTTTTCCCACTATGGGACATTTAACAAAAATAATTACTTTGGGTACTTTAGCTACTTGTCAAAAGCATAATCAAGCCGCAACAATTCTTTGGGGCAAGCATGTAGCATGAGCATAGAATATGAATCATAATCATAAAAGTAAAATGAAATAGTCAACAGTATGTCAAAGTCATGAAAATGTCATGTGCAATTCAGTTAACCCTGCATTCCTTCACTTGAAACTACAATAGAATAGCTCCTTGCTCACCCGAAGATAATTCTCTACAAAGGCACTGTTATCTCTTTTTACACAGATATACAAGTACTGGCATTGACAGGCAAGGTGGCACAGCAATGAGGAAGGTAAGGCTTCTAAAAACTATTCTCTGCACATTATGTCTGACAGCATAAATCACCAGAATAGCATCATATTGCTACATTATAGCATTGATGCTCTCAGCAGCCTATTATTACCTACAAATAACTGACCCGGTAATAAAAATACATGAATAGACATTTTTCAGTATTTGGTACATTTGTTTTGCTGATTTTTGGCCAACACTTTGGAAAATTCTATTGCACTGGAGAACGACTGAGTATATTTTATCGACAAAGTCAGTAAATTATGTTGATCTTGTTCATAAATTAAGTAAATTCTTCAAATCAGATTTTCACACTCCCTCCTGGAAAGGATGATTTACACTTGTGGTGCAGCTTCCATTCAACTGCATGTTACATTGCTTGTTGTCTTTCAGAAATTGCATTTTAAATATTGGGGAATTGTTTCTGTGGATTGCTGTGAAACTGCTATGAAGAGGGGGGAGCTCTGGACTAAGCTCCAAACACAAGTGACTTGAATTGACTCATTTCAAGAGGGACCCACATTCAGCTGTTCCCTTTACCTGAACCTTGTTCAGAGTCAGAGTCATAGAGGTTTACAGCATGGAAACAGGCCCTTTGGCCCAACTTGTCCATGCCACCCTTTTTTTTTAAACCCCTAAACTAATCCCAATTGCCTGCATTTGGCCCATATCCCTCTATACCCATCGTACCCATGTAATTATTTAAATGCTTTTTAAAAGATAAAATTGTACCCGCCTCTACTACTACCTCTGGCAGCTTGTTCCAGACACTCACCACCCTCTGTGTGAAAGAATTGCCCCTCTGGACACTTTTGTATCTCTCCCATCTCACCTTAAACCTATGCCCTCTAGTTTTAGACTCCCCTACCTTTGGGAAAAGATATTGACTATCTACCTTGTCTATGCCCCTCATTATTTTATAGATCTCTATAAGGTCATCCCTCAGCCTCCTACGCTCCAGAGAAAAAAGTCCCAGTCTATTCAGCCTCTCCTTATAACTCAATCCATCAAGTCCCGGTAGCATCCTAGTAAATCTTTTCTGCACTCTTTCTAGTTTAATAATATCCTTTCTATAGTAGGGTGTCCAGAATTGCACACAGTATTCCAAGTGTGGCCTTACCAATGTCTTGGTACAACTTCAACAAGACGTCCCACCTCCTGTATTCAGTGTTCTGATCGATGAAACCAAGCATGCCGAATGCCTTCTTCACCACTCTGTCCACCTGTGACTCCACTTTCAAGGAGCTATGAACATGTACCCCTAGATCTCTTTGTTCTGTAACTCTCCCCAACGCCCTACCATTAACTAAGTAAGCCCTGCCCAGAGTGGGGGGGGGGGGGGGAATTTGTGAAGTGTTGTGATGTGTAGTCAATTGTCTTGGGGCAGGTAACTGTGAGTCTCAGAGACGTGGCTGTGCTTGCCACGTCACTGATACCCAGTTACCTGCCCCAAGAATCCTGCACTGCAGAAGGAGGCCATTTATGGGAATAGCCTCAGCGGAGCTATCATTTACCCACACATTCCTGTGGGTATCTCCTCGCTTGTCCAACTTGCTGGAATGGGAAGATTTTTCCTTTTCCTCCAATGCTATTTCCAACTTTGTTACTGAGGGGGAGAGGAAAGGGGAGTGAGGGGATTTGTAACGGAGCCAGAAGAATTTGGTGGGTGTCGGGGAAGCGAGGGGGGGAGGTCAGGAATTGGAGGAGCAGGATAGCCATTCATTTAGATCATGGCTAATCTGTTTCTTGTTTCCACTGACCCATCTTGATTGCATATACCTTAATATTCATCCCTAACAAGATTCCAGCAGTCTCAAGTTTTGAAATTTTCAATTGACCTTGGGTTAAAAAAACATTTTGGAAGAGAGAATTCCAGGAGAGCCAGCACAGATATGATTGGCTGAATGACCTCCTTTTGTGCTGTGACTTTTCTGTGGTTTGTGAAGATTTCCATTATACACCAGATGAAGAATTGCTTCCTGACATTACTCCTGAGGGGCCCAGCTCTATAGCTAAATTTGTCCTCCCCTTGTTCTGGAATCCCCCATCAGAGGAAATTATTTATCTCATTTATGCTTTCATCTCCTTTTAATCATCTTAAACACCAGAATTAAATCCCCTCAGTATTCTACAAGCAAGAAACAACAAGCCTCATCTGTAAAACCTATCCTTTTAATTACATATGGCTTTTAGAATTTGGGGGGGGGGGATTCACCCAAAAAGGTTCTAAGTGCTGAATTTGCGTGAAAACTGGTGTGAATCGCGATTGCTTATTCAGTGTGAGTTCACACTAGAATCTCCCACACTCTGCAATGCAGAGGTCATTTTCATGAATATAATTAAAAGCTTGGGGGGGCGGGGCATATTCATGCCAGAGTCTGACAGTTCGGGCCTCTGCACATGCTCAGTGGTGACGTGGAGATGCCGGCGTTGAACAGGGGTAAACACAGTAAGAAGTCTCTCAACACCAGCAAAAGCCACTAGCTTTCGCAGCGCTGCTCCTTTGTCAGGTAAGTGGGAGTTCTCAGTGGGAATGGTCAGTGGCCCCGATCTGTCAGCCTGCACTTTTCTGGCCAGCTCGATCACTGGCCAGCCCGGGACTCTCGCAGTGCTGCTCCCTGCCGCCCCCCCCCCCCCCCCCCCCCCCCCCCACCATCCCTCAACCCACCCCACGGGCCAATCGCAGTCTCCACAAGCATTCCCGGGCCAGCCCCAACCCCCCGCCCCATCCAGGAGCACCCCGATCTTAAGCAGTAATGTCCACCCCACCCCGGCAGATTTCCCCTCATCCCCACGGGAAATAGACCCACCCCACTCCCCTCACCCCACGGGAGGGCAGACCTCCTGGGCAGACCACCCCCCAGCCCCTCCCCCAACCCGCCTGATCACTGGCCTCCCTCCAGCCCTGATCGATCCCAACTCAGAGTGGCAGCGGGACCACCCACCCCCACCGATTGCCCGTTGGCCCTGGCCCCACCCCTCAGCCCCCGGCCCTTGACACTGCCCTTAGGCTCTGCCCCCTTGGCACTGCCCCATGCCCAATGGGCAATGCTGAGGTGCCCCTTGGGCATGGGCACTTTGCCCCTTGGGCAGGTACAGTGGGCACAAGCTGGCACTGCCAGGGTGCCCATGCCCAGGGGGCACCAGCCCCGGGGGGCGGGCGGGGGGGGGAGGAGTGCCGATTGCCCCTTCTTCACTCCAGCAGGGTCCCCTGTTAATTCCCCGAAAGTGGGGAGCTAGTCTGAACCCCACCAGAGTGAAATTGTACTGACGGGATGGAAGATGTTAGCGGACCCAGCGATTAAAATTACTTACCTGGAGTTCCCACCGGTTTCCAGCATGGTCTCGACTGTGCCGGATATCCGGTGCTGGGAGATGTGCGTGCGCCGGGAACGCATGTGCGAATCCCGCAAATCGGCCGGCATGTGATTTTCCTGGCCCGTCGTGATGGGAGAATCGCTGCCCCGGGTCTTTCTTGCACACCATATGATTTCCTGAAACACTTTTTAAAATATATTAGGAGCAAAGATAAACTGCCCTTGATCACTCTCGAGAACCTAACAGAGCATTAGTCTCTACACAGAAAGTCCATACTCCTATATAGTAACAGGCATCAAGAAAATCATTGCCCAGAGTCTAGGCTTTGAAATACATTTCCATTCTTACTTTTTCAATGTCGTGTTGGAGGGTCCTGATGGAGATGTGTGCAATCAGGCAGTTCTATTCACTGAGTTTGACAATCAAGTGTGAGTAAGAATTACTGGGCCGATTCTTTATGCATGAGGCCACCGATTTATTGTGGCCTTCTGTGCCTCGAAATGCTGGGATTTTTCATGAATCAATTTAACAGGATGAATGCTTGCTTTGTACCGGTGATTTGTAGACTTTCCCAGGAAGGTGTAGAGAATGCATTCCAATTCCTTAGGCCCATTCATATGCGAACAAGATTTTAAATTATATACGTGCTAAGTTCAATATGAGTTTCATTGGGTAAGTTATTAAATTTTTTTAAAATCAATGCATTTTATGATTGTATTATTACAGAAGGTAGATGTAGCTTTTGAATAGAGTTTACATTGGCAACACCTGGGTACCAGATAAACACAGTCTTCACGTATCATGCCATGGCAAATGATGGCATTAGAAAATTCTTGGACCTGTATCAGGGCAAACTCAACAGAACTGATCTCATTGTATACCATCATACCGTTGTTTAGTTATTCAATTTAGCTTATCCATAGGGCAGTGCAGTTTAATACTATTTAAGATTTGTTAGGAGAGGTTGCCGTCCTTCCTACCATCGATGAGAATTTGTCTAATGTAATAACCTATAATTAGTGGTATATTTAATCTAGTGTCCTTACACTGAATCAGCACAACAAAGAGCATTAATTGTATGTTGCCAAACTTCTGTTCTTTGAACACAACAAAAGGAGAAGCCACAGCATTAATTATTTTGCCATCAACCTTCAACAACTGAGCGGTCAATTACACAGCTTATTTTTCTCTGTGAAAACCAGTTATTGGGGGAATGTGTATGATTCTCCAGGACTGAAGTAAACTGTCAGCCAATTTGTAGGATAGTGAAATATGTTCGAAAGCAGACAGTCCAATCATTGTCTGTATTACGTGTACAGGGAGTGGGTGCGACAAACCCAAGTAATATTTCCAGCTGTTTTGAGCATTAGACATACATCCAGGCACTGACTTTAAATGCCACCAACTGGCCGAAGCTCGTGGGAGGGAGGGCAGAAGCAGTTAAAGTGAGATTGGCTTCCTCTCACTGATCCAGTTGCTGTCGCCATGTTCCTATATTAATTCACTATTTTAAACAGGTGATTTAACCAGGACTTGATCTACAGAGGCTTGGGTGGGCTGAGGTTGTGCCAAGCGAGGAGGTTTGCCAGGTGAGGGAGTGAGTCAGGTGAGGTGGTTTTCTGGGCAAGCAGGTGTGCCAGGTAAGGGGATGTACCAGGTGAGGGGGTTTGCTGGGTGAGGGAGTGTGGCAGATGAGGGGGTGTGCCCAGCCTCCCATTCATTGACTCCGTTTGCACTTCTTGCTGTCTCGGAAAAGCAGCCAGCATATTTAAGGACCCCACATACCCTCTTCCACCTTCTTCCGTCGGGAAAAATACACAAAAGTCAGAGATCACGTACCAACCGACTCAAAAACAGTTTCTTCCCTTCTGCCATCAGACTTTTGAATGGACCTACCTTGTATTAAGTTAATCTTTCTCTACACCCTAGCTATGAATGTAACACTACATTCTGCACTCTCTCCTTTCCCTCTCCCCTATGTACTCTATGAATGGTATGCTTTGTCTGTAATAGGTCGCTAGAAACAATAATTCTCACTGTATCCCGATACATGTGACATTAATAAATCAAATCAAAATCAAATCAGTGAGGGGGTTTGCCAGGTGAAGGGTTTACTGGGCAAGAGAGCATCACAGATGAGAGAGTGTGCCCAGTGAGGAGGTTTGCCAAACGTGGGGAAGAGCCAGGCAAAGGAGTATGTTGAGCAAGGGAATGAGTTGGCTAGGGGATATGCTGGGCACAGGGGTCCTCTTTCAGTTAAACCTGCCTGAAACTGCAGCCTGAGCTTTTAATATTTACTTTTCAGATATTCTCTTGGGTAGGGATGGTACTCCGGGCTTTCCAACAATGTCTTGGGTCTTCCACTCCACTCTCATCATTACAGGAGCCCCCCTCTACTCTGAACTTGATCATGGCAAGATCTTCAATCAGAGCAAGATACTCCTGGATCGCAGCAAGACTCCTCCCTGATCGTAGCAAAACCCTCAGCCAAAGCAAGACCCTCAATCACATCAAGAACCACTCCACTGATCTCAGCAAGACTAATCCTGATCATAACAAGACCCCTCCCTTGTGAACACAGCAAGACCGTCCGTTTTCATAACAAGGCCCCACCCGTGAACACAGCAAGACCACTCCACTGACCATAACAAGACCCCCCGCCCCCTTTCACTCACGATCATAGCATCTCACTCCCCCGACCACAAATGACCCTTTCCAACAATCATGGCAAGACACCCCTGGCCCCCATGGTCACAGTATTATAATCTTGACAGAGACCAGCAGCATTCTTTCCTTTTTGGAAATTGGAAAACCCAGGTAGAAACTAAAAGTACTAAACCACAAAGTTCACTGTTTAGAGCAAAATAATTTTACTGCACAATAATCAAAGAACATGAATACTAATAAGGACACCACACTTTAACCAGTATGGTATAATAAACATAGTTTCTTATGTTCTAAACTGCACTACTTAACTCAAATTTCTTTCCATATCCATTTGACTTACACCCTCCAAAAAATCAAGTCAGAAGTCGGAAGATTAACCAGTTGGTCTGAGTACTGTTTTAAAGATTTGTGTAAGGATTGAGGTCCCTGGGCTTTCCAATTACTTTGGGCAAGGTTGTTCCTTCTAACTACCCCAGAGTTGTAGACTCCCAGTTCAATACAGGCATCACTAACATCTTCAGCGTAGCCATCTCAGGTCTGAACTCCAATGGTTCTAATGTTCTTTAACTCTGGAGTGTTGCATCTCGGAACTTTCACACTCTCTCTTGCCCTTCTCAGCTTGGCTATCCTCGAAATCCAACTCACTTTAGTAGAGCCCTTCAGTTATGAATGATTTGACCTATTTTTAGCCAGCAGATGGAATTTCAATTGAATTCTGGTTGAAAGATATGTTCCCTGCAGTCAACTTGTGCTAAACTAAACTGCTTGAAAACAGAACGTGGATGCCGGCGCTGGACTGAGGTAAACACAGTAAGAAATCTCACAACACCAGGTTAAAGTCCAACAGGTTTATTTGGTAGCTCCTGGCTTTTGGTAGCTCCTGGACTTTAACCTGGTGTTGTGAGACTTCTTACTGTGAAAACAGAACCACAGCCAGGAATCTAGTCCCCACCCCAGTAATTAACTTCTTCTTTACCTTTTTTTAACTACTGTTTATCTCACAGGCAGATTGATCATTTGGCTGAAGGCAATTTTCTTTTAACAAGAAATTGGCAAATTCATCACCCCAACATAAATGATAGGTTTTCCCAAAGACAGGGGCCATTACAATTGCAGCAAGATCCCCTTCATCATAAAAAGGATCCCCCTGTTTGTAGCAACACCTTCCTCTGAATTCTAATTTAGTAGTGACTGTCTTATATTTATGCCCCCCCCCCAGTTTTGGACTCCTCCACAACGGTAAACATCTTCTCTTCATCTATACTATCAAGCCCTTTCATTAAGGTTCTCTAAAAAATCATCCATCCCTCAGCCTGTTTAACTCCCGTTTATATTCTGCCTTAATCGGGATATGCCAAACTATTTTAGGGGCAATGAAACACGTTGACTTCAATGGAAATGAAAACTGGGCAAAGTCTGTAATGACTGATCCAATGTTGCCCATTTTGAATGATCATCAAACTTACATAGAACATTACAGCGCAGTACAGGCCCTTCGGCCCTCGATGTTGTGCCGACCAGTGAAACCAATCTAAAGTCCCTCTAATCTACACTATTCCAATATCATCCATATGTTTATCCAATAACCATTTGAATGCTCTTAATGTTGACGAGTCCACTACTGCTGCAGGCAGGGCATTCCACGCCCTTACTGCTCTCTGAGTAAAGAACCTACCTCTAACATCTGTCCTATATCTCTCACCCCTCAATTTAAAGCTATGTCCCCTCGTGTTAGCCATCACCATCTGAGGAAAACGGCTCTCACTATCCACCCTATCTAATCCTCTGATCATCTTGTATGCCTCTATTAAGTCACCTCTTAACCTTCTTCCCTCTAACGAAAACAACCTCAAGTCCCTCAGCCTTTCCTCATATGATGTTCCCACCACACCAGGCAACATCCTGGTAAATCTCCTCTGCACCCTTTCCAATGCTTCCACATCTTTCCTATAATGCGGCGACCAGAACTGTACGCAATACTCCAAGTGCGGCCGCACCAGAGTTTTGTACAGCTGCAACATGATCTCATGGCTCCGAAACTCAATCCCTCTACCAATAAAAGCAAACACACCGTATGCCTTCTTAACAACCCTATCAACCTGGGTGCCAACTTTCAGGGATCTATGCACATGGACACCCAGATCCCTCTGTTCATCCACACTACCAAGTATCTTACCATTAGCCCAGTACCCTGTATTCCTGTTACTCCTTCCAAAGTGAATCACCTCACACTTTTCCGCATTAAACTCCATTTGCCACCTCTCAGCCCAGCTCTGCAGCTTATCCATGTCCCTCTGGAACCTGCCACTTCCCTCCGCACTGTCTACAACTCCACCGACTTTAGTGTCATCTGCAAATTTACTAATCCATCCTTCTACGCCCTCATCCAGGTCATTTATAAAAATGACAAACAGCAGTGGCCCCAAAACAGATCCTTGCGGTACACCACTAGTAACTGAACTCCAGGATGAATATTTCCCATCAACTACCACCCTCTGTTTTCTTACAGCTAGCCAATTCCTGATCCAAACCACTAAATCACCCTCAATCCCATGTGTCTGTATTTTCTGCAATAGCTTACCATGGGGAACCTTATCAACCGCTTTGCTGAAATCCATATACACCACATCAACCGCTTTACCCTCATCCATCTCTTTGGTCACCTTCTCAAAGAACTCAATAAGGTTTGTGAGGCACGACCTACCCTTCGCAAAACCGTGCTGACTATCCCTAATCAAATTATTCCTTTCTCGATGATTATAAATCCTATCTCTTATAATCCTTTCCAAAACTTTGCCCACAACAGAAGTAAGGCTCATTGTGATTCCAAATGACCATGTGTACAGGTTGGTCTAAAATGCCAATTGAGAAATAAATTGTAAAACGAGTGGTTGGACATCCTTGGGCTGAACCTCACTGTAATTTTGACAGGATAAGGTTTCAGTTTGCTCTTGATTGCCCTGTTAGCCCAGTCTGATTTCCCAGGGTTAGTCTTATTTATGTAAGGCAGGACTCCTGCCTGTCTCCAAGGAGGGAGATCACTGGGTCAGGTCCCAGACTCCGAGACAGGTAAAGAAAAAATGTTATTTTTTGTAAACATTCAAAATTCCAGAGAGGATCGAATGGCTTACCCCTCGATGAATTATAATGCCATGGCGGGGCACAGGGCTCACACAACCATGTCAGCACTGGACGTCAGTACAGTACCATCTGTCCCAGTATTCAGTATTGCCATGACATTCATGCTAAGAAATTAGTCCCGTCGGGAATGCGTCATCTGAATATGCCACTCATTTCATAGCAGTTTGAGAATTTGAATTCAGTTTTTACAAAACTTGGAAATATGAAGCTGACATCCACTCAAGTAATCATGGAACTGTTTGTTTGACTATCGTTAAAACAGAACAATCTCACTCAGGTCTGTGTGGAGTTTTCACATCCTCCCCATGTCTGCATGGGTTTCCTTCGAGTGCTCCAGTTTTCTCCCACAGTCCAAAGATGTGTAGGTTAGGTAGATTAGCCATGGTAAATGTGTGGGATTATGGGGATAGGGCGAGGAGAGGGGCTGTGTAATATACTCTGTTAGAGAGTAGCTGCAGAGTTGATGAGCCGAATGGCCTCTTCTGCACTGTAGGGATTCTATGATTCTAAGTTCCTATAAGGTAGGAAACCTGCTGCCCTTACCCAGTTTGGCCTATATGTGACTCCAGTCCCACACCAAACTAGTTAGTTGCCTCTTAAATAGTTGCCCCTCTAAAGTAGGAGTTCCCAAACTGTGGGTCCCAACTCACATTGGGGTCACAGAGTCTGAGGCAGCAGTGCTAGCTGAGGAGCAGAGACTCAGGGTGAGATTTTCCGGCCTCACTGCGTTGTGTTTTCCACCAGTGGAGATGGTTTGCCATTGGCTACTGATGGGATCTTCCAGTCCCACCATTGTCTCCACCATTTTTTGTGGCTCAACCATCCCATATTGGGAAACCCGCAGCTGGAGGGGGGTAGGGGTTGCCTTCAGTGAGACTAGAGGATCCCACTGGCAGGAAGGGCTGGAAAATCCCACCTCAGACTTGGCTGTCCTGGGATCAGCTGCAAATCCCCTTTAAATATGTGAGAATGTTTTTGCCAGTCACCATGGACGTACGAAAAAAGCTCCGAGGCCTTAACGCTGCCACCACCAAAGCCTACAAAAAGGATAGGAGGTGATCTTACCAAAATATTTCCAAGTCCAGGATGGGCATGAAAACGGGAGAGTTTCAGATCCAATTTTTTGGGTGAGTCCAAATCTGCTATCTTGCCCACTTCGAGCAAAAAATAACAACAGAAATGGTTGCTCACCTGTAGGGGAAGGGGGCAGGGCTGAAGTCGCCCAAATACTGGCTGAGAGCAGCAGAGAGTGCCATTGCGCGTGTGCAGGTCTCAAGTAGCAGAGGGCTGCTGCTCAGCCTCTGCTGCTGTCAGTCTGCTTCACACACAGCGACCCCCAGCGACATACCACAAACCCCCATCTGCTTGACTGATCGACCCTGCCCTCACCTCCCCCCCCTCCAAACAGTCAGCCACCCGACACCCCACCCCCCCACCCCCCCGTGATCACCAGTCCAACACCCCCCTATGGCCGGCCCCGATCGTCCTCCTCCATCCGCCCACCACTCCCTAGTGTGGGAGTGGCAGCAGGTCCCCCCCTCCCTCCCTACACCGCTCCCTAGTGCAGATTGGCAGTGGATCCCCACTCCCTGCCCATACCGATCCCACTGCCCATGGGGCACCCCCTCCCCCTTGCCTCCGACCTCCCTGCGGGGCCTCAATGGCCTCCAGTTCTACTGGTGAGGCCATCACAACTGACCCTTTGCTGGAGATCAGCTGTGATTCTCCCCGGAGAGAACCGCCCCCCCCCCCCCCCCCCCCCCCCCTACACAGCAAGGCCACAGAGGCAAGTGAGCCTGGCAATTCCATTCTGGACTCATTAAATTCCGATAATAATAAATTTAAGTAAATTATTCAGCCTCGCGCCGGAAATGGGCATGAGGCTGATTGCGCCGGATATCTGGTGCCGGTATAAACACGAGAGGCGAGAAATCAGGTGTGAACCTGATTTTGTTTCTCTCGCACGATCTTACTGGCTCACCCCACCCATCAGGCTGGGTGTAACTGTAAGATTGCCCCCTGGTGTCCAAGTTTCTTTTTGTGCCTGTACCCCTGCTGCTTGAACTCCTCTCACCTTCTCCCCACCCCCCCAACCATATTCCGTCCGCATAACTCCACCCCAACAATCCTCTCGCCCTCATCCCCCCCCCGCTGTTCAGTAATCTTTTCCTCTCCAACCCAATTTTCAATCATGCATTGCATCAAATCTGAATCATTAAAATGGTGTCACAGTAGGTAGAAGTTTGGGAAACAGTGCTGTAAAGCGTTCTAGCAAGTCTTTCAATTGTATCATACCGTTACTTAAGAAGGCTCACACTACCTTCTCAAGGCCACTAGGGATGGGAAGTAAATGCCAACATTACCAGTGATGCTCCGAACCTAAGAATGAATATTTTGTTAAAAAATAAATTAAATAGTCTCCATCTGTTCCAAACACTGAAACCCATTGTCTTGAATACCAACCACAAACTCTGTTCCTTCAATAACCTCTCCATCCCTGGCAACTGTCTCAAGTTGAAGCAGACTGTTCACACCCATGACCCCGAATTGAGCTCCAGGCCACATACTTGTTCTATCACCAGCCTACATTCATTTCTGGGACACTGCCTGACTCCAATTCTACTTCAGCTGATCTATTGCTGAAACCCACATCTGTGTCTTTGTTACCTCTAAACTTGGCTGTTCCAATGCAGTCCAACTTCCACCCTGCATAAACTTGTGGTCATCCAAATCATTATCATTTCTGTGCTTGTTGCCTTCCATTGATTCTCCCCTCTCCATCTCTGTCATCTTCTGTCCTACAAGCCTTCAAAATCTCTATGCTCCTCTGCCTTCTTGTCTATGCCTGATTTTAATTGCTCCTTCATGGGCAGCTATCCTTTCAACTGCCTTGATCTTAAGCACTGGAATTCCCTTCCTAGTTCATCTCTCAACTTCTCCTCTAAAATGCTCATTAAAGCTACCTTTTTGCCAAGGTTTCTGATCACCTGTCCTGATACCTCCTCCTGTGGCTAAGCATCAAAAATGTTTTGAATACTTATGAGTTTGTTAATTGCCTTGGGATGTTTTGCTGGATTGAAGGTACTAAATAAATGCAAGTTGTTGATGTGAGGAAAAATTAAGCAACCCAGAAAGAACGGTTTCCAGGAGTTCCCCACAATTTTGTGAGTTTCGGTCAACACTTGTTAACAATTCACTTCTGTCACTGAGGAGCCCTCTTTAATTTCCCATCAGTTCCAATAACCTCCATTTAAGGCCTCAAGTAGAATCCCTCAGGTATCAGACCTTCCATGTTCCATGTTATTCTTGCACTTGAAAATTTTGAAAAAATTATCTCGCAACAGAAAATTGAAGATGTTAAAGCAATTTTATTTAATTCTGCAAAGTGTTTCTAGTGCTGTACCTTCCTCCAAAATGTCTCCTGATCTGCTTAATGTTTTCATTAGCTAATTCTAACTGTTCATGGATCTTGAAAATGCTGAGAAATGCAATAACAGGTGTAGCATGTTACACTTTCTAAGTTAATGTAAAAAGACAGTTAAGTATCTTTAAAGTGAGCCAGTTTGGTTTAATATTGAAAGCTTCCACAGTGCATTTGATTGATGACTGGTTTTGCCTCCTGTAGATAAAGATATCTATACTAAATAATGCATTAAATCACCAGAAGAGAGACATTTGGTGTATGTTTTCCAAAATAAATTCTAAAGTAATGCATCTCCTTAAGATTACCGAGTTCAATTTCAGACTGCTATACTGTCAACTGATTAGGAAACATAATGACAGGACTAGTTAGTCTGTTTCAGGAATAAACCCACTCCAGTGCAGTGCGATTTGGCAGTCAGTGACTGCAATGCTAAATGCTGCCCTGTCCTGCAGGAAAAACTCTGGTTACTGTTTGATGCAGTAGATTTGTCAGTGTCCTGCTGCCATACGGCAGAAACTATTCGCAACTCAATGACCAGAAATAAAAATATCTCATGATGATATATCAAATGCTTAGATGGGTAGTCATCCTTGTTATCTAGTTTGGTGGGTGAAAGAACAGTTCAAAAGTCAAGTTTTATTGTATCATTTGCAAGTTTTCTTTTTACTCATTCTCAGAATATGAGCATCACTCAGAAGACCGGCATTTAAGCCCATTCATAGATGTCCTTGAGAATGTGGTGGTGCACCTTGTTCTTGAGTCAGTATTGTACCATTTGGTGAAGGTACTTCCATAGTTCTATTAGATTGGATTTTGGCCTAACAACCAAGAAGGAACTGTAATACATATCCAAATTGGGATGGTGTATGATCTGAAAGAGCGTTTGAAGATTATGGTATTCCCCTGCATAGATTTTGCATGAACCTGTAGCTGGTGAATTTCATGGGTTTGGAAGGTGCTAACAAAAGAACTTTGGTGAGTTGGTGCAGTGTGTCCTATGGATAGGAAACACTGGCGGTGGAGGGAATGGGTGTTTAAGGTGATGCATGGGATGTCAAGCAAGCAGATTGTTTTGTCCTGAATGGTGTTGTGCTTCTTGAGTTGAGATAACCGAAGAGATAGTGGAGGCATTAATGGTGATCTTTCAGGAATCACTGGAGTCAGGGAGGGTCCCAGAGGACTGGAAAATCGCTAATGTAACACCCCTGTTTAAGAAGGGAGGGAGGCAAAAGACAGAAAATTATAGGCCAGTTAGCCTGACCTCGGTCGTTGGTAAGGTTTTAGAGTCTATTATTAAGGATGAGATTTCGAAGGAATTGGAAGTGCATGATAAAATAGGGCGAAGTCAGCATGGTTTTGTCAAGGAGAGGTCTTGCCTGACAAATCTGTTAGAACTCTTTGAGGAGATAATGAGCAGGTCAGACAAAGGACACCCAGTGGATGTTATCTACTTGGATTTCCAGAAGGCCTTTGATAAGGTGCCGCACAGGATAAGATAAGAGCCCATGGTGTTAAAGGCAAGATAATAACAGAGATAGAAAATTGGCTGAATGGCAGAAGGTAGAGAGTGGGGATAAAAGGGTCATTTTCAGGATGGAAGCTGGTGACTAGTGGAGTTCTGCAGGGGTCAGTGTTGGGTCTACAACTTTATACTTCGTACATCAATGATCTAGATGAAGGAACTGAGGGAATTGTGCCTAAGTTTGCAGATGATACAAAGATAGGTGGAGGGACAGGTAATTTTGAGGAGGCGGGTAGGCTGCAGAAGGACTTGGACAGGTTAGGAGAGTGGGCAAAGAAGTCGCAGATGGAATACATGTGGCAAAGTGTGAGGTTATGCACCTTGGTAGGAAGAATGGATGTGGAGATAAGAACAAGATATGGCGCTCGACTCATCGATCGACAGTTCCGACGCGCCACAGCGAAAAACCGCACCGACCTCCTCAGAAGACAAACACAGGACACGGCGGACAGAGTACACTTCGTCGTCCAGTACTTCCCCGGATTGTAGAAGCTATGACATCTTCTCCGGAGCCTTCAACATGTCATCGATGAAGACGAACATCTCGCCGAGGCCATCCCCACACCCCCACTTCTTGCCTTCAAACAACTGCACAACCTCAAACAGAACATTGTCCGCAGCAAACTACCCAGCCTTCAGGAGATCAGTGACCACGACACCACACAACCCTGCCATGGCAACCTCTGCAAGACGTGCCGGATCATCGACACGGATGCCATCATCTCATGTGAGAACACCATCCACCAGGAACACGGTACATACACTTGCAACTCGACCAACGTTGTCTACCTGATACACTGCAGGAAAGGATGTCCCGAGGCATGGTACATTGGGGAGACCATGCAGATGCTACAGCAACGGATGAATGAACACCGCTCGACAATCACCAGGCAAGAGTGTTCTCTTCCTGTTGGGGAACACTTCAGCGGTCACGGGCATTCGGCCTCTGATCTTCAGGTAAGCGTTCTCCAAGGCGGCCTTCACGACACACAACGCAGAGTCGCTGAGCAGAGACTGATAGCCAAGTTCCACACACATGAGGACGGCTTCAACCGGGATCTTAGGTTCATGTCACACTATCTGTAACCCCCGTGACTTGCCTGGGCTTGCAAAATCTCACTAACTGTCCTGACTGGAGACAATGCACATCTCTTTAACCTGTGCTTAACCCTCTCTCCACTCACATTGTCTGTACCTTTAAGACTTAATTACCTGTAAAGACTCGCATTCCAGCCATTATTTTGTAAATTGAGTTTGTTTCTTTATATGCCCTGTTTGTGAACAGAACTCCCACTTACCTGATGAAGGGGCAGCGCTCCGAAAGCTTATTGCTTGTGCTACCAAATAAACCTGTTGGACTTTAACCTGGTGTTGTGAGACTTCTTACTAGGAAGAATGGAGGCATAGACTGTTTTCTAAATGGGGAGAGAATTCAGAAATCGGAAGCACAAAGGGACTTTGGAGTCTTTGTTCAGAATTCTCTTAAAGTTAACTTTTAGGTTAAGTTTGTAGTTAGGAAGGCAAGTGCAATGTTAGCATTTATTTTGAGAGGACTAGAATACAAAAACAGGGGCGTACTGCTGAGGCTTTGTAAGGCTCTGGTCAGACTACATTTGGAGTATTGTGAGCAATTTTGGGCCCCATATCTAAGGAAGGATTTGCTGGCCCTGGAGAGGGTCCAGAGGAGGTTCACGAGAATGATCCCAGGAATGAAAAGCTTGACATACAAGGAGCTTTTGAGGACTCTAGGTCTGTACTTGATGGGGTTTAGAAGAATAAGGGGGGATCTCATCAAAATTTACAAAATAGTGAAAGGCCTAGATAGAGTGAACATGGGGAAGATGTTTCCATTAGTAGGAGAGACTCGGATCCAAGGGCAGAGCCTCAGGATAAACAGACGACTCTTTAAAACCGAGATGAGGAGGAATTTCTTCAGCCAGAGGGTAGTGAATCTATGGAATTCATTGCCACAGAATGTTGTTGAGGCCAGATCATTGAGTATTTTTAAGACAGAGATAGATAGGTTCTTGATTGGTAAGGGGCTCAAAGGTGATAGGGAAAAGGCGGGAGAATAGGTTGAGAAATTTATCGGCCATGATTGAATGGCGGAGCAGACTCAATGGAATGACCTAATTCTGCTCCTATATCTTATGGTCTTATAGTCTTCTTGCACTTATCCAGGCAAGTGGAGAATATTCCAGCACACTCCTGACTTTTGCCTTGTAGATGGTACACAGGCTTTGGGGAGTCAGGAGGTAAATCTCTCAAAATAGAATACTCAACCTTCGACCTGCTGTAGAAATCACTGAATGTATCTGTCTGGACAAGTTCAGTTTCCGACACAAGAATATTCTTATTGCACGATGGCATATTTGGATGGAGGTTATGTTACCACACCGCTATTGACAAACATAGTGATGAATCTTACCAATTTTCACAACTCAGTTCTTCTTGACAGTTTGACAGAAGCATATGGTATGCGGTCCAAAACCTCTCTGCAAGAAGAACAATGGAATAATCTTCAAACTGTCTGCCTTGTTAAAAGGAAAGACTGACATTCATAGTGCACCTTTTGCAACCTCAGGATATCCCAAAGCACTTTACAGCCAATAAAGTATTTTTGACGTGTCGTCACTGGTGTGAAATGTAGGAAATGTCCCTATTGGTAACGTGAGTTCAATTATCTTGCATGGGTGAACCTAGAGGGCTGTAATATTGCTAAAGATTGCTCTTTCCTACAGTGCTATCTGATTAAAGTAGGCCTTTCTGAATAATATTCATGAATTCCATTCAAACGCAATCAATACAGCATGTTGTTTTTAGATGGCCTTTATGTGACAAGACTGAAAGTGCATCAAGCTGTCTAGAGAGTATTTGATCAAAGGATTATTCAAGACCAGCTGTGTGATATACCTTATACACGGGCTATTTATTTTTTATTTATGATGTGCACTGCTCGTAGATGATTCGAAAAGGTCCTGATCTGTTGCCTTCTGATACTTACATAATGTGGAGAATGTACTGTTTCTGGAATAAATCTGCCTGAATTTTGTCTTTAAGAGTGCATTGTAAGGTTTGTTATTAAGCTCACTTGCAGTAATTCATTGCCAGTAGTTCTTTGGAAACTCTAACATACATTTTCTCAGAACAGATTTTGTAGTGCTGAGTGTATCACAATACTGTGTATCATAGTATTGTCGCTTGTCTTGTAATCCAGAGACTCAGGGTAATGCTCTGGTGACCGGGGTTCAAATTACACCACAGCAGTTAGTGAAATTTAAATTCAATAAAAAATCTGGAATTAAAAGTCTAATGGTGACTATAAAACCATTGTTGATTGTCATAAAAACCCATCTGGTTCACTAATGTCCTATAGGGAAGGAAATTTGCCATTCTTATCCAGTCTGGCCTACATATCACTCCAGACCCACAGCATTGAGGTTAACTCTTAACTGCCCTCCAAAATGGCCGAGCAAGCCATTCAGTTCAAGGGGCAATTAGGGCTGGGCAACAGCTGATCGCGCATATCGACACAGACATCAAGTAAAAAGCATTCCAACCATTATTTTGTAAGTTGAGTTTGTGTCTTTATATGCCCTGTTTGTGAACTGAAATCCCACTCACCTGATGAAGGAGCAGCGCTTCGAAAGCTAGTGGCTTTTGCTACCAAATAAACCTGTTGGACTTTAACCTGGTGTTGTGAGACTTCTTACAGCTGCTGGCCCAGCCAGCGAATCCCGCAGCCCATGAAAGAACAAAGAAAAAAAAATTATGTAGAATTATATAGAATTTACAGCACAGATGATTTGTTTCAATGGCATTGGTGCTGTATGGCAAACTCCCTCTCACCCTACTTCATCAAACCTTATGGGGTATACCCTCTATGGAACATAGAACAGTACAGCACAGAACAGGCCCTTCGGCCCACGATGTTGTGCCGAGCGTTATCTGAAACCAAGATCAAGCTATCCCACTCCCTATCATCCTGGTCTGCTCCATGTGCCTATCCAATAACCGCTTAAATGTTCCTAAAGTGTCTGACTCCACTTCTATTCCTTTCTTCTTTATGCACTTACCTAGTTTTCCTTTAAATTGTCTATGCTATTTGTCTGAACTACTCCTTGTGCTAATAAGTTCCACATTCTAACCACCCTCTGACTATATAGAAGTTTCTCCTGATTTTTTTAATTGAATTTATTAATGACTTTCTTATATTTATAGCCTCTAGTTTGGTTTCTCCCACAAGTGGAAATGTTTCTCTAATCTATATGCTATAGACTTACCATGGAGGTTTACAGCACAGATGGAGGCAATTTATCCTATTGTGTCCACACTGCAAAGCTAATCCCACTGCTCAAAGCCCTGCATCTTCCTGGACATCAAATATTTATTCCAGTGCATAAGCACAGTAGGTTGAAAATGAATATATAATCCTGGAGTTACTTTGTTTATTTTCTGTGTTTTCAGCTACTAGCAATAGGAATTATGGGAATGTAATTGGCTGCCGGCAATTGAGTGAAACAGGCTTTTAGCAAATTGGCAGCTCATTTTGCACAGAACCTAGTGGTAAAGGAAACTGAACACAATGTAAAATATCTGCCGATTCATCAGCACATTTCAGAAAAAGTCAAATTTCATCCCAAGTATGTTTATGGTTATGTGCAAAGTAGCAGTTTATTTTTTAACAATCCTTTGAAAAGACATAAGCCTGGATTTTCTCCAAGTTGGGTTGACTTGAGAGCCTTTTAAAAATGGAGGACAGGTCCCGATTCCAAGATTCCCGACCCCATTCCTGTACACTTGGCTGAGAAGTCAAACCTCTATTAGAATAACAAAACACCTGCACCCCAGAGGAAACATTGTTTGATTGACAGCTCAGGCTATCTTATCTCTGCGGCCAATTTCACAATCTTGGTTGACAACTTAAATGGATTTGAAGTCTTTGTGTTTTATGTTGTTTGAAACTTGAAAGGGCCTGGATGATTGACACTTTATTAGCTTGCCATGGGACCAAGCATTTAATAGAATCAATTTTTTCAAAGATTATTTTTACACATACCACATTACACTGATGAGTTCATTAGCTGTCGAAAGTATACAGTGTGTCAATAGGCATGGAAGTGCCAAAGTCTGGCATAGGGGACTTGACGGCCTGAGGGGCTTGGGGGGAAAAGCAGAGATTGGCATAGGGATCATTGAGGGAATGGGTGGAAGGGCAGAGGTTGGCATGGGGATGTGAGAGGATGTAAGAGGTATGTAGAAAGGCAGAGTCTGGCACAAGGAACATGAGGGACCTGAGAAAGTGGGTGAGAGGCATGAGATGGCATGAACGGGGCATGTTAGGAGGATGAAAGGGGGTGAGGGGTAATCGATGATGAGCCTTTGTGTTTTTTTTCACTGGGGCAAATTTCTATGGCACCAAGGCGAGCAATTTAAGCTATCCACCTTGCCAACCGACAGTCCCTGTGGCTGCCTCCAAACTTCAGCTGGCCCAACTCCAGGTCGCATCTGACCCTCAGCAATGAAGTTCCTGCTTTGGTGGGCACTTTCTCCCATGGTTGGTGTGTTGAGCTGTGAATTTTCCTGATTTCCCCTATCTGCCTCGAGGATGACAATCCGGCCCATTGTCTTTATCGAAACAATGAATAGAGGATAGTTCAAATGCCACCTCAATTAATATCACATGCAAGCATTCCACTCATATTCTTATAACATTCTCTGATACAGTTTGTGTTCCCTAACTTCAGTTGTCAAAACACAGAAATGTTTTCACACAACTTGAGGTAAAATGTTTGTCTTTAGTGCAGCCGATGAGTAGGTTTTGAACCAGGACCACGTATCAAGAATTCAAGCAGGTGTGTCATTTACAGATCCTCAATTTTCTGCCCATTTTAATGTAGTGAAGATCATGCCCCTCAATTCAGGCACACACCTGAGTTCCCCACAAACAGAATGGTTGGGTGATCTGATTGTGGTGTTTGAAAGATGAAAAGGGATTTGATAGGGTAGATCCAGAGAAGCTGTTTAATCTTGTGGGGGAAATCCAGATCAAGATGGCTCAACCTTAAAATTAGAGCCAAGCTATTCAGAAATAGATTCAGAAAGCACTTTAAATCTGGAATTTCTCCTCACCAAAAAGTGATGGATACTGGGGCCAGGTCAGTTGGAAATTTTGAGACTATGATTGGTAGATTTTTCTGAGTAAGGGTGTCAAGGAATGTTGATCAAAGGCAGGTGAAGTTGAGTTTGGGTTGAGCCATGATCTATTGAGTGATGGAGCAGACTCAAAGGGCTGAATGAGCTACTCTTGTTTCTATGCTCCAATTTCCCCTAGTGGCTCTTTATGTTTAGCTTGACAGACACATACAAGGAAGACAGATGTATCACATTCAAACTTAAAAGGTGAAAAATTCAGCCCAAGGGTAAATTGTCATATATGTGCCTGCAAATGGAATCTTGAAATGATTTTCGTAGTTCCTCTGTAATAATGTGAGCTTCTGTTACCTTTCTTAGTGACTTTAAAGGCTGTATTCTTACTGATTGCTGATTTTTGAGATTATATAGATGATGTTTGTGCCTGCTGCTGTTCTGCGCTGAATTCCCTGGTAGCCTTCCTCATGTAGGACTGATGATGGTTTCCCAGACATCATTATCAGCTTTGCACAGCACCCTCAGCATGCAGTCATATCTTGAACCCTTCTGGTTCTCACCAGTATTTATGGTGGTTTCAGCACTGAAAAACGCCAACATCAGCATCTACACCAGTAGGATTGACTGCAGAGTAATTCATGTGATGGATAAATTATAAGACATCAAATAAAATAGCTTTTTTTATAAACTTGACGATTGACACCCTTTCTCATTGTGCTTTCTGCTACGTACAAAGCATTAGTGCATTGGCTTTAAATGTTTAATTATCCTTTTTTTTGCTTTATACAGTCTTTTCATTACGCCTCTCTGAGGTCAAAAACCAAAAAGAGACCCAAAGGTAAGAAACATATGAGTTTGTCAGTTTAAATTAAATCATTGAAGGTAGCAGAACAAGTTGATAAGACTGTTTCCAAAAAACATGCAATGTCTTTGGCGTTATAAATAGAAGCATCAAGGAGTAAAGCAAGCAACAAGTTATGGTAAAACTTCATAAATCACTGATTAGCCCTCACCTGGAAGATTGGGCCAAATTCGGGGCAACACTTCAAGAAGGATGCTAAACCTTCGAGACGTTGCAGAGGAGATTTACAAGAATGATAACAGGATTCCTATGCGGAGTGACTAGAGAAGTTGAGATTATTCTCCGCAGGGAAGAGAGGGTTAAGGAATATTTAATAGAGGTGTTCTAAATATGAGAGAAACAGTTTCCACTGGTAGGAGGGTCATAGTGTCATTGAGATATACAGCATGGAAATTGGCCCTTCAGCCCAACTTGTCCATGCCGACCAGATTTCTTAAACTGAACTAGTCCCATTTGCCTGTGTTTGGCCCATATCCCTCTAAACCTTTCCTATCCATGTACCTGTCCAAATGTATTTTTAATGTTGTAATTGTACTCATCTATACCACCTCCTCTGGCAGCTCATTCCATATACACACCATACATTTCACCCTCTGTGTGAAAACGTTCCCCTTCAGGTTCCTTTTAAATCTTTCCCCTCTCACCTTAAACTTATGCCCTCTAGTTTTGGACTCCCTTACCCTGGGAAAAGGCAAAGAACAAAGAAAAGTACAGCACTGGAACAGGCCCTTCAGCCCTCCAAACCTGTGCTGATCATGATGCCCTAATTAAACTAAAAAAAACCTCTGTCTTTACTCGGTCTATATACCTCTATTCCCTCCCTCTCCATGAACCCATCCAGATGCCTCTTAATTGTTTCTAATGTGCTTGCTTCCACCAACTCCTCTAGCAGCATATTCCAAACACACCTTGGCTATTCACCTTATCTATGCATCTCATGATTTTATAAATCTTTATAAGATCCTCATCCTCCTATGCTCCAGGGAAAAAAGTCCTACCCTATCCAGTCTCTCCTTATAATTCAAACCTTCCAGTCCCGGTAACATCTTTGTAAATCTTCTTTCACCCTTTCCAGTTTAATAACATCCTTCCTATAGCAGGGTGACCAGAATTGTACGCAGTACTCCAAATGTGGCCTTACCAATGTCTTGTACAGTTGTAACATAATGTCCCAGCTCCTGTCCTCAGTGCTCTGAGCAATGAAGGCATGTGTGTTAAATGCCTTCTTCATGACCCTGTCGACCTGTGAGGTCATTTTCAAGGAACTGCATCCCCTGGTCTCTCTATTCGACAACACTTTTCAGGGCCCTAACATTAACTGTAAGATAACCTTCTTCAACGTCCACTACACCATCAATTTTGGTGTCATCTGCAAACGTATTAACCATGCCTCTTATATTCTCAACCAAATGGTTTACATGAATGACAAATATGACAAACAACAGTGGACACAGTAATGAGCACTGCAGCACACTGCTAGTCACAGGCCTCGAGTCTGAAAAACAATCCTCTACCACCACTCTCTGTCTCCTACCAACAAGCCAATTTTGTATCCAATTGGCTAGTTCTCCCTGGATCCAATGTGATCTAACCTTACTGACCAGTCTCCTATGCGTTATCTTGTCAAAGGCCTTATTAAAGTCCATGTAGACAACGTCAACTGCACTGGCATCATCTATTTTCTTGGTCACCCCTTCAAAAACCTCTCTCAGATCTGTAAGACATGATTTCCCATGCACAAAACTGTGCTGACTAACCCTAATCATTCCTTGCCTATCCAAATACATGAAGATCCTGTCCCACAGAATTCCCTCCAACAACTTACCCACCGGGCTGTAGTTCCCTGGCTTTTCTCTGCCACCTTTTTTAAGTAATGGCACAACATTTGCCTCCCTCCAGTCTTCCGGCACCTCACCCGTGGCTGTCGATGATACAAATATCTCCACTAGGGGCCCCGCAATTTCTTCCCTAGCTTCCCGCAATGCCCTGAAATACAGTAGATCAGGTCCTGGGTATTTATCTATCTTTATGTGTTTTAAGACCTCCAGCACCTTCTCTTCTGTCATGTGGACACTTTTCAAGACATCACTATTTACTTCCCCAACTTCCCTAGCTTCCATGTCTTTTCCCACAATAAATACTGATAAGAAATATTCGTTTAGGATCTCATCCATCTCCTGTGGTTCCACACGGAGATGACCTTGTTGATCTTTAAGGGGCCCTATTCCCTGCAATCATAGGATACAAATTTAAGATAATTGGCTAAAGAACCATGAGAAGATGAATAGAATGTGTTATATGGAGCGACCTGTTGTGCTGTACAATGTTAATGTTAGTAGATTCAATATTAATTTTCCAAAGGGATTGGATAAATAATTGAAAGGTAAACATATGCAGGACTATGGGGAAAGTATTAGGGAAGTGGGAATGGATAGTTGGCTCTTTCATAGAACTCACATAAGCACAATGGGCTGATTGGCTTCCTCTGCTGTACGTTGATAGCATTACATTCTTTCAGCTGTTATTGAACTAGCTGTCATCTTCAGCAATACTTCAAATCATAATTTTTATGCAACTTAAATTTGGTAATCGTTTCACATATTGTTCTTTCTGCAAGGTGTGTTTAGGATGCAATCTTGGAGATTGCTACTAATTAAATTGTTATCACTTTTGATCTGCCGTGCCTGTAGCCAGACATAAGTTGAATGATAGGAGTGTGATGAGAGTGCAAATCAGCACATCTTTAAAACATACAGACAAGCCCACTGCCTAAGCCAGCTGTTCCCGACTGCACGTCTGAACTCCCTTTCCTCTGGCCGAGCCACTGTCCATTTTGTATACATTTCCCAATCAGCAGCCACAGCTGCCAAAGCTAACCAGTCCACAGTCCCACTGCACAATATACAGTACTAGCAAATCATAACTGGTTTTCATTCATTCAAAAATAATTCAGTGTAGCCTCAAGGGCAGTGGAAATCCTTAAAACAAAGGATCAATCGAAAGATCTGAGTCTCAAAAAGCTCCAACTGACAACCTTTGGGGGCAGAGAGTCCTTTGTGAAAGATTACGTCCTGATTTTGCTCATGAATGGCTTGTCTCTGATTTTATGGCAATAAAATAGCTCTCGATTCCCATAGGATGAAATAGCTTCTCAGTATCTACTCTTAGTTATTTTAAATATCTCACTAAGTTCATCCCTTAGTTTCCTATATTCAGGGAATACAAACAAAGTTTATGCAATTTGTCCTCATAATATAACCCTCTAAATCCTCAGTGTAATTCTGGTGAATCGATGTTACTCTCTTCCCAAGGCAAACTTATCTTTCGTGAGATGCAGTTCCTACAGTAATCCAGGTGGAGTTTGACCAGACTATATATAACTCAAGCATAACTTCCTCCCCTCACGATAAAGGCTAACAAGCCATTAGCTTCTTTAATGACTTTTTATCCCCGTCTACTGGCTTTAATGATTTGTGACATCATTACTATTGGCATCCTTAAAATAATTAATTACCTGTGTGGAGGGAACCAACACTTCCATATTTAATAGTCATCTGTGCATTGGTCAAAATTAATTATAATCTTCCAAATGTAGAAGCCTATGTAAAAACATTTATGAAATTTCATTGGGATATGTGAAAGTCACAAATATGGGCATTAAATGTCAAATCTGTTTGACAACAATCATGTTTGAAACCGAAAGTCGTTTCAATTTATGCTTGTATTTTAATTTGTTTCAATTCTGAATGCTGTCCTTTAATTTTTGTGGATCTTGGTAGGTCACACATTCCCTTTTATCAGTGAGGAGAATTTATCAGTTGTTGGCTTGAATGCTTTTACCATTTACTCCCACCTTTTCTGAAAGAATATAGGAAATCAATAATAGCTTTAATTTATTATCACAGAGCAGACAAGCAATCCTAATAAACTAAAGTAACATTAGCCTTGAAAGGTCTGTTGCCCATATTAGTGATGAGTGCGTAACATGCTTGGATGTTCCTTTGTCTGTCATTTTATTGCCATCCATAGTGTCTGTCCTGTAGAATCCATTCTATTAATCACACTTTCTCCCTACATTTACCAGCTTCCCTTCCCTTCCTAGCTTATCTGTTCAGGTGCTAAGTGAACTTTGGGATTAATTTGAGCCAGGATTGATGCACAATCAGTCAAACGTGGATACAATTGAGCCTGGTTGGGTTGACAGCAGCTGTCAGCTCAGAAGCCTGCACGGGGAGCAGGTGCGATTTGTCAAGACCACTGGAATTTAAAGCTGCGATCAGAGAGAAGTTCGGCTGTACTCCATCAAGCCACCACTATGTCCCTCAGTGATGTTGCTGCTAAATTGATGTGCATGTTAACATGATATCCTGGTGTTGCATACTCTCTTTCTACACGCAGTTTAGTTTATTGTTCTCTGCATCAGGTTCTCTAACCGGTGGCAGCAGGAGGCGGATTTCCTGTAAGGACTTGGGCCATGGAGACTGTGAGGGCTGGCTGTGGAAGAAGAAAGACGCCAAAGGATACTTCACTCAGAAATGGAAAAAATATTGGTTCATTCTGAAGGAAGCTTCACTCTACTGGTACACAAACCAAAATGTAAGGGACATACTCCTTCCTTTGCTCTTCTGTTATCCAAGAGAGGGGAAAAAGATAAAAGTCTCTGTGCAAAGAAGTTGAATAAAACAAAGTTATTCTGTGACATGCAAAGGTGGCTACATTCTCCCAGCTTTCTGTTGCTCTTAAAAAGAATGATAGAATGGCAGTAAAGTATGGAGTAAATACTTTGGACACTTTGCAGCTTTTTGAACGTGGATCCTGACAAATTACCATTATTTCCTTATTCTCTCAAAAATTTATGAATTCTGAGTACAATAACTTGTGCCAATTTTGCCTTCTCCATTTTAATTGGTGAGCAGCAGAGACATTGATCTCTTTGTTTTCACATGTCTGATTAATGTTTTAGAACCATGGTCAGAAATCTGACCCAATGCTCCGCACCAACTCCAAACACTGCCAGGGTGGCTTTGACTTTGAGGAAAATATTTCCCTATTCTGCATCCACCTCCCGCCATGTTACCCTTCCACACACAATCCCATCACTCCGATCCCCAGAACAGCCCCAAAAGGAATCCCCTTACCCTTCTCCCTTGAGATTGTGGGTTACTGTTGAACACCAATTATTTATTTACTGGAAACAAATCCACAAATCAAAGCTATAATCATAGAATCCCTACATTGCAGAAGGAAGCCACTCGGCCCATCGAGTCTACACCAACCACAATCCCACCCAGGCCCGATCCCTATAACCCCATGTATTTACCCTAGTTAGTCCCCCTGACACCTAGGGGCAATTTAGCATAGCCAATCCACCTAAATCAAATAAAGGGACAGGTCATCAACATGACCAGTAGATTTACAATGACTGAGAATAGTAAGCAATAGGTTAGAATGTGCACAGCAGCGTTAGTGTGCCATCAAGTTTAAATAGCATATTCTGGAAATACTCCCACAGTCAGGAAGTATCTGTGGAAAGATTGGCTGATTGTGGTGGGGGAGTGGGTTATAGAGGTTGATCAGGTTCCAATCCCAGTGTTGGGAGTGAGGGGAGGATCAGAGGCCTAGATGGAGGGTGGTTATTGGAGGGGAAATCGGAGGCCTGGTGGGGAGTGAGATGGAGGTGAGGTATGGAGGTATCGGAGCTCTGGGGTGGGGGGGTCACAGAAATCAGAGGCTGCATAGAAATGGTTTGGGATGTGCCGAATTGCAGCTTTTGCTCAGGCAAGCATACTGAATCCAGAATCTGGTCATATGTGTAAAAGCCTGAATCTGATCCCCAGGTTCCCGGGGCTCACGGCCTCATTATCATATTTAAATTATCAGTCTGCTTCCTTGGAATGGGTCGGCTGACCAGCACCTTCCAGCCTAAGTTATAGCCAGAAATTAATGGGAAAGATGAATTAACTGACTCTTTCCCCATGCCACCCTGCAACAGTCAAAAAGTCGATCAGCACCTAGCCGACTTTAATTCTGGTTGCCCTGCAGTGATAATTTGCATGGGGTTGCCTTAATTACTTAAGAGTGGAACTTCTGCCCCTCATGGACGCAAAGACATGTTTTCGAGAACTGCGGCAAACTGATTGGTCAGCTGCTCAGCAGTCCACACAAAAGCTGAACAATAGTGACCATTGCTGGGACTACACGCAGGCCCCAGAAAGAAAAGACACGTCCAAAATTCTCCCATTTCACCCGCCACAGGAATCGTCGTGGGCGAGACAGAAAATTTGATGGACTATTAAGGGTCCGTTGAGTCGGGCGGGAATAGGGGTGCGCATGGATGGAGAATCCATGGCTTCTCATGGATACTGAACTTGAAGGTAAATCTGGTTATTTTGGTCAGGCAGGGATTGGAGACCCCATCATGGCGGTGGGGAACAGGTGAAGTGTTGGGTTTTTTAAGTTTTAAGTTTTGAGTTTATTTATTGGTGTCACAAGTAAGCCAACATTAACACTGCAATGAAGTTCCTGTGAAAAATCCCCTCGTCGCCATACTCCGGCGCCTGTTTGGGTACACTGAGGGTGAATTCAGCACCTAACCAGCGTATCTTTTGGACTTGTGGGAGGAAACCGGAGCACCTGAAGGTAACCCATGCAGACACGGGAAGAACGTGCAGACTCTGCACAGACAGTGACCCAAGCTGGGAATCAAACCTGGATCCCTGGCGCTGTGAGGCAGCAGTGCTAACCTCTGTGCCACCTTTTTTAAGAGGCGAAGGGAAGGCACTAAGTGGGGGTGGGGGTGTTCAGGGATGCTGCTGCCTCCGATGGGGACAGGAGACACACTCTCACCCCACCCCCACATCAAAAAGTAGGTAACCCACCTCCTTCCTTCCCAAAGCTGTCAATGCTGCTGGGCTGCTTGCCATTCGCCATTTCTTTTTCTTCCTGAGCCGGATGAGAAATTGCAGCAAATGAAATAATTGGCAGTTAATTGGCCATTTAAGGGTCTCAATAGCCCTAAGGCCAGGCTGGTTACCTGATGCCTGACCCACCCCCTAACATGGGGACAGGTTGGGGGTGGTGGAAAGGTAACAGCCTGCTCACCCCTTTTGTTTACATGCCCCTTGCCTTCAAATATGCTGGCAGGGAAGGGGCCATAAAATTCACCCCATTAACTCTGTTTCTCTCCCTACAGAAGCTGCCAGACCTGTCTTTATTTCAGTTTGACATCTGTCATATTTTGCTTTTATGTTACTTACTTATGTTTAATTAAGCAAAGTGTGCCATTTATGTCTCATTGTTAATATCCACCACCACTGATATAAACAGTTTTGATGCTGATTTGGTAATTGTGTGATGACAGAAACAAATGCAATCCTTTTTATTTTTAATCAACATTTGGGCTCACCTGTAACAATTGCTGGTATCACCAAGCTGCTTCATATAGGACAGGATGATATTGAGCATCAGTGGAAGAGTTAAGACGGGAAGCTCCTAAAAAGTTGGAGGGTGGTGCAGTGGGTGAAGCTTTCAGGAAGTGAGTGTGAAAAAGCTGAGGCCATTGAAGGCACTGCCAGCGAATGGAGCAGAGGGCCAGAGAATCAAAGTGGTTAGGAAACAACATAGGGCTGTAGAAGATTGGAGGAGTTGGGTGAGTTCTTGGAAGAATTTGTAAAACCTTTATTCTTTCATGGGATGTGGGCGTCGCTGGCAAGGCCAGTATTTATCACCCAGCCCTAATTGCCCTTGAACCGAGTGGTTTGCTAGATCATTTCAGAGGGCAGTTAAGAAGCAGCCACATTGCTGTGGATCTGAAGTCACATCTAGGCCAGATCAGGTAAGGATTTCCTTCCTTAAAGAACATTAGTGAACCAGATGGATTCTTACAAAGATCAAGGATCGTTTCATGGTCACCATTATTGAGACTAGTTTTCTAATTTCAGATTTTTAGTAATTGAGTTTAAATTCCACCAGTTGCCATGGTGGGATTTGAACCCCACATAAAGAACCCATATATAAGAACAAAGATTTTGAATTCAATTTACAGCCCTCACCAATTAAAACGAGCAGTTGTTTATGTTGACTAAAATGTGATAACCATTAACCTGTTATATTAACATCAATTTGAAACTTGCCAATTAAAGCTCTTGCAGTGCTCTAGTTAGTTCAACAGAAACAGCTGTGTTTACTCGCAGGTTCACACCTCGTTACAGTGTAATGCATGCAAGAAGAAACATAAGTAAATAACACCTTTTGTGTAAAGTCTTTCCAAGCACCTCAATTTTCACCTTTTTCGTCGATGGTAGACAGACTTATGGATCTCCTACTGTTTATAGTTCCTTCGGGAGAAAATGGTTTGTTGAGATTTATATTGAACATTGCACATTTCTCTGGTGTGATGTGGATAACAAAACAGCAATGTTGTAGTAATCCACCCATTGTTGAGCAGTCTGTCTGGAGAAATTGGTGAGGTGCGAAGATTAATTTGTTGTAAGGTTATTTGGGGTCTCGCTAAGAGGTCTGGATGCTTATGTAGTTGAACATGAATTGTGTATTGTTAAATTGTGTATTGTTAACACACAACCATATACATGTCTCCAAGGTCTCTCAGACTCCTCGCAACATGCAGTCGAATGCTGTGTGACTGTCTATCATACTGTTGGCGATACTGTTCCCCAGCCCCAAGTTAATCCTTGCTATGCCGAATACCCTTACATTACAACATTCACTGACCTTGACCATTCATGTGAGGTCATTGAGCTTCTTTCATCACTATATCCAGGTCTTCAGGGCTAACTTTCTGGCACTGACCCCCAAGGCTATTTGGTCCCACTGCTTTTGCAAAGATTGGCTCGGAGGGCCTCATGGTAAATGACATCCCTCCTGCTTTCCCCATCTTGCTCCACGGCCTCCAGTGTTGTGTTAGAAAATTTTCGACCCTCTGCCATATTGTACCATTTTTGTGTCTTCTCCAGGTCAAAATCACTTTTAAAATTACTTCTAGCATCTTCTCCAGGCAAAGTGCATCTCTCCTTTAAGTTGTATGGGCTAATTTGAACTCGCGCAAACCTCTCATGCATGCTCTGTTCAGATGTACACTTAACAATGGTCGCACGCTGCCAACATTTAAATTAGCAGGCAGCACAAAGTTTGCATTCTACCTGCATCAGAAGCAAAGGACATTGGTTAATCACACAACACAATGCCCATCTCCATTTTTTGAAGGTGATTAAAGTTTGCAACATTAAAATTTGAAATTTAAGGGGCACTTTTTGAACGGGGATTTCACTGTTATTCACAGGAAACTTTACTCATAGAATCAGACAGTGTGGGAGACCTGACTCCACTCTGCACACCTTGTGAATAATAAATGAGAATAGAAGTTGACCACACTGCCCCAAACATGCTCAGCCGTTTAATATGATCATGGTTGATTTTCTGCTTTAACTCCACTTTCCTGCCAGCTCTTCAAATCCCTTGATTCCCTGAGAGGCCAAAAATCAATCTATTTCCTGCAATTCCCTGCTGCAAGATTGGGATCACTGACTCCTGGTTTCATGGTCTTACATAGGAATGTATTTTTTTAGCTCTTGCTGAGATAATGTGTGGTTAGATGTGAAGTAACTAAATGCTTGATTTAAAAATAACTGTTTCTAATTGGTAAATTAAATCCATCTTATAGAATAATAGAATCCTTACAGAGTAGGAGACCATTCAGCCCATGAAGACTGCACCAACTCTCCGACAGATCATCTTACCTAGGCCCACTCCTTGCCTTATCCCCGCAACCTCACACATTTATCCCACTAATCCCCCTAACCTACACATCTTGGGATACTCAGGGGCAATTTAGCATAGCCAATCCACCTAACCTGCACATCTTTGGATTGTGGGATGAAACCAGAGGACCCGGAGGAAACCCACGCAGACACAGAGAGAACGTGCAAACTCCACACAGTCACTCAAGGTCAGAATTGAACCTGGGTCCCTGGCGCTGGGAGGCAGCAGTACTACTGTGTCACCTGTGCTACCTCTTCCTTTATCTGCTGTCATTCAGATATTACATCTAAGGCAATCTACCAACTTCCAGTGATGGCTGTGATAATTTCTGTCTTCTTGCAAGCCGCCACCTTTTATTTTCTTTATTCTTTCATGTGATGTGAGCATCACGGAAAGGATAGTCTTTGTTACCCATCTCTGTTTGCTCTTGAACTGAGTGGCTTGCATGGCCATTTCAGATGGCACTTAAGAGTAATTCACATTACTGTGGATCTGGAGTCACATGTATGCAAGACCAGGTTAGAGTGGCAGATTTCCTTCTCTAAAGGGCATGAGTTATCCAGATGGGTTTTTATGACAATTGATGATAGTTTCATGTTCACCATTACCGAGACCAGTTTTGAATTCCAGATTTACAAACTGAATTTAAATTCCACTAGCTGCCATGATGGGGTTTGAACTCATGGGTGGAATTTTTTTTATTAATTCAAGGGATGTAGGCTTCACTGGCTATGCCAGTAATCATTTGCCCATTCCTAACTGCTCTTGAGAAGTAGTGGTGAGCTGCCTTCTTGAACCATAGGTACATCCACAGTGCTGTCAGTGAGGAAGTTCCAGGATTTTGATTCAGTGACAATGAAGGAATGGCGATATATTTCCAAGTCAAGATGGTTAGAGTCTTGGAGTGGAACTTGCAGGTGATGATGTTCCAACGTATCTGCTATTCTTGTCAATCTTATGGTAATAGCCATGAGTTTTGAAGTTGCTATTGAAGGAGCCTTGGTGAGTTCCTGCAGTGCATCTTGTAGGTGCTACACACTGCTGCTACTGTGCATTGGTGATGGAAGGAGTGAATGTTTGTGAATGAAGTGCCAATCAAGGTTTGGCCGGGATGGTGTCTAGTTTCTTGAGTGTTGCTGGAGCTGCACTCATCCAGGCAAGGGGAGAATTTTCCATCACACTCCTGACTTGTGTCTTATAGATAGTGGACTGGTCTTGGGGAGCCAGGAAATGAATCACTCGCTGCAGGATTCCTAGCCTCTGACCTGCCCTTACAGCCACACTATTTTTATAGCTAGTGTAGTTCCATTTCAGGTCGACGGTAACCCCTCAGGATGTTGATAATGATTTGATTTGATTTATTATTGTCACATGTATTAGCATGCAGTGAAAAGTATTGTTTCTTGCACGCTATACGGACAGAGCATACCTTTCATAGAGAAGGAAACGAGAGTGCAGAATGTAGTTTTACAGTCATAGCTAGGGGGTAGAGAAAGATCAACTTAATGCAAGGTAGGCCCAGTCAAAAG
Organism: Mustelus asterias; assembly: GCF_964213995.1. Classification (NCBI taxonomy): domain Eukaryota; kingdom Metazoa; phylum Chordata; class Chondrichthyes; order Carcharhiniformes; family Triakidae; genus Mustelus; species Mustelus asterias. Next base: position 83,447,370 of record NC_135804.1, on the reverse strand, counting down.
TCTGATGGCAGCAGGAAAGAAGCTGTTTTTGAGTCGGTTGGTACGTGACCTCAGACTTTTGTATCTTTTTCCCGACGGAAGAAGGTGGAAGGGATTATGTCCGGGGTGCGTGGGGTCCTTAATTATGCTGGCTGCTTTGCCAAGACAGTGGGGAGTGTAGACAGAGTCAATGAATGGGAGGCTGGTTTGCGTGATGGATTGGGCTACATTCATGACCTTTTGTGGTTTCTTGCGGTCTTGGGCAGAGCAGGAGCCATACCGAGCTGTGATACAACCAGAAAGAATGCTTTCCATGGTGCATCTGTAAAAGTTGGTGAGAGTCGTAGCTGACATGCCAAATTTCCTTAGTCTTCTGAGAAAGTAGAGGTGTTGGTGGGCTTTCTAAACTATAGTGTTGGCATGGGGGGACCAGGACAGGTTGTTGGTGATCTGGACACCTAAAAACTTGAAGCTCTCGACCCTTTCTACTCCATCCCCGTTGATGTAGACAGGGCAAGTCTCCTCTACGCTTCCTGAAGACGAAGACTTTGTTTGTTGACATTGAGGGAGAGATTATTGTCGCTGCACCAGTTCACCAGATTCTCTGGGGGATTCAGAAGAATGGGGGATTCAGCTATGGTAATACTATGGGGCAATGGTTAAATTCTCTCTTGTTGGAGATGGTCATTGCTTGGCACTTGTTTGATGTGAATGTTACTTGCTAGTTTTCAGCCCAGGCCTGGATATTGTCCAGGTCTTGCTACATTTGGATATGAACTGCTTCAGTATCTGAGGAGTTGTGAGTGGTGCTGAACATTGTGCAGTCAGTGAACATCACCACATTTATGAATGGAGGACAGTCATGGATGAAGCAGCTGAAGATACTTGGGTGTGGAAACTGGCCTGAGGAACTCCTGCAGTGATGTCCTGGAACTGAGATGACTGACCTCTAACAACCAAAACCATATCCCTTTGTACTAGGTGTGACTCCAACCAGTGGAGACCATCTCCCCTGATTCCCATTGCCTCCAGTTTTGCGAAGGTTCCCTGATGCCACTTTTGGTTAAATAGCCTTGATGTTAAGGGCAGTCACTCTCACCTCACCTCTGGAATCCAGCTCTTTTGTTCATGTTTGCACTGAAGCTATAATGAGGTCAGGAGCTGAGTGGCCCTGATTGAACCCAAACTGAGCGTCAGTGAGCAGGTTGTTGCAAAGCAAGTGCCTCTTGATAGCACTGTTGATGACCCCATAATCAAGAGTAGACTGATGTGGCAGTAATTAGCCAGGTTGGATTTGTCCTGATTTCTGTGTACAGGACATACCTGGGCAATTTTACACATTGCTGGGTAGATGCCAGAGTTGTAGCTGTAAGGTAACAGCTTGGGTTAGGGTTGCAGCAAGTTCTGGAGCACAAATCTTCAGTACTATTGCCAGGATATTGTCAGGCCCCATAGCCTTTGCAGTATCAAGTGCCTTCAGCCATTTCTTGGTATTGCATAGAGTGAATTGAATTGGCTAAAGGCTGGCATCTGTATTGCTGGGCTCCTCCGGAGGTGGCCGAAATAGATCATCCATTTGTCAATTCTGGCTGAAGATTGTAGTAAATGCTACAGTGTTATCTTTTGCACTGATGCGTTGGGCTCACCTGTCAGTGAGGATGGGGATATTTGCGGAGCCTCCTCCTCCAGTGAGTTTTTTAATTGTCCACCACCATTCATGGATGTGGAAGAATTGCAGAGCTTAGATCTGATCCGTTCGTTGTGAGATCGCACAGCTCTATGACTATCGCTGCTTATGTTGTTTAGCACGCAAGGAGTCCTGTGTTATAACTTCACCAGGTTGACACCTCATTTTTAGATATGCCTGAAGCTGTTCCTAACATGCTCTCCTGCACTCTTCATTGAATCTGCAATGATCTCCTGGCTTGGTGGCAATGGTAAAATGGGGAATATAACAGGCCTTAAGGTTACAGATTGTGGTTGAGTACAATTCTGCTGCTGCTGATGGCCCATAGCACCTCATGCATACTTGATTGCTAGATCTGTTGGAAATCTATCCCATTTAGCACGGTGTTAGTGCCACACAACACGATGGAGGGTATCTTCAGTGTGAAGATGGGGACTTTGTCTCCACAAGGTCTGTACGTCATGGACAGACGTGTCTGTAGCAAGCAGATTGGTGAGGTGAGACCAAATATGTTTTTTCCTCTTGTTGGTTCCCTCATCTGCTGCTGCAGACCCACTATGGCAGTTATGTCCTTTATGACTCAGCCAGCTCAATCGGTAGCAATGTGACTGAGCCATTCTTGGTAATGGGCATTGAAGTCCCCCACCCAAAATGCATTTAGCATCCTTGCCGGCCTCAGTGTTTCATCCAAGTGGTGTTTCAACATGGAGGATAACTGATTCATCAGCTGAGAGGGGACGGTACATGGTAATTAGCAGGAGGTTTCCTTGCCCATGTTTATCCTGATGCTATGAGACTTCATGGGCCCAGAGTTGAAGTTGAAGATTCACAGGGCAATTCTCTCCCAGCTGTGCCACTAGCCATCTCTGATGGGTCTGTCTCGTCGGTGGGACAGGACATACCCAGGGATGGTGATGGTGGTATCTGCGATGTTGTCCGTGAGGTATGATTCGTGAGTATGACTATGTCAGGCTGTTCCTTGACTATTCTGTGATAAAATTCTCCCAATTTTATCACTCCCAGATGTTTGTAAGGAGGACTTTGCAGAATTGACAGGGCTGAGTTTGCCGTTGTCTTCATCGATGCAGGGTGGTCTGTCTAGTTTCATTCCTTTTAGACCTTTAAGCGGTTTGGCACAACTGAGTGGTTTGCTGGGCCAATTCACAGGACATTTAAGAGTCAACCACATTGTTGTAGGTCTGGAGTCACATGTAGGCCAGACGAGGTAAGGATGGTCGATTACCTTCCCTAAAGGACATTCGTGAACCAGATGGGTTTTTACAACAATCAACAATAGTTTCATGGTTGTCATTAGACTTTTAATTCCAGATTTTTTTATTGAATTCAAATTCAATATTTATCAGCGGAGAGCCACCATATCAGTTTCCAGCAGATCCTGACTTAGTGGCAAGTTTCTGACCCAGGACAATAGCACCCCTGCCATATTTTTCAGGTGCACTCTTAAAATGCTTCATTTCAATCACCCATTGTGCAGCAACCTCCTCTGAGTTGCTGGGGCCTGTGCGATGCTCTGAAGATTGCACAACTGTGGTAAAATTGGCACTAATTGGCTCATAAAATACCTTAATTACTTTCTTGCTACTCCCAGGCAGTCTTCTGTCATCGTACCAAACCCATCTCCAGGAAATGCGCTAGGAGTCTGGAAAACCTTTACAGCCACGTCTGTTAGAGGACTGTGACTCTGAGTCACTCTTAGCAGCACTGTGATAACCTGCTGAAATTTTAATCACTGAGTCAGAACCAAGCCTAATATTCACAGTTTAGTATCTTAACGAGAAGGAAATGAAGCCACTGATAACTGTAAGAAGTGAGTCATCTGCAAATGTCGACGATTGTGTGGGATGGAAATCTGAGGCCTGTATGATTATGGTGGAAGGACTTTACAGGCCATAACATGCTCTTTTTCTGCCCAGACGTGTGGTACTATTCAATGTAGGAGAGCAGTGCCGCACTGTATAGTTCCCACACAACAGCACTCTCAATTCACAGATCAACAGACAGGAGGGAAAGAGTGAAACAGTTCACCAGCTTGATGAATGACACTCTGAGAAATGTGACAGAAATGCGAAAATGACTTCATGACATTAAGAGAACCACAAAACATCACCTCTTCCACATCTGGAAAACCACAACTGGTGGGCTTTCTAACCACCTCCTGTATGTTTGTATTGCTGATGGTCAATGACTTATGAAGTATCTTCTTTCATTCTTGCTAGCATCACAGTGCATTTACTTGTGCTTTTACATGGTTTTCATTGCATGACTCCTTGAGCTTCACACCGTTCCCTACCTGTAGTTTTGTCAATGTATTTCATATATTGTCTTTCAATATATAAAAGTTGGAATTTCATTAGTTTATTTGCTTTTTCCACTTGGGATTCTGCTTTTAAAGGTCCTATGTATCTGCACGCGTTTCTTTTCACATTTGAGACAATTCAAACAATATTCATGATCCTGATCCAAATATTGTTTAAAAATAATTCCTTATGTCCAGGGAGCTGAAAGACAGAAAAGGCAAACCTGATATGGTTTTCTCTATCAGTAATTTACAAAATTGGACTGCTTGCTACTGGAGCTTCATCAGCCAGAATATTCAGTACAATGGGTATTATTATTGCACCTCAGTACAGGCTGCCAACTAGCATGTGTAAGGGCTTATCTTCATGATAGTTTGCCTGCAAATGCTGAGTTACAACTCAGAGGATTATGATAACACTCCATTGGTCATGTTTGACTGCGATTGGTTCCATTGCATGCCACTTTCTCATGAATCCAAAAGTTGCTTTTTTGGTCTTAATTTTGAACTAGTTTTGACAATTAATCAATATTGTGCTTTTGTCCTGAGCCCTTTTGGAGCAAATGGAAGCAACAAAGAAGGAGCAAGTGACACTTTGAAAATAAATTCCTCTAGTGTTTAAGGTGGTGATAAGGGCCTGGATTTTCGTCATTCAGGTGGCTGGTGAGATTTCAGAAGATTCCCAGCTCTGCCCACCCTTCATGGGAGAAAGTGTCCACAGTGGGAGGATTTCCATTATCGGGGTGGGTGCAGGCTGGGTTCGAGCCAGCTGACCCAGGAAAAATTTGGTAGGCAGTAGAAGGTGCCCAGGTAACTGTTTAAAAGACACACTCAGTGTTCTGAGACTTCATCCCAATTAAAATTAAAAGGCCCTCCAGCCCTCAGCACACCACACACCTCATGACAGATCCATACCACCTCATGCACCCACTATGGCTCCATGCCAAATATGTCACCCAACAGGTCCAGTGACCTATTATGCCCCAGTAACAAGGGATGCTCTCCCAAACAGCCCCTATGGCCCCCAATGACTCGTTTTCCAAGGATGATACTTCCATGCCCAATCACCCACGATGCACAGTAAAGAAGCAAACAAAATAGTGATAACAGGATGTCTAAAAAATAGCATTCAGGAAAGGCATTGCTAACTTTCCACTTTCTTAGAAAATACTTTTTACTAAAAACCAATGAAAAAGTCAATCATCCAATCCCTTTAAAGTTTCAACTGCTGAAACTGCAAGCACTTGAAACCTCTTTATCTTGTGTAGGAAACATTGTGAAATTTACAGCAGGAATCAGAGCCAGAGCTGTCAATGAAGCATTGCTTTCTTTGGGGCTCAGCTGTTTCAAAATGCTGATGAATTTCTGGGCTCCCTCAGCCATTATGGATTCTTGGCTAAGAGCCCAGATATCCATTAGGGTTATAAAATATCTGAGCCCAAGGGAAAATATAGTTTGATTGATAGCTCTGGCTCTCTGAACTCTCCTATAAATTTCACGATGTTTATTTACACAAGATAAAGCTGTTTCAAGAATCTGGATGATTGATACTTCTCTTGGGCTGTAGTTAAAAGGAGTTTTTTAAAAACAAAATGGAAATTTACTGATGACTGACTTAAAAAAAATTACACTCCTACTGTCACTCCAGGATTCATTCATTTTATGCAATATATAGTGGATATGGAAGTGCCATAGCTTGGCAAGGGGTCATGAGTGACCATAGGAGTTGTTTGTGGGCTTTAACTTAGCATGGGGGACATGAGAGGGCATAAAGGTTGTTTGGGGAGCATGCCATGGCATGAGGAGCCATAGTGGATGTGTGGTGTCATACCTTGGCATGGGAGAGCATGAAGAGGACATATTGAGCTTATCCTTAAACCAGGCCCTCCAATATGTGGGGGTAGGGCCTGGGTGGGATTGTGGTCGGTGCAGACTCGATGGACCGAATGGCCTCCTTCTGCACTGTAGGGTTTCTATGATTTCTATGGTCCTTTAAAAAGTCAGACTGTGGTTTACAGTACCTTTAATGAGTCATGAACCATGATTCATAGAAAAGTCTGACCTGACTCCATGGGTCGAATTCTCCCAACCTGCCTGCAGCAGGTTTAGTAGTGGGTGGGTGTGGAGAATCTGGCAGGAGCTAAAACGTCTGAAACCAGGCATAAAATTACATTGTAATTCTCCCAATGACGAACTTGTCATTCCGCTGGCAGCGGCATTTGCATCTCATGAATGTCCACCAGTGTCCCATCAGGCCCTCCAATTATGCCCGTGGGAAATCACATCGCGTCAAGCCCAATTGCTAATTAGTCATGCACAAGACAGTCCTTAGTTGTCAATAAACATTGAGATGAGTGCAACACTGCCATAGTGCTGCACTGCTCCTCATGCGCCTGATGTGAAGGGCAGACCAGCTCCTGCCCTCCATTTCCACACCAAGCTGGTCTTCATGGTCAGCATTGTGCTGCTAGTCCCATGGACCCTCCTGTGTCACCAAGTCAGATCGGTACTGAGCCTGGGGTTGGTGATTACAGGGCCCCCTTTTCCCCTGGTGCCACACATCAGTGTCTTCCTGGATAGCACACTGTCGAATCTCTCCTGATAGCTAATACCTCCAAACCAGGCAACATCCTCATAAATCTTTTCAGTACCCTTTCCAAAGCCTCCACATCCTTCTGATAGTGTGGCAACCAGAACTATACGCAGTGTCCCAAATGTGGCTACAAAATGACTTGCCAATTTTTATACTCTTTGTCTCGACCGACGAAGGCAAACTTGCCATATGCCTTTTTGACCACCTTATCCACTTGTGTTGCCACTTTCAGGGAACTGTGAACCTGTATGCCTAGATCCTGATTTGGGTGGCACAGTGGTTCGCACTGCTGCCTCGATTCCAGCCTTGGGTCACTATCAGTGTGGAGTTTGCACATTCTCCCTTTTGTCTGTGTGGGTTTCCTCAGGGTGCCCCAGCTTCCTCCCACATTCCAAAGATGTGTGGGTTAGGTGGATTGGCCATGCTAAGTTGCCCCTTAGTGTCAGGGGAGCTAGCTAGGGTAAATGCATGGAGTTGTGGGGATAGGCCCTGGGTGAGATTGTGGTTGATGTCGACTCAATAGGCTGAATGGCCTTCTTCCGCACTGTAGGATTCTATGACTCTATCCCTCTGTATGTTAAGTGTTCTGCCATTTATTGTATCCATTTACTGTATACTTTCCTCCGTCATTTTCCCTTCCAAAATGCATCACCTCGCATTTGTCTGGATTAAATTCCATCTGCCATTTCTCTGCCCAAGTCTCTAGCCTATTTATATCCTGCTGTATTCTCTGGCAATCCTCCTCGCTATCTGCAGCTTCCCTTTGTGTCATCCATAAGCTTACTAATCAGACCACTTATGTTCTCCTCCAAATCATTTATCTATATTACAAACAACAAGGGGCCCATCACTGATCCCTGTGAAACACCACTGATAACAGATCTCCTTTACAAAAAACACCCTCCCACCGCTACTCTCTGACTTCTATGACCAGCTCACCGTGGATCCCATGTGACTTCATCTTCTGTATCAGCCTGCCATGAGGGATCTTGTCAAAAGCCTTGCTAAAGTCCATGTAGACAACATTCACCATCCTGCCGATCATCTTTGTCACTTCATCAAAAAACTCAATCAAGCTTGTGAGATACGACCTCCCTGCATATTGTTCCAAGTGCGTGTAAATTCTGTGCCTAAGAATCTTCTCCAATAATTCCCTACCACTGACCTAAGGTTCACCAGCCTGTAATTTTCCCGATTATCCCTGTTGCCCTTCGTAAACAAAGGAACAATATTGGCTATTCTCCAGTTCTCTGGGACCTCTCCTGTGACTAAAGAGGATACAAAGATTTTGTACAAGGCCCCAGCAATTTCCTCCCTTGCCTCGCTCTGTATTTTGAGATGGATCCCATCAGGTCCCGGGGATTTGTCTACTTTAATGCTTTTCAAAACACCTAACACCTTTTTTATATCTTGTTATATTCCACTCACCTGATGAAGGAGCAGCGTTCTGAAAGCTCGTGATTCCAAATAAACCTGTTGGATTTAACCTGGTGTTGTGAGACTTCTTACTGTGTCCACCTCATACCAACGCCGGCATCTCCACCTCATTTTTTATATTGCCATGCCCTCGAATGTCAAAGTACCCCTCTCTCGACTCAACATCCACCATGTCCTTTTCTTTTTTGAATACCAATGCAAAATATTTGTTAAGGACCTCATCCACTTCCTCCAACTTCATGCATGAATTCCTTCCCTTGCCCTTGAGTGGATCTATCCTTTCCCTATCTACCCTCTTGCTCCTTCATAGAATCATAGAATCCCTACAGTGCAGAAGGAGGCCATTCGGCCCATCGAGTCTGCACCGACCACAATCCCACCCAGGCCCTACCCCCACATATTTACCCGCTAATCCCTCTAACCTACGCATCCCAGGACTCTTAAGGGGCAATTTTTAACCTGGCCAATCAACCTAACCCGCACATTTTTGGACTGTGGGAGAAAACCGGAGCACCCGGAGGAAACCCACGCAGACACGAGGAGAATGTGCAAACTCCACACAGACAGTGACCTGAGCCGGGAATCGAACCCGGGACCCTGGATCTGTGAAGCAGCAGTGCTAACCACTGCGCCACCGTGCCGCCTTATATACATATAAAACGCCGAGGGATTTTCCTTAATTCTGTTTGCGAAGGACACTTCATGGCTCCTTTTGGCACTCCTATCTCCATGTTTAAGTTGTTTCCTGCTTTCTTTACATGCTCGAGGGCTCTGAATGACTTCAGTTTCCTAAACCTTATATATGCTCCTTTTTCCTTTTGATTAACCTCACAATTTCTTTTGTCATCCAAGGTTCCCAAATGTTGCCATCCTTAACCTCCATTTTCAGTGGAACATGTTGATCTTGAACTCTAATCAACTGGTCTTTGAAAGATTCCCACATGACAGATGTGGATTTACCCTCAAACAGCTGCCCCCAATCTACATTCCGAAATTCCTGCCTAATATTGTTATAGTTAGCCTTCCTCCAATTTAGTACTTTCATCCAAGGACTACTCTTATCCGTATCCATAAGTAACTTAAAATTATGGTCACTGTTCCTGAAATGCTCCCTCACTGAAACTTAGATCACCTGACCAAGCTCATTTCCCAACACTAGGTCTAATGTGACCCCCTTCCCTAGTTGGACTATTTACATATTGCTACATATTTACATATTGGACACACCTAACAAATCCACACCCCCCACCCATCCCAGCCCCAGCACTAATGGAGTCCCAGTCAATATAGAAGTTAAAGTCACCCACCACAACAACCATATTGTTTTTACACTTTTCCATGTCTGTTCACATATTTGTTCCTCTATCTCCCTGCTGGATGTTGGGATATCTGTAGTACAACACCATCAAAGTGATTGCATCCTTCCTATCCCGAGCTCTACCCATATGGCCTCGCTGGATGAACCCCCTCCCTCAGTACAACTGTGATGTTTTCTCTAATCTGTAATGCAACTCCCCCACCTCTTTTACATTCCATTTATCACGCCTGAAATACCTAAATTCTGGAATATTAAGGTGCCAGTCTTGTCTGTCTCGCAACCAAGTCTCTATAATAGCTAAAACATCATAGTTACATGTACTAATCCAAGCTCTAAGTTTACCTGCCTTACCTATCATACTCTTCATATTAAAACAAATACACTTCCATTCCACTTCCCTCCATTTTCAACAACCTCTCCCTGTCTTTTCTTCCTCTTAGCCTTACTGGCCGTAGTCTCTAACTCCTTCTCGATCGTTTCAATTGCTGACCTACTGCTCTAGTTCTCACCCCCCTGCCACACTAATTTAAACCCTCCTGAGTGACGCTAGCAAACCTCCCTGCCAAGATATTTGTGACCCTCCAGTTTAGTTGCAACCCGTCCTTCTTGTAAAGGTCCCACCTGTCCTGGGAGAGATCCCAATGATCCACATATGTGAAACCCTCCCTCCTACACCAGCTCTTAAGTCACCTATTTAACTAAACTATCTTCCTATTCCTCGCCTCACTGGCATGTGGTACAGGGAGTAATCCCGAGATTACAATCCTAGAGGTCCTGCTTTTCAACTTACTACCTAACTTCTTAAACTCATTTCCTGTCGTTAGTACTAAAGTGTACCATAACCTCCGGCTGCTCATCCTCCCTTTTGAGAACGTCACGCACCCGCTCAGACATCCTTGACCCTGGCACCAGGGAGGGAACACACCATTCGAGAGTCTCTTTTGTGGCCACAGAAACACCTATCTGTGCCCCTGACTATAGAGTCCCCTATTACTTTGACCCTCCCTGCAGTACAACAGAGCCAGCTGTGGTATCACCGCTCTGGCTGCTGCTATCGCCATCCCCGATAGGCAACCCCCCCCACAACAGTCCAAAACGATATACTTGTTAGAGAGGGGGTTAGCCAGAGGGGATCCTGCTCTGTCTGCCTTCCCCTTCTAGTGGTCACCCATCTATCTGCCTGAACCTTGGGTGTGACTACATTTCTAAAACTCCTGTCTGTGTTGCTTTCCACCTCTTGCATGCTCCTCCGTTCTATATAATTAATGAGGTTCCAATAGCAGAATCTGGCTGGAGTACCCATCATTCTGCTCAGCAGGACAGACAACATCAGAGCCACCCACCACCGCACTTTGTCTCAACATGGGAGAATTCCTCCCGATGAAGATTGCGAAGGACTAAGACATCCTCAAAACAGAGCCAGCCAGGTCAGGATGCAGGCTCATGGCCTGAACCAGCCCACAGTCTTTAAAGGTCCTGTTGAACATTGGAAACCCCGGGAATGGGGCAGGGAATCCTGGAATCAGGTTCTGGCCGTCATTTCTAAAAGGCTCCTCAGTCATCCCAACTCGATAAAAATCCAGGCCAAGAATTTTTATGCAGCTTTGTTGTATGACACTGCCATACTGTTCTGTTCGACTTCGATAGAACTTCTATTCAATTTTGATGGTTTTTGCATTCACTGGAACTGAATAGAAACCAGGCTATTTCGAATATTCTTTGCCTTCATTTTAATTAAAATAATATCGATTGTGTTGTTGCAGCCTGATCATTATGTGTTGGTTTTCTTGCGCTAAATTAGTATCTGATTTAGTTTTCGATTCAGACTTGTTTTCTTTTTGGCCTTTTTGAGAATAAATTAGAATTGCTGCCTCTGAAATGAGAAACAAACATTTTTATGACTCTGAAATGACAGCTTTGTTAGCCTTATTATAGAAATGTGAATTGCCAAGAATACTTACCATTGAGGGTGCACTCACACTAATGGTTTAGGATTAATGCGAACTACCTTCCGTTTGCCACTGACATTAAACTTGTGCCTTGTTAATTGAGTATAGTGCCCAAACTATCTGAAAAGCCAAGTGAAATGAGACTGCCTCCTCCATGGGCAGTTTTCCCGAGGCATGCTGTGTCCTGACTCTTATTGTAAGTTGCATTCACACCTTTATTGCAGCACACAGTTTCAATGAAACAATACAGTGTTTCACATAGTTGCAGAATAATTACAGTCTTAGGTTGGGTTTTTCTGATCTTTCCCACTGGCGAGGTCTCCTGGTCCTTTTTAAGGTGAATCACTGCGTTCCCCCTGCAAAACGCTGCAGACATCTGTGGAATCAGTAGACCCTGCTGGCAGCCTATGATGAGCTGCCTCAATCACCAGAAAACACGACGTGGGTAGTCTGAAAATCCCTCAGATTCTGAATGATTAGTTCTGAATGATTGAATGAATTAATCAATAAATCCCACATGGTGTTCAGGGAGAGCCTGGTATTATGCCCATTACCTCTTAAACAGAGTGAAAAGAAAACACAATGTCTGAAAATATGCAGAAGTAATTCAGGTACAACTCTTCACACAACAATGATGGGGGTGAAACACTAGCAAGACGAACATTAGTTTGTCCTCTTGTCTGTAGCTTTGAATACACCAGACTGTCTGGAGCCCATTTCTGAAAACTTACATGACACAAACACAAAACATTTGCAGACTACTATATATACTTGTGTAAAAGTCAGTTCTTTATAAGAATTCACCCTGTGATTTCTGGCCAGAAAAAAAGGTAATTTTTCATATATCTTGTGTAAAAGTTGTTTTTTCAGGGATCAAAGCCCAAAAATTTCTGAACCAAAGTATAATCACATCAAATACCTCAATCATTGTTTGTTAAAAAGTGACACATACTGTATTTCCTTCAGTTCCTACCTGTCAATTATGACAGGAAGAATGTAGATCAAGTTTGATTTTTTGGCGGAAGAAGCCAACAAATCACTCGAGAGAAATAAGCAGTGCACAAGGAAGCAGAATGCAGAGACCAACTTCCAACGTGAACATTGAATAAATAAACCCCCCAAGCCTTGTGTCCTCAACCATCACCCTCAGCCTTCCTGGGAGGCTCTGGAGGCATTGCCAGTTGAATCCTTGTGAGTACAGACACAGTGCAATCCCCCTGAACCAAAGGCTAGGTAATAGGCTGGGTATCTTCAGTATGATGTGGAGATGCCGGCGTTGGACTGGGGTAATCACAGTAAGAAGTCTAACAACACCAAGTTAAAGTCCAACAGGTTTATTTTGCTACCAAATAAACCTGTTGGACTTTAACCTGGTGTTGTTAGATTTCTTGCTATCTTCAGTATAGCATGCTGAAGCAAGGCCTTTCCTTCCCCTGTGATCCCGTGTCATCACTGAATTTGGAGGCATGGTCGACTCTGCTGCTTCATGTCCCGGGGAGGGGGCTGGCGGAGGAAGGTCCTTAATAAAAATAGAGAGATAGTCAATAAACTGTCAATAAAGTGGTGTGGGCACCATTACTTTGTTGGTTTTTTTGACAGCCATGTTCGGTGTGCTGGGAAGGGATGTTTTAGCTGAAAGTTAGCCTCTCAAAAATATTACCTTTGTAATTTTTGCTTAAAAAGTATGTTCTCCGAAAGCCAAAAATTAGTTTTTTTTTCCAGGGGTATATATGTTACTTATCTGAGCAAGTGTAATATTGCAGTGCTTTTTCAAATTCAAGAGCTTACAAAAGCCTTTTGAGCCAAAAATACTAAAGCTTGGATTAAAATGTAGAGTACCTGTCAGTTGCTTGGTCACTTAGCAGTGTCAAATGTAAGGAAAATATGATTGATCTCATTAACCTAGAAATTGCTAAAGACCATTAAGGAACAAACAATTAACACACTTACATGACATTCTGCTATTTTAAGCATATTTTAAATGGCATTTATAACAATGCCATACGAATGTGCCAAGTGTTCTTCAATAAATATTGCAGCAAGTAATTTTTCATCTCTAATGCATCTTGTATAATATTTTGCTTGTCATAACAAGAAAGGGAGCACTGCTGGATCTACTGTTGTGAAGTGCAGTAGAACAGATAAGACAAGTAAGCTTAGAAGCATCCAGTGATCACAATATAAGAAGACTTGAGATAAAGTTTGAGAATTTCATTTGTAAGACAAAAACCAAAATAATAAATTGGAAAGAAGTTGCTTTAAGGGAATGACAATGGCACGAAGGAAAGTAAATTGGAAAATTCACTAACGAACACAAAAGAAGAACAGCAGTGAGAAACATTTAAAATGGTACTCAATACAGAGCAGGAGAAATATATCCCACTGAAATCAAGAAAATAATGATACACCATGGATGAACAAGGTAATAAGGGCAAAAGTGAAATGAGACAGAAAGACAGTATAAAATATAAGAGACATGGAGGTTATGCTAAAACTATAAAACTCTAGTCAGGCCACAAGTCAAATAATATAAAGGATCGGTCACTACATTTCGGCGGGGGTGGGAACTACAGATGGCCTTGCAGGACACCCTCGAGCAGCTCTGGGCCCTGAGGATCCAGTTTCAGGATGCATCGACTTGGCACCGGTAACAGCCTGGCCCATTGCCATGTGCCGATCCTGCCTCTACACTAGCCTCAAAGCTACACACAGTGCTGGTATCCGAGCTGGTGGCTGGGATGGTGAGATCCATTGACTTCCTTGTCATGGGCATGGGTTTCCTCTTTCTCTTCCTCCTGGCAGTGTTGAGGTTGGCCAGGCAGCAAACTTTGGGTATCTGAAAACATAAAAGCAGAAGTTGGAGTGAGGAAGGGGGTTGGGTGGGAAAGCAGGAGGTCTAAGATCACACGATCTGCTGATTTGAATTTATGCAGATGACTAGTGAGTTGAGAAGGGAAATAGGGACGTAATTCTCTGTCATTCTTAATGCTGTTGGATGTCAAGGGCTCTGCTGTTGCCAAACCTATGATGCAAAGCATCATCTCCTTTGTTAGGGCTAGGCTTGTAGTTGTGGTATTACCTTCAACCCCGCACCACCAATCCCACCCCTCCCAGTCCTGTGTTGCTTCCTCCCAATATCGGTGCCCTTCTGTAAGAGAGAGGGCGGAATGTCAGTGGTTGTGTGGTACTATTCTGTAATGCACCAGCCATAGCTGAATTGTCAGACATCTGCAGAGGCAGTGAGGTGGGTGGCAGCTTTGGAAGATTAGCTTGGATGGGGTACAGTATGTGAATGTCAGTCACAAGTGAGCGATGGAAGTGCAGTGCACTGGGCAGTATAGTACGCTGGTGGTTTTGTGGGTGTGAAATGTGCTGTGAAGATGCATTCACTGACCTTGACCACATATCTGGGGTTATTATACTTCTTGCAAGCTGACCTTCCTTGCCACCTGCTCCCATTTCCTCCTTTGGTCCCTCTATCCACCTCCATAACTAGAACTTCCAGAACAATATCAGTGACCTTGGAGACCCACTGACTCTTGAGAAGGCGTCCCATTCCCCTTCACTTCGAATATTTCTGCTGCAGTTGTTTGCAGACTGGTGTGTTCCAGTATAGTAACTCCCCTTTCACAGGGACTGTCTGCCTCTTTAAGAGCTGAAGGCTTGCTGGAACATATGTTCACCTCACACACTTACCAGCATGGGTTACATTGGGCTGCACTCCGAAATCATGGTGAGGAGTATCCACCTTCAATGGAACCAGAACGGGATCGTGAATTACAATCCCTGCAACTAATCAATGCCCCGTTATGTTAAATTTGAATAAAATCTTGTTTATACCACACTCTTGGTACTGTGAACAATTCTGTTTTCCATATTATAAAATGGTAGAGGGACATGAAAAAACGTACACAAATGGATTATCTTAATTTTTAAAAATTTGTTCTTCGGATGTGAACATCACTAGGCTAGGCCGCTATTTATTGCCCATCCCTAATTGCCCTTGTTCAAATGGTATTTATTAGTCAACCATATTGCTGGAGGTCTGGATTTACATGTAGGCTGGACCAGATAAAGACAGTAGATTTCCTCCCCTAAAAAACATTATTGAACCAGATGGGTTTTTTTCAACAATGGTTTAATGGTCATCATTAAACTTTTAAATTCCAGATATTTATTGGATTCAAATTTCACCATCTGCCATGATGAGATTCAGATCCAGGTCCCCAGAGCATTATCCTGGGTTTCTGGGATACTGGTCCAGTGACAATACCACAATGACACCAACCTCGGGGCAGCACGGTGACACTGTGGTTAGCACTGCTGCCTCACAGCGCCAGGGACCCAGGTTTATTTCCAGCCTTAGGTGGCTGTGTCGAGTTTGCACATTCTCCTCGTATCTGTGTTGGTTTCCTCCAGGTGCTCCAGTTTCCTCCCAAATCCAAAGATGTGCAGGTTAGGTGGATTGGCCATGCTAAATTGTCTTTTAGTGTCCCAAGATGTCTTGGTTAGGAGGAATAGCGGGGTAAATGCATGGGGTTACTCAATGGACCGAATGGCTTCCTTCTGCAGTGTAGAGATTCTATGACTCCCATGAATGACACCAAAACTAAGCGGTTATACCTGTCAAGAAAGATTAAACGGAAGGGCTCTTTTTTCTAGAAAAAAGACTGAGAGATGACACAATAGAAGTCTTTAATATTGAGAAGCAGTGGATGTGGAGAGGTTGCTACTTGAGGGAAGACCAGAACAAAGGACCATAAGTGTCAGATAGTCATGAATAAATTCAATAGGGAATTCAGGAGAAACTTTGTTACCCAGAGCCTGGTTTTAAGATGTGGAACTTACCACCATAAGGAATAGATGAAGTGGCTATTGTGGAAGTGTTTAAGAGGAAGCTGGATAAAGACAGGAGGGATAAAGATACCAAAGGCTATATTGATAGGCTTGGATGCAGAAGAGTGGGATAAGATTCATGTGGTGAATAGTCAGGATAGGCATGGGCCCATTGGACCCAAATGGACTGTTTCTATGTTGTAAATACTATGTAATAGTATCATGTAATTTATCTGGATTCACACTTTCACAGTTCACTGATGGTTTTCACTGCAGAGAAATGAGGTAGTTGAAGCACAGGTAGACTGTCAAGTAACTGTCAAGGTGAAAGGATTAAAGTTTTAATGTTGTTATTCAGCAACCAAGGGATGTCTTTATTTTTAGCTTAGTTCTGAATTAACCTGCATGCAGTTTGTCGATGGATTGCACAGAGAGCATCGACTTGACATGAAAAAAGATCACAATTCTAAAATGGAATTCATTGTTTTGGGATCAGTAATTCTAAAATTTAAGCTCTGTCACGCAAAAACACAAGGTTTGAATTCAATCTCATGACTGGAAGAGTTTATGGTTTAATCAGAGCTACTTTAAAGACAACGTTAAATGAATTGATGCTTGGAGTAGGGAAATAAAGCTCTACTAATCCCCAGTTTCATCAAAATCTAAATGGATTAGAATTTAAACTCAGAATAAATTGACATATTTTGCATCCCAAGAACCTTTAAGACCAGAAAACTTCATTTAACATATCAGAACAAATTTTCCTTATCTCTGGACTCTGTGCTTTCTTGACAGGATGAAAAGGCAGAAGGATTCATCAGCTTGCCGGAGTTCAGGATAGACAGGGCTATTGAATGCAGACGGAAATAGTAAGTGTTAATCTGGTGATTTGCTTATGCAATTTGTCAGAAATAAACTGTGTAAAAAAAGGAAATCATCTGCTGAGTGTTGAACATCTAAAGGTACATTTCCCAATTGTATGCTTGCAATGCTGAACCTTGCCCTCCGGGAACATATCTTTTGAGATTGGGAGTTGCAGACCCTGGTTTCCTGCCCCTTTATAGTTAATGGATAAAAAGATCACAGCTTTGTGCCCCGGGATTGCTCAATATGCAATCACAGTCTGGCACAGCTTTGCAGGAGCACACAAAATTTACTTTTGGTTAACCATAAGGTGGCACCCAGCTTTGTGCTTCCTGTTCATGAGACTCTAAGGTGCAACTGATGACTCCTTTTAGTTCTGAATCATTTGTTCATTTAAAATTAAACAGCAAAAAATATTGGATATTTCTAAGCACAGAGAGGCCAGTGCTGACTGTGTGATGGGCTAAAGCGAGTCGTCAGCACATTTTAAATCTCCCCTCATTGATGTCAGTGGAAATGAAAGTGGAAAGGGATATAAAATGAGCTGCCCACTCACAATGTACCATTTTACACCGTCTCACAAAGTTAGAATCTACAATAAAGACTGATACAGTTCCATTGAAGATTGCATTCTAAGAATAATGAAGTTCCTGTCTGCTGATCTGTGTGATATGACTTCTATGTTTTGTCTTTCTGAAGCGCCTTCAAGGCTTGCCATCCAAAAATTAAGAGCTTCTACTTTGCAACTGACTGCTTGGAAGAAATGAACAGGTAAAAATGTCCCATTCCGATTAATTATATTTAGCAATTAAGACAGTGACTGGAAGCTTAAAAAGCAACGGGTTTTATTTTCTTTGACAAGTTTATCCTTGTACATAGATGAGAAATTATGAAGAGTGTACTGACTTTATAGAATCCCACAGTACAGAAGGAGGCCATTCGGCCCATCGAGTCTGCACTGACAACAATCCCACCCTGTCCCTGTAACTCCACATATTTACCCTATTAATCCCCCTGACACTAAGAGACAGTTTAGCATGGCCAATCAGCCTAACCCGCACATCTTTGGAGTGTGGGAGGAAACTGGAGCACCCCGCGAAACCCATGCAGACAGGGGGAGAACATACAAACTCCACACAGTCACCTGAGGCTGGAATTGAACCCAGGTCCCTGGTGCTGTGAGACAGCAGTGCTAACCACTGTGCCACCGTGTTGCCCATCACTGTGCTACTGTGACTCGATATTTTATTTGTACACCCAATTGTAAAATTTATGTCATCAACACACAAGCTCAACCAACTTCCTTGATCTTGTCTTCAGGTTTCCTGCTGAAGAACTTTGCCTTGACAATGACTAGCTGTTTTGGCAGTTTTCCTTTGCCCAGAGCTTTATAATAATCAGTGCGCCCAACATCAATAACAGGTGCTGTTCTGCAGGTTTCTTTCCATAGTTCAACCTGGTCTGCTCACTGACCAGCGTCCACAGCTTATTCAGATTTCTGATTGGACAGATCAACTGATTCTTCTTTAGATCGTAATGTCTCATACCAACTTTTCCAAAGTAACCTGGATGATATTTATCATAGTTGATTCTGTGATGATGCATAGCACCAGCCACAACCACCAGGATGCTTTCTGTGTTTGCCAATATGATGTGGCCAATATGGCCATGACTTTGGCTAACGTGCACTCTCAGCTTCCTGGTTTTTCCCAATCTGTACGGCATCTTGGCTGATGTCAGGTTGTGTGAATTGTACCAGAGTAAATCGTGGGGCATACCACAAAGAGCTTCCACAACATATTCTGCATGCACCATATGTTGATTTTGAGAATCAAAATGAAACGGACACCTTTCTGCTGGCAATCTTCGCAGACAGATGCTTGAATGGTTTGCATGACATTCACCAGTCTGCTATTTTAACACACGTGTCGAAACCTATTTGCTTAACTGTTAATTTTGCTGTTTGCATTTGCATAACAGGTGATTTTGTGAGAATGTATTTGGTGTTTGGCAGTTAATATAACCAAAGATTAGTTTTCAATGCCATGGGTTTCACCTTGTACTTTACTTCTTTGCAGTTTGATTTGAATGCAGCTGGAGACTTGCTCCAATCTATTAGGATATTTTATAGTGGGTGTTTAGAATGTTTATATATTCGAACATTCTTTTTTAATAAAGTATGAATGGAAAATAGTTCCCAGTTAATTAAAATGTGACATAATTTCATGTCACATTCATTGTCTACAGTTTGTCACTAATTAGCATCTCAATATTTGCTTTAACTAAATTAGTTTTTCATGAACAGGTTCTTCATTTTTGAGCAGCTGTGGTGATTGCCCCTTTCAGGGCAACACAGCAGAATAAGGGTCACACTCTGCTGTGTTGCCCCAAAAGAAAGCAAAGCACCACGCTTCAGGAAGGATGTCAAAACGTTATAGAAATGGTGCAAAAGACTAGAGAAGTACCAGGGATGAGGGAACTCATTTATGTTCAGAGACTGGAGAAGATGATGTTGTCCTCTTTTGAGTAGAACAGATTAAGAGGAAATTCGATAGAGGTGTTCAAAATCACATTGCTGGAATAAATAAGGAGAAATTGTTTCCGGTCTCAGGAGGGTCAGTAAAGAGAAGAAATGGATTTCAGGTCATTTGCAAAAGAAGTAGAAACAACATAAGGAATATCTTTTAGCACAGTTATTGTGATCTGGAATGTCAGAAAGGGTGGTGGAAGTGGCTTCAACAGTAACATTCTGAAGAAAATTGGATGAATACTTAAAGGAGAAAAAATTACTGAGCTACAGCGAAAGAAAAGGAGAACAGGATTAATTGGGAAGCTCTACCAAAAAGTCAGAAAATGATAATGAGCTGAAGGGCATCTATCAGTGCTGCCTAATTCTATGATTCCAATATGGCATTGCTGCTACTTTGGTATAACCTTCAATATATTTGATCTTCAGGTGTGAGACTGTGAGCTAAAGTCCCTATATGCTGCACAGTTACTCAACAATCCATCAAGTGCCATGCATTTACCTATTACTGCCGCACATAACCTGATGGTTAAATGAGATTTACTGTCAGTCTAGTTCACGAGCAAAGAACTGGCAGACACTGCCACGAGAGGAAATTAATGGATGTGAACTAAGTCAATATGATTAATCAGGCAGAATTAGCAGCTAGAATTCACTTGTGTCAGTTCTTGGAGCCCAAAACTATGTCAACATTTGTTTTTCCTGTGGCCTGCTTGTTGACTCTTCTACTCGCTCGCCTACTCTTCTATTCACTCACCAACCCTCCCGTTTGCCTCTTCCTTCCCCTAACTGTCCCAACCGTGGCTTCCCTCCCACTCTTCCTGTTCATGGCCTCTTCTGCTCTCCACTTCTCTGCCGCTCACTGCTTCTTCCCTGATGCTCCTGCTCCTTACTCCCCTCCCAAACTATCCTACTCACAACCCTCCCAGTGAGGGTTCAGAAAAAGGAAATGGCAAGCAGTAGGGAGGTGATGAGAGGGAGGGGTAGGGGCAGTAGACCAGCGAGCAGGAAAGTTATGTTAACTATATCATTAAGGTTAAGCATATACAGGTGAATGGTATAGATTAATTAAGTAACTTAAGCATGTTGTAGGGAAATATCCCTTACCAGTGCAGAATAGAAGTTGAGTCGCAAATCAAGGTTCAAAGCGTGTCTTTATTGTACAATTACTAGGATCCTAGGGAGACCCCCGTAGCCAGCTCAGAAACAGTGGCTTGGCCACGTTGATCTCCATTAAATCACATCAGCTCTGGATCTTTATAGGGATCCAAAATTCGCGCGGGAACATTTGATTATGCCTTTTTTTACACAATGTATAAAGTGGTCTGTCAGTTTCAAAAGTCCCTAGGAAGTTTCATGGATTAGCATTTGTATGGTGTGTGTTCGTGTTAATGGGATTACTTGGTCCTGCCCCGGTGTCTAAATGCGTTTCCCATTATCATCTCTATGTGTCCTCTTATTTAAATTGATCCTATTGTTCCGTGTCTGTGTTTCCTGCTTGTGAGATTGAGTGTTAATGTCATCCTGTCCTGTTGGGTGTCTGGGGTATTTCATTCTTAACCTTTTATCCTTATCTCTTAGTTTACCAGATTTTTATGTCTGCCTTGGCCAGTTTAAAATGCAGCTGCGCTGTTGCTAGGCAGATTAGGGATCTTCCGTAGTTTCTGAAATTCGTGAGTCTCTCAGCTGTGCAGGGGGGGACCCGATCGAATATCCATCCGGGGGTGCCCCTCTGCATTGTTGGCCCGTTATGAGTGGTGCCAATTAGTCCAATATGTAAATATGTTTGATGATGCAAATATGGTTTTCTGGAAAATTTCCTCCTTCAGTCCCTCCTCTCGTCCAGGGGGTGCCATTCATGGCTGACCCCCCATGGACGACCTTCAGAGGAACAGTGATTTGTACAGCTGTTGTCCTTGCCGTTGTTCCTCCTCTTCTGTGTCGTTGTTAAGTTCTTGCATCTGGATACTGGCAGTGGGTAGCATTCTTGATGTAATATTTGCACATATCACTTTAATACAGGTTAGGCCAAGGCAGAGTGTGAACAGGATGGCTACTACTAGGATTAATCCCTTCATAATATATGCTCCCCAAACTGTGTTAAACAGCCATCCTAACCACCCATCAGTCCCTGTTAACCCCTGTTTAAAGTTATCCAATTGCTTTTGTATCCCGGACATGGCTGCTGTTATGTTTAGTGTCTCGTCGTGTACGTATGTGATGCATTTTTCCTTGATGATGGTGCATACCCCCCCTTGTCTGGCTAGCTGATAGTCCACCGCATATCTCGTTTGTTGTGTGTATAGTCTGAGTTCTGCGAGTTCTTGGTCAATTGCGCCTAATGCTTGTAGGGTGTTGTTTCCTAAAATGGTCAGTCCACATATGAAGAAGTTCCTATTACTGGCACTGATCACCCCTGCGGCGCCTCCCAGGGATAGTGTCCCCAGAAATCCATATCCTAAAGAAGACCCTAGTGTGACAGGGGCCTGCCAGTCGGAGCAAAATTCTGCGCTGATGGCCCTGGTCACTATGCGTTTCTGGACATGCCCTTCACTTGGGCATGGAACCGTGAGAGGTCTGATTGTCCCTACGGAAAAGAACCTTGGAGGCCTGTCTGTGGCCGTCATATATACATTTTTAAATAAAAACACGTACCCGTCTTTAACCCGATAACATGCATTACCCCGGGGTCGTTTGACCGCATGGCCCCATCTTGTGGAACCTTCCCTCCCCCTTGACTGTCCACTTGATTGTACCTCTTGGCGAGAATCAAATGGATATGTCCCCGAGGCTGAGCTTACGTGGGTGCCGTTGCACTTGCCACACATAAGCTGCCTACCCGCGGTGACTGCAATGCATTTTTGTTGCTTGCAGTCACAAGTGAAGTGTCCTTCCCGGACCCGGCACTCCTGGAGAGCACAATGTGCCTCAGCGCACGAATCATTTTTAGGGACAAAGGCATGCACGCACCCCCATCCCTCTCCCTTAAAACATTGTGGGTAGTTCCCATGTGTCTCCTCCGGTTGGGGTCCCGTCCCCCTTAGAATTCCCGGCTCAGTGAGCTCTACACACCTTCCTTGTATCCCTTGCTTAAAGTACCCAATATGTTCTTTGCAGGGTGCCCCCGATGTGTCAATAGTGAATAACTCTTGTGGGAGCCACCCTGGTGTTGCGATGAATAGGGAGTTTACTGATCGCGCTGAGGGGTAACAAGCGGTCCTATTCCCATAGATCTGGATGTGTGTTTTCAGGAATAGGTTTCCTTCCATGATTGGTGGTTCTGCTCCCCTAACCCCCATGTGTTGGAGTGTATTTACAATGGTCAGGGTTATTATCAGATATGTCCCTGTTCCCATATCGCTCTTTTTTTTTTCAACAGTATTTTACAATTACAGTATATACAGAAAATAAACAGGCAATCAAATTAAAAGTAGTTGGTTCCGACGTCTTGATAGTAGATCTGGTCCTGGTTCCTGTGGAAGTTGAATGAGCAAAACGGTATTTTTTAGTTCATTTGTCCTCATATAGTTTTAATTGGGTCCAGTGTTTCCAGACCCCCTGTCCCCTTATATCTATACAGGCACAGGTATCTCCGCTAACAATGACCTCGTAAGGTCCGTGCCATCTTGGGGCAAATCCTGGTTTTGCAGGAAGCACTTTTGTTAATACCCGGCTCCCGGCTTTTGGGACTTCTGGTAATATTTCTGAGTCCCCCTCTGCGTCGACCTGTGCCTGATTAGAAATTACGGACCGGCGCATCCCCTTCAATTGGGTGCTAAGGTCTCGGATGTATTGTCGGATCCTATCTTTTATCGGACCCACATCTGTCCAGCCTGTAATAATGTTTTCGGGTAAGTGCATTGCTCGCCCGGTCATCAGCTCGTATGGAGTCAAGCCGGTAGTTCGATTTGTGGTCGCCCTAAGCCTCATCAGAACTGCAGGTAGGACTTCTGTCCAATTTCTACCTGAGGATTGCATTGCTTTTGCCATTGTTATTTTTAGAGTCCGATTCATCCTCTCCACCATCCCGGAACTTTGTGGGTGATAGGGGATGTGAAATTTTTGTTTTATTCCTAATAGTTGGCAAATGTTTTTCAGAACCTTTCCTGTGAAATGTGTTCCCTGGTCCGAATCAACTTGAATTGGCATCCCCCATCCATAGCAAGCTTAGTGTGAATTAAATAACACTTTGTACTGGCCTTTTTTGGCTGCAATTGGACATCCATTCATTTGTATGTAATCTTATCAAAAGACATCGCTTTCCCCATTAAAATCACATGCCATACAGTTCCGATCTTTATATGAGTACTCTTACACTATCTCTAATTTGATCATTTGTTTGCGTGCAAGCGCTACACCACAGTACTTCACAAAATAATTATGTCTTTATCAATACCCAATATAGTATATGAATATATCATACAAAGTTGGTTAAGGCTTTTCAGGATTTGATGTTATTCTTGTGTCTATATGGCAGTGCTATACTGTATAATAAAAATAATCAAGCGGCAGTTGTATCATACCACTTTACACATCGTACCCGTGATATCCAAACCCTTTTAATTTAAGCCGTTTCTTTTTTTAAACTGAGCTCCAGATCGAAACCCCCGCACTCTAGGAAAAGTAACAGGCGCCGAATCAAAATCAAAGCAGGTACAATACATACCAGTTATTTGATTAGGAACATTTTGGTTTCTTAACTGGCTAGGTTTTAAGCTTTGCAGTGCTTTTATATTTGGCAAACCTTGAACCTTGATGGCTCATGAAATTCCGACGGCAGTACATAATTTTAACTAGTTCAGAATACTAAACTATCTGACGTTCGCAAATCGCGATATTCTGCGATTAATACTGTATTTCACTGACTTGATACACTTTAAACTAATTCATAGACCTCAGTCTTTTGTTCCTGCTTTTCTACCTTTCCACAAAATAACTTATTTTCTTCTCTTAACTCCTCAACTAACTCTTATAATTTCTACTTCAAGACAAAGGAAAGAGCACATGCTTCCTTCCAAGGTTTAAATCCTTTCTTAACATTAAAACAAACAACAACAAAGCATCCACGCAACCACTTTGTTTAAACACACACACACACACATGGAAGCTTCCAAAAGTCATTCCACAGTACATCCTTTTTCATTCAAACTTATCATTTCAGACTGGGATGAGTGTAAAACATTCAAAGAGAATACAGAACATTGATTAAGACAATCGCTTTTATTCTTCTTTCTTCCAAACTGTAATTAACTCAAAGCAGAAGTAAATTCAAGAAATCCTATCACTTTAATCTTTAACAGTTTTAACACTCTCCCAGCCCCCTGAGGCTAAACCAAGGTGCAATACACTGCACCCACTGCCTGTAGCAAACATTCCACAGGAACAAAGAGCTCCCTGCTCTCAATCTAATTACAACAACAACCACCTACATTCGACAAGCTACCAGATCTCACAAACACACTGAAATACAAAAACTAAGATCTCTCCTATCCATCCGCTGCCTTTCCCCTGGCGTAAAAGGCTTATAGGTTGCCTTTGGTTGTGCTAACGTCCCTCCTCTCGTGACTGGCGCTAGATTATAATTTTCTACGTTTTCTTCTGATGCTGGAGTGGCTGTATGTTTCTGCACTGACTCGTATGGGCGCCGAGGGTCCGTTTCCTCTGATCTCTGCGTTATCTCCGCAGTGTGTCTTCTGTGTTCTAATTCCCTCACTCTCTCCTGTAATACTTTAATTTGTTCTGTCTCTTTGTGTCTCTCCTCCATTGAGGCATTTACTTCCTCAATTAGTCCAGCTAACTGGGTCACTAATATTACTCCCATTACTTTTGTTTTGTCCCGTTTAACTCCGTCTACCCACTTTCTTTGATCTTCTAAAGTTTGTGATGCGTTCCACCCGTTCCGTTTCATCTTTGCAACAATCGCTTCTCTGGCTAACAGATACTTCAAAATGAGAGCTACTGCAGTTTCTCCCTTAACAACGTGGTCTGCCATTTTTCTGTCTAGCAGTCCTGCAACCCCCGTATGCTGGCTGCTACAGTAAAAGTGCCTCAACTCTCTCCCTTATCTCCTGTCACTGATACTGCCCCAGCACCGTCTGTATTGCTGTAGGGCCTCGTAGTGAGGTTCCAGTGGGTCTCTTTCCCCTGGGCTCCCCCAACTATTCCTGACACCTCACGCTTGGACTATTTTGTGTTGTCTTATTGGGATGTGTGCTGGTTGTTTAGTGGGTTTGTCCGCCCCTGTTCCCAGCCCCTCTAAGTACAACGCCTCCCGCTCGGCCACCACCCCCACTAGCAGGGTTGATCCGTTACCCCAAAACCGGGTATCCTGCTATGGGCTGTGGTGTTCCCTACAGACGAACAAGGTTATCAAACTCCGCCCGGGTCCCTAATGGATCCTCCGTCGTCGTGTCTCTTGGTCAGGATGGATCGGGTCCCCTTTTCCTCAACACTTACACACATGTATTCTGTTATCAAAGCCCCTGTTATAGTTAGTAACTGTATCGACTCTGAGGTTGTTCGTCCCTTCAGAGTCAGTGTTGTTACCCGATTTACACTGTCCGTGCCTTGCACCCTGAGTGCCTGTGCCTCTTAGCGCCCGCTTCAAAACCCAACCTTAGCGTGGGAGATTTCTCCTCTTAACGTCCAGTTTAGGGTAGGGCACCTTGAGTCAAGCACTCCCTTGTCCTATTGCCTTGGCACAGACAGTGGTTTCATTTACAATCCTGGGTTAGTTACACCAATTAGTTCTGCATGCGGTACTTATCTTTATATTAGTCTTAATTCCTGTTATCAAATAGCCCAAAACCTGTTATCTTTCCCTCTGGTCCTTTACTCCTATTAAAGTTAAAAGTTACTTACCTTTTTCCACGCGGTCGTTCTGACCTGTACCTCTTTAGTGCGGACTTCTGTTTCAATTTAAAAACTTAGGCAAGATTATACAGTTCTACAAGACAACAATACTTAAAACAGACAAACCCTAACCCTTAAAGGTACCTCACTTTGAACGGAGACCTGCACTCGCCTTTGACTGCTCTGGATTTGTATCAGATTCGTTTAAATTTGATCCCGACTTTCAAACTGTGGCCATCAGTCAGAAGTCAGATATCAAATCCTGCCGTGACTACGCCATTTTGTTGTAGGGAAATATCCCTTACCAGTGCAGAATAGAAGTTGAGTCGCAAATCAAGGTTCAAAGCGTGTCTTTATTGTACAATTACTAGGATCCTAGGGAGACCCCCGTAGCCAGCTCAGAAACAGTGGCTTGGCCACGTTGATCTCCATTAAATCACATCAGCTCTGGATCTTTATAGGGATCCAAAATTCGCGCGGGAACATTTGATTATGCCTTTTTTTACACAATGTATAAAGTGGTCTGTCAGTTTCAAAAGTCCCTAGGAAGTTTCATGGATTAGCATTTGTATGGTGTGTGTTCGTGTTAATGGGATTACTTGGTCCTGCCCCGGTGTCTAAATGCGTTTCCCATTATCATCTCTATGTGTCCTCTTATTTAAATTGATCCTATTGTTCCGTGTCTGTGTTTCCTGCTTGTGAGATTGAGTGTTAATGTCATCCTGTCCTGTTGGGTGTCTGGGGTATTTCATTCTTAACCTTTTATCCTTATCTCTTAGTTTACCAGATTTTTATGTCTGCCTTGGCCAGTTTAAAATGCAGCTGCGCTGTTGCTAGGCAGATTAGGGATCTTCCGTAGTTTCTGAAATTCGTGAGTCTCTCAGCTGTGCAGGGGGGGACCCGATCGAATATCCATCCGGGGGTGCCCCTCTGCATTGTTGGCCCGTTATGAGTGGTGCCAATTAGTCCAATATGTAAATATGTTTGATGATGCAAATATGGTTTTCTGGAAAATTTCCTCCTTCAAGCACATATAAAGAGAGACTTGTAGGTGTTGGAGGCAGATATACGTAATATTGTATTTTGTAAATAAATCTACTGTAAGTAAAGGATTAGTACCTGGCTTCCTACTTGACCATCTGGGTTCAGATTGAATTAACAGGTCAGGGAGAGAGGCAGTGAGGGGCTTGCAAGTCAGGGGAGTTGGGAAGAGAGGTGGCATGTGGGAGATTCAGGGAGCGAAGCCGTAATAAACTGCAGGTAGGTTCAAAAAGGTAAATTGTTAAAAGCGAGTCAGTTAAGAGTCAGCAAGTTATTAAGTGTTACTAAGTTATTAAGCGTTTGTAAGAGGGTTTTTTGGGCCCAGTTACTGCCATTGATCTAATCATTCTGCTGCAGCTGATTTTATAGAATTACTAAAGAATGATTGGTCCTAAAGACATTCGACCCATTAAAAACTCAAGGGCATTTCAGGGAGTTTGTGAAAAGTTTTGGGTTCCTAGCACAGATCTCCAAATAATAATGCAAAGGTGAAGTTATCTCAGGGACATTTTGAACTGCGCATACTTCCAAATACCTGTACTACTTCTTCCCAATTCTCTTTTTGTAAGCAATTGCAGGGATTCTCTGGCTGGCCTCTCCGTGGCATTTTTCTTGGCGGCGGGAGGCAACACGCCATTGACCATTGGCAGGATCTTCTGGTCCTGCCACTATCAATGGGATTTCCCATTGAAGCCACCCCACGCCACCAGGAAACATGCAGTAGGGGTGCGCTGTCGGCAGGACCAGAATATCCCACCAGGATGATCAGCCAGAAGGTCGTACCCACTGTGAGAGACAGTTTACTTTAAAAATAGTGAACTGGTGCAATACTTTACAATTTTGATATATTTTTAATCTAAAGAAACTGCAGGTAGAATGAATGCCCCAAGAACTACCTCATTAGTCATTGCCCCTCCTGGGATTCCATTCTCTTTTCACCACAACACTCTCATCTTCAGTTCCCAGATGTTTTCTCCCCCTTTAGTATTCAGTGAATTTACAGGGACATTGTGTCTCTCTGATTTTCACCATCCAGTTAAGAACCAGCCCCTCTCCAAATTCACAGATACAGTTTTCCTCTGCTTGATTATGTTTATTGATGTGAAGCAATGACTGAGCTGTTTTTCTCACACTTCGTAGCAGTTTTAAATAAAGAAAACACTTCGGTCAGCTGAAAAAAATAACAGTTCCCCTTTCCACATTTTTCATCCTTCCAAAAGGCTGGATGGAAAAAAATAGAGGGAATATGAACTTTTAATTTATTGGATAAATTTTAATTTAATTTAAGTGATGAAGCAAAGACCTAATCGTGGGTTTTTTGCCTCAATGTTTGTGTGCACAATGCAGAGTGGGAGTACTGTAACAAAGCTTTACTCAAACTCTCTGGAGGCATTGCACTCTTAACTCTCTTGGCCCTATCCTTCAGCAACACCATCCAAAGAAATGTCATGAAGTTTCACATACATGCTGACAACACCCAAGTCTGTCTCAACGCCACCTCTCTCAACCCCTTCACTCTCTCTCTATTATTAGTCTGAGTGTCCAACATCTAACCCAAACTAGCACCTTCAGCCCTCACCACAAATTCCAATCATTTGCCACCTTCCTGATCCATGTCTGGCTACCTTTGCTTTTTGAAAGAAGAATCTAACAGTTGCTGCCAAGTTGGTAAATGATTGTCAGTGATATAGGAACATAGGGAATATAGAAACAAGAGTGGACCAATCAGCCCATATATTCTCTCAGAAATCCTGTGTGGATTTGAATGATAGTTCATTCATCCTCTATTTTAATGCATTTTTAATTAAATTATTTTTGATAACTAACACCTCACTAATATGGTAAAGGGACGTCACATGAGTATGTTAAATGTTCAGTATATATACCACTTTCAAATCTTTCAGATGTTCTGTATCAATGAGGGGAATTCTTCAAAGCATCATAGCTGGAACTAACTAGCAGTATTGCTGATGGATTATAAATTATGCTTCTCCAGTGATAACAGTGATATTGAAACAAGCTGAACTACAAAACCAGGACATCCTGGTTGCCGAGCAAAATTCCTTATAGCATCCAGTTCACTCATTGCAGATTACAAGAAGTTACAAGCAAAAAGATTTGTGTGACAGTTGTGCATCTTTTACTTAAATGAAAGCATTCACCAATCTAAACTGGCAGTTTAAAATCACATTT
This sequence comes from Mustelus asterias, assembly GCF_964213995.1. Taxonomy (NCBI): domain Eukaryota; kingdom Metazoa; phylum Chordata; class Chondrichthyes; order Carcharhiniformes; family Triakidae; genus Mustelus; species Mustelus asterias. The sequence continues at coordinate 83,417,777 of NC_135804.1, read as the reverse complement.
AAAATAATAAATAACATGATATTCATTCAGTTCCTGATATCAGCAACATTGCTTGTAGATTAATCTCAAATAGAATGGAAGAAGGTTCAGTTTTGTTGCTTGTTTGAGTTTCACAAAGAGTAAAATATAAATCTGCCTTGCTGAGATTGAGCTGTTTAATTATTTTCTTAAAAATCCAAAATGTGATGGTTCTGATTTATGTAAAATGAGCAATAAGTCACCATTTCACACAGATGATTTATTTTCTTGCCATTTCCAAAGACTGTAATTGAATTTAAAATACCTCATTAAGCAACTATTCCATCTGTGAAGATGCAACATAATCAAATACAAGTTTTCAAAGTGTCTGGGAAGGATAACAAGTTCAGGAGAATTAGCAGAAACAATTTGTCCTGATATGATGAAAAGGTTTGCAATGTTTTTGCTGACATTTCTGATTCGGTGTGGTTTATTTTGAGCCAGATGAAGCGGGTAGTAAGGGATATTGCTCGAACCAAAAACAAAGAAAAGACTTGAATTTATATCGTACCTTGCATGGCTTCAGAATGTCCCAAAACATTTCGTTTTTAAAATCTCATCTGTAAAATGACACCTCTGAGAGGGCAACACATCTTCAGTACTATACTGGAGCGCTCGACTGGATTATCTTTAAAGGTGCTGTTGTAATGGTGATCTACTAGGAATATTTAGATGAGTGGTACACCACCTAGAGGAGATGATATCCCAAGGTTTGTGTTCCAACAGATCTAAAACATTGTTTATTTCCCAATTCAACAAGACCAATGTAGAGAGGAATTCTCCCATCCCGTCCACCATGGGAATTGTAACGGGTGGGGGGTGGACCACGCAAAGCTGCACTGACCTCGGGCGGATTCTCCAGTTTTGGGGCGAGTGTGGCTGGAGAATCCCACCCGTAATATCTGCATGGCACCTACTTGTCCAATTCATTTGTCATGTGCACTTTGCACCCAATTGTAGAATGCCAAAAATCTTATGAGGAGCAAACGAACTCTGTAGCCAATGAACCTTACCCAAGCATTTATCACTTGAAGTGGAAAACAGCCCACACACAAAACATTGTCAAAATTAAGGAGGAGTTATCTGGTGTGTCACTCCACATGAATGTGGAAGGAGCAAAGAAAGAGGCTGAAAAAAGGGTTAGTTGGTGCTGAGTGGAGGCACAAGACTCTCGTGACAGACCCTGTTGGGTTATGTCATGCATCCAACCACCTGAAGGCCAGGCATAAAGCATGAGCAAATGCAGCAGTCAATTGTCTTTTGGCAGAACATATGAAAGACTTGGTTTGTTACAATTGTGGACCCTACTAAACTGAGCAGTGCAGTGAAGCAAGTGATTTATTTGGCCAATCATTGAACAGCATGCATCATCAGTAGGAGAGAGTCACTGCATGCTCAAAGACACTAAGCCCAATTGCAACATCTCTAAGCAATGCTACCACTAATGATACTTGAGCCTTGAGCTCTGCACAACATGCTGGAACACCAGTTGACTTCAGCAAGTATACACAACCTTCAAGGCGCCACGAATGAGGGATGCAGAGATTTCCGAGCAGCGTAATCCACAACATTCAACCAGAGCCATCCCAACATAAGAACTCCCTTGTCTTCAGTCGCTTTCAGGTAAATCGTAGGCGAAACCTTGAGAAACAAACAAGCTTCTGGTATACTGCTGGTATACAATTCCTGGTAAATAAATGACTAATGGGATCACAAAGAGTTCAGCACCAAACCTTTTAAAAAGATTAGTTTTGAGAAGATCTTGGACAATACCACCAAGACAAGATTTGTTGCCCATCCCATTCCTTGCAAGGGATGGGGACAGGATTTACAACAATCCAAAGGCTTTCTCCTGGCACTTGCCCATATACTACAACATTTCCCTTTGTCAAAGCTTTGACAAAGGGTCATCTGGACTTGAAACATCAACTCTTTTGTCTCCTTACAGATGTTGCCAGACCTGCTGAGATTTTCCAGCATTTTCTCTTTTGGTTTCAGATTCCAGCATCCACAGTAATTTGCTTTTACTACAACATTTATTGATTTCAACTTCACAACTCGCCATAGTAGGATAACCATTGAGCTGCCATATCCTATAATCTCTACAGAAACCTCCTTTCCAGCTATTGTATACTAGCACCCCTCAGGAAACTAGCATAATGCATTCGGTATCCTAATACTTCAGGAAATCTCTATACTGGTGACTGTACAATTATGAAGGCTTTGTGAAAAATACTATGGTTTTGGTAGCCCAACTGGCATCCAAACAAAGCAACTTGTTTCATGAATGTAGTTCATGTTATGGTCTCATCACTGTTAACATACTGTGGCCGAACTGTGGTCACAAATGTACTGCCAGAGACAAGGAGACATCTAACGTTGTACCAGTGTTTAGAAAGGGAGAAAGGGTTCGATTAAGTAATTATGGGTTAAGCTGTTCAGTTCAGTTTTCTGAGGAAATAGCAAGAAGGGTCAATGAGGGTGGTGTATTTGATGTAGTCTAAATGGATTATAGCAAGGCATTTGATAAGTCCCACATGGCATTCTGGTCAAACAAGTAAAAGCCCAAATGATCCGAGGCAAAGTGGCAAGTTGGATCCAAGATTGTCCCAGAAGCAGAAAGCAAAGAGTAATGGTCATTATTTTTTTTGTGACTGGAAGCCTGATTCTAGTGGGGTTCCAGAAGATGCAGCACTAGGTCCCTTGCTTTTTGCAGTATATAGCTGTGATTTGGACTTGAATGTAGGGGTATGATTAAGAAGTTTGCAGACGATACAAAATTTAGCCATGTGATTGATAATGATGAAGAAAGCTGTTGAAGATATCAACAGACTACTCAGGTTAGTGGAATATTGGTAAATGGACTTCAATGCAGATAAGTGGGAAAGACTAACAAGACAAGAGAGTACACAATAAATGTTACAATACTGAGACATGAGTAAGAATAGAGGGCCTTTGGAGTTCATGTCCACAGACCACTGAAGATGGCTAAACAAGTAGATAGAGTGATCAGGTGACAAGGTGGTTGGGACGACACATTCCATATATTCTTATATCAACCAAGTCATAAAATTTTAATTATAAGGAATGAATGGGTAGGCTTGGATTGTTTTCTTTTGAAGGAAACGGAGTTGAGGTGAGACCTAATTGAAATCTATAAAATTATGAGAGGCACAATTCCATTTGATTGAGGGTCCTTTAGCCAGGAGAGCACAGATATAGGGCAAGACATGGGGGGGGCGATCTTATCTTCTCATCCTGCCAGTTGATGGACGGGATGAGCCGGTAAGATCGTGAGATAGACACAAAATCAGGTTCGCGCCCGATTTCTTGCCTATTGTGATCTTACCGGGCCCGGATATCCAGTGAGATCAGCCTCATGCCCAAAAAACGGCATGAGGCAGTTTATAATATTTAAATCTATTTAAAATAGAATTTAAATATTATTAGGAGCCCAGGATGCCATCATGCAGGCTCACTTGCCTTAGCAGCCTCACCGGTGAAGGTCCTTACTGGCGAGGATCATGTATGGTCCCCATCAATGGGGACCTATCATGATAGCCACGCCAGTAGGACTGGAGGCTATTGAGGCCCTCCTAGGAGGTCAGGTGCAGGGGACAGTACCAGCCAGGCACCCAGCTCCCAGAAGAAGCGATGGCTGTCAGCTCAGCGTCCTCCCTCGCTCTCTCTTCCCTTCTCACCCTCCTCCTCTTTGCGGGGATGCAGATGTACAGTCGCCAGCTGGCCTCCTCGGAGTGGCTCACCATCCTCGGAGGATTCCTGGGGTCCGTCCTCTTCGTCTTCTCGCTGACTGCCTTTAACAACTTGGAGAGTGTGGTGTTTGGAAAAGGCTTTCAAGCAAAGATATTTCCAGAGATCACAGTGTGCTTGCTGCTATCCCTCTTTGCATCAGCTCCTGTCCATCGAGTCTGTGTAACTACATGTTTTAGCGGTGCCTACCGGGCAGTGCCAAGATGGCAGGGCCTGAGGGGTGGGGACTACTGGGAGGGACAGAGCCTAAGCTGAGGCAGGTGAGGGGATGCTGTGCACTCTGAAACTGGGATCGAATGGTGGGGGGGACGATCAGCCAGGCCGTGCGGGGAGTCACAGAACAAAGAGATCTGCGCATGCATGATTGCACACTCTAGTGTCAGCTGCTGGCTTCCCAGTGAGGATAGGCCCTGCTTTCCCCCCCCCCCCCTCCTCCTGCAGGCGGAAATAGATTTAAGCAATATTGTTTGCACAGAGTGGCATAAGATTGGCCTCACCAGAAAAACAGATCTGAAACTCTCTCATTTTCATTCTCATTGAGGACTTTGAATTTTTTTGGTAAGATCGGCCCCAGGAGGTTTGGAGGGAGTTCTAGCAGATATTATTTCACCCAGGGGGTGTGAGGATCTGGAACCCACTGCCTGAAAGAGTGATAGAGGTAAAAACCCTGTTGAACATTTAAGAAGTGCTCAGACATACACTTGAAGTAGCGTAACCTACAAAGTTATAGACCAAGAGCTTGAATGTGGGATTAGGCTGGATGGCTCCTCATTGGCTGACATAGACATGATGGGCTGAATGGTCTCTTTCCATGCTTTAAATTTCTATTATTGTAAAGTACCCATTGGGAAAATTTAGGATTATTTGAGTACACCAAGGGTGGGATTTTCCGGCCGCGCTTGCCCCAAGGCTGGAAAATCCAACCCAGGATCAACGGACCTTTGCATGGTCCGACCTGCCCACTACGATTCCCGTGGCAGGTGGGAAGGGAAAATTCCAAGCCAAATGTTTGCTCAATGGTGTTCGCATCAATGAATGTACTTGTGCCGTGCATCTTGTTGTGCAAGATAAAGATCATGCAATGGTAATGCAATGTGAAGCAAGCAGGTAACCTGTATCCCAGCACAGCCAAGTGATATCTTACTTGCGTCATGGAATCTGTGGCAACCCATAATTTCCTCAAGATAAGAATACATTATGCAATCCTTTCATTTGCATATTTACATTTAATTGCCCAATAAACCTTTTAACAAAGAAAGCAAGAAAAAAATCCAAAGTGAGGGAGTGTTTAATGTATTTTTAAGTACCTTGAACCCAGGAGTAATTGTGGAAAAATTGCAATAAGGACCTATGCTCACAACAAGTGACAGTACATTGAGGCACATGCTTTGCACCTAACACACAGAATAATTTCAAACCCCTTCACTGGTGCGCAATACATGATCCACGAGTCTCTGAAACTTAATGCCCCTATTTATTTGGTAAACATCTGAACAGTACTGACCGTGACAGTGTAAGTTAATTGTTAACATTGTGTTGTATCGTAATTACTGCTAAACAAACTCTCTGGCACTGAAAATTGATTTTGCAAATGTGTCGTTTCATTCCTGCAGAATTTCATTAGTTTTGAAAATGTTAAAAATCATTAAAATTAAAATAATTTTTGCTTTAACATTATCTCTCTCAATCATAACTTTCTATCCCAATCAACATTTTGCTCACAGTACATGTTTTAACTGTTATTTTTAATTGCTGGTTTATTCTTCCTGGTTTCAACTGTGACCATAAAACCAGACAGGGTCTGAAAATTATAGAATCCCTACAGTGCAGAAGGAGATCATTTGGCCCATCAGGTCTACACCGACCACAATCCCACCCAGGCCCTATCCCCGTAACCCTGCTGATCCCCCTGACACCCTGGCAATTTAACGTGGCCAGTCAACCTAACCCACGCATCTTTTGGACTGTGGGAGGAAACCGGAGCACCAGGAGGAAAAAATCCATGCAGACATGGGGAGAACGTGCAAACTCCACATCGACAGTCAGTCCCAAGGCCGGAATCAAACCCGGATCCCTGGCGCTGTGGGGCAGCAATGCGAACCAGTATTCCACCATTCTGTCTTAAATGGTTGAGAAGATTGTATTGTAGGATTACCCTGCATCCATTGCTTCCAAAACAATCAGCAAACATGCACGCAAGCCTCATGCCTGCCTGCTAATTTAAATATTTGTAACTTTGCAGCCATTGTTCAGCATACTGCCAAGTTACCTTTTGCTGAGCAAGGAGCACAAAATCTTGACAGGTGAATATGAGTTTAAGCCAGCCTGCACCTCTTAATGAGACAATGCATTGTGGCTGCAGCAGGTACCAGAAGTTGTTCAAAAAGTGATTTTGAAAAGAGACACAGTAATGGCATGATTTGGCAGAGTGTAAGCTCCAAGATGATTTCTTGTTATGGAACAAGAGGTGGAGAAGAGAGATGATATCTTCTGTCCACTAAAGACCCACCAGTCAAACTTTGCAAAGGCAGTCCAACCAGATAGCCTAGGGGTCAATGCCAAGGGTCCAGCTCCAAGGACCTGAATGCACTGTCACAAAAAGATCAATAACCTTACACTAATGGTCAAGGTCAATTAATATATCATCAAACTACCAACTGCACCATTAGCCCTACAAGCTGCCTAATGTGCCATATCCCTATCCTTCATCTACCAACAATCTCTTGTCTATCATGACTCATTCCAAATATTCATAACTTCACTGCATCCTCATACACTTACCACTGCTGCAATCCTCACACCCAAATCTCACAGCTTGCATACATTGCTTGTTATTTAACCATGACAGCAACACTACCTAAACAGATAGCACCACACTTACTAATACACTTGCCTGTCCCTTGAAGGACATTGTGGAACATAACTGCATGTAATCACAACCAACTGACGGGGATAGGCATGGCTGCATGTCCTCACCTTGATGGAGGAGGTCACGCTTATCATCACTGGAGTGGCCAAGGCTGGGGCCATGGCTAGCGGTGAGGTTGAAGCCATTGAAGGTGACAACATCCCTTCATCCTTCTTCTTAGATCCCACTTACTCATCCCATAACTTGGGTGGAATGTGCTATGGAAGAACACTGGTAAATATGCACAGTGAAATTCTTTGTTCATTGGCAGGCCTTCCAGAAAGTTTTGAAGCCAATGCCAAGGAACATGGAGAAGCCTTCCCTCCTGCACAATGTCTCTAGCCATATTTTAACCTGATTTCTACTCACTAGCATGTGGCACTGGTAATAATCAAGGGATCCCTAAAATCTGACTGCAAGACTTCCTTTATTCCAAAGCCATGTCTTTCTTTCCAAAGACATTGATTCCCACATTGACCACAACTCCTGGCTCTTCCCCTTCCCCTCTCAAAATGTTTTGTATTCTTTCAGTAAAATCTTTTGGCCTGGAAAGCAGCACATCATGTGAGATCTGTGTTGATGATTGAAGTAAGATCTGTCTATTCCTGTGACAGTCAAAGCCCCTATCATTACTGCACTTAACTGTGTCCTTTCTGAAATGTGCCATGGATAGTCTTTGATTATACTTCCCCATGAGGTGTCATTATCCATGCCGGTCTTCAGCACTCAAAACCAGTTTGAGAGTGCCATACTTCCAGAGGATTCCCATCCTACCAGATGGCCACCCACTTACTATTCTCCTGAGCTCTCAGTGACTACGGGATAACCACTTTCCTCAAAGCCTGCATGCACCGAATTCCCACAACCCTGTGAACCCTGCACCAAACCGCCACCCTCACAGATTTCCATTGCGAGTCATTCCATTTGGTAGATACTGTGAACTCGGATCTCATACTTGCAAATGTGTGTGTTTAGCAGAAATGTATGCAGAAGTATAGTGTTGCAAATTTGACTATCTGAAAACTAGAATTGTCCGAAAACCAGACATCTTTATAAGCTACTATGCATCTGTTTAATTGTTATTAAATGAGTGAAATAACTTACAATTTGGTGAGGTACTGCATTGGCATGGTGGTGCGCCATACTGCTTACTGAGTTCGTGCACCAGTCTATCCCCCATGATTAAAGTGGTCCAAACGGCCCTCAGCCCCACCCAACCCACCTTAGTTTGAGTTGGGCAGATCAGGCTATGGGTGGGATTCCCCTGTCCTCTCACCCCATGGTATGTTTGTGGCAGTGGAGGTAGCCCGCAATTGGCCAGAGGTGGGATCTTCCAATCCAGCCACTGTCAATGGATTTCCTGTATCTACCCTTCTAGTCCTGTTAGAATTTTATACTTTTCTATGAAGACCCCCTTCACTCTTCTAAACTCCAACTAATATAACCCTAACTGACCCAATCTCGCCTCATACGTCAGTCCTGCCATCCCAGAAATCAGTCTGGTAAACCTTAGCACTCCCTTTCGAGCAAAAACATCCTTCCTCAGATGAGACCAAAACTGCACACAGTATTCCAAGTGTGGCCTCGCCAAGGCCCTATATAACAGCAGCAAGATATCCCTGCTCCTGTATTCAAATCCTCTCGCTGTGAAGGCCAACATACCATTTGCCTTCTTTACTGCCTGCTGCACCTGCATGTTTACCTCCAGCATCTGGTGTGCAAGGACACAGGTCTCGTTACACATTCTTCTCTCTCAATCTACAGTCATTCAGATAATAATCTGCCTTCCTGATTCGTTTCCAAAGTAGATAACCTCACATTTATCCACATCATACTGCATCTGTCATGCATTTGTCCACTCACTCAACTTGTCCAAATCATACTGAAGCATCTCTGCATCCTCCTCATAGCTCACCCTCCTACCCAGCTTTGTGTCATCTGCAAATTTGGAGATATTACATTTCATTCCCTCATCTATATCATTGATATATATTGTGAATAACTAGGGTTCTAGCATTGATTCCAGCAGTACCCCACTAATCACTGCCTGCCATTTGGAAAAAGATCCATTTATCCCACTCTTTGTTTCCTGTCGGCCAATCAGTTTTCTATCCATCTTGATATATTGCTCCCAATCCCATGCACTTAAATTTTAGTTTAGTTTAGTTTATTTATTAGTCTCACAAGTAGGCTTACATTAACACTGCAACGAAGTTACTGTGAAAATCCCCTAGTCGCCACACTCCGATGCCTGTTCGGGTACACTGAGAGAAATTTTTTTAGCATGAGCCAATGCACCTAACCAGCATGTCTTTTGCACTGAGAGAGGAAACCGGAGGAAACCATGCAGACATGGGGAGAACGTGCAAACTCCACACAGACAGTGACCCAAGCCAGGAATCGAACCTGGGTCCCTTGCGCTGTGAGGTAGCCGTGCTAACCACTGTGCCACCGTGCCGCAACACGCTAATCTCTTGTGGGACTTTGTTGAAAGCCGTCTGAAAGTCCAACAAAACCACATCCACTGTCTCCTCCTCATCAACTCTACTAGTTACATCCTTGAAGAATTCCAGTAGATTTGTCAAGCATGATTTCCCTTTCATAAATCCATGCTGACTCTTTCCAATCCTAGCACTGTTTTCCAAGTGCTTTGTTATTAAATCTTTAATAAATGGACTTTAGCATTTTCCCCATTACTGACGTCAGGCTGACTGGTGTATAATTCTCTGCTTTTTCTCTACTTCCCTTTTTAAATAGTGGGGTTTCATTAGCTACGCTCAAATCTGTAGGAACTGTTCCAAAGTCTATAGAATCTTGGAAGATGACCACTTTTTAAGCTTCTCATTTTGACTGTAAAAATGTTTTCAACTCAGTATGTGTGTCCTTCTAGCAACCTCAGAGTGCTATAAAAATACAGCACTTACTCAGTAAGTCAGTTAGGTGGTCTTGTGGTGCACAGAATAGCGTCCCTGCCTTCAAGCCAGAAGCTCTGGGTTCAAGTGGCACAGTAAGAAGTTTAACAACACCAGGTTAAAGTCCAACAGGTTTATTTGGTAGCAAAAGCAAAAACTTTTTCTACCAAATAAACCTGTTGGACTTTAACCTGGTGTTGTTAAACTTCTTACTGTGTTTACCCCAGTCCAACGCCGGCATCTCCACTTCAAGTGGCACTCCATGACTTAATGGCCAGGGTACGTGCATTCACAACGTGGCCAAACAGATTGGCTCAACTTGTAAATTCTTACAACATACAGCAATAGCAGGCAGTAAGAGTGAGAGAGATTCCTGGTCAATCATGTTATGGAAAGAAATTGGAGCCTTTACCATCACTATCTATAGCTCCAGGCAGCAGTATGCATGTGAAGGTGTATGTTGCTATAGCAACTTGGTTTTCTGTGTGGAAGGCCGGATGGCCAGTGTGTGTTCAATCAGGTGAAGTATTCAATATTGTAATCTGAGAATAAGTGCATTTGAGAGAGGTGTGAACAAAAATATATCGCTCTGCTATGGTACCCATGTCAAAAGTAGTTTATGAATCTGTAGATTACAAGCTAATACTTGATTGAACATTAAAAACAAGGTGAAATCAGTTCATTATCTCACAGAAGTTCAAATTATCGCTAGACTTTGCATCTACAAGAAGTGGGATGTTGCAACACTAGAGTGCACGTTACACTGGATCTACAACACTGTCATGAAGGGGTTTTACATCCACTTACTGTATGCAGTGTAAATGTAGCCTGGCTTGATGACAGAATGAAGTAGAGTGAAACTCCCTGGAGGACTCTGCTTTGTCTCAGAGTCAGTTCAGACCATCAAATCTAATTTAGTCTCCAGGTTTCACAGTGGCTGTCCATTCTGAAAAACACTTGGCAGCTGAGATGGTGGAAAAGGTTTTTAAGAACCAGAACATGAGTACCAAGATGGAGAAAAACAACAGGAAGTTGCAAAGGGAATGAATCACTCCGAAAGCTTATGGTATTTGCTACCAAATAAACCTATTGGACTTTAACCTGGTGTTGTGAGACTTCTTACTGTGTTCACCCCAGTCCAACGCCGGCATCTCCACATCATGGTCAGACAGGAGTCAGAGTCATTGTGCTTCTAAATTTCCTTAATTGGCCTGCATTTTATTGACGTTTTTTGGTCTCCCCATCAGGAGATTACATGACCTGGAAATTAGAGGCTAAAGAGAGAATAGAAGACCGGTAAATATGGAGTTGCACATTTTTGAAAATGTGATTGGAATATCATCAGAAACAGAGATCTTCCTGTAAACCAGAAAGTGAAAGATCTGTCAAAGTTGGTATTGATAAAACTTGCAGTGGACCTTGATAGAACAGAATGGAGCAATGGATGGAAATTCTTTACTAAAGTGCTTAAGAATAGAATTTGAGGGAATATTGAACCTAATAGATCTTTAGGAGAGATGTCATGGTGGAATATATGTGGAATGTAAGATTAATTTGTTTTTGAGCTGGAGTGCTTTCATACATAGTTCTTCTGTCTCTGAACCAGAGGGCCCTGGGTTCAAGACCCACTCCAGGTCTTGTTAGCCACAAAAGGATAAGGATCTAAAAAGTGATGGTTGATACCATAGAACCCATAGAACATGATACAAAGGCTGATGACCCAATGTAACATGAAAGAGATAAGAACTAAGGAAGGAAGTCTCACTTATTTGAACTAGAATGAAGGAGGTATTTATTTCAATAATATCGTATTTTAAGAAGCTCTCATTGTAACTTAGAGCTGTGGCCACATATGACGTTGGACTGGGATGCTTCAAACTAATCAAAATACCAAGAATGAAAAGAATCTTCGTGTACATTGTGAACTGGAAAGAATTTTCCAGTTCCCTAATGGCCTTTGGTTCTGGTAGATGTTTTATTTATGGCCCAGATTTTGTAATGACAAAAAGGCTGTCAGTGTCACCACTATTACCCACTGAAACTCTGGAACCTCTGGAGTCCGCACATCTGCAGAATAACGCAGAAAGCGAGAGATTGATGTCAGTGAATCTACACTTAGAGAATGCGTTGCTCAGATGTCTCCACAGAGCGCAATCTCTAAATACTCAATTGACAAAAATATGCACTTTTATCAGACTCATTGTAAAAACCCTTGAAAAAGTTGGACTTTGTTGAAACAGGTGTGATTGGGTTTTTAATAGCATACTCAGGTTATAACTGCTGCCAGGTGGCTTCCTTGGCTTTGTAAAGCTAATCTTATGTTTGCAGAATTTTAAAATTATCCACTATGATAAAAAAAATCGACATATACCTGAAGTAAATACTTTTTATAACTGATATTTCAGCTTTAATTTTACTGTAATTATAACGAATTTAATGTGCTATCTGAACATTTGAATTAAAGGAGAAGAAAACTAAATGCTGTTAACTTCCTAGTTTGCTGTCCATGTGAATACTTCAATGTGATTAACTGCTTACTTACTTGCTTGCTGACATCATGGCTGCTGGATATCTGGAGATTCCCTTGCCTTGATGCCAGATTGAAATTGTCATTGGGAAAGGGGAAAATCCATGGCACGAAGATCACTAGAACTTTGTGGACAGCCTTTTTTGAGGTCAGTTGCGACTGTCATTGCTTTGCTGTTGACCTTCAAATACAGCCCACTGTATTCCAGGTATTTGCTGATTACTCCATGCAACCTATTTTCGATCATTCTATTTGAAATAGATTAAAAGGGTGTGCGGGGTGGGTGAGGTGGAATCAAGCAAGTGGTCCTTGACGCGTCATGATATCCATATAATGAGTAAACCATTCTCGCAAAATATTTGCAGAGGATTTGTGGTATATTTTGCAAGCATGAAACTGAAACATAGGGCAGAATTTTACCATCTTTTGGAGGAGTGCATCAGTGTGTAGGAAAAGCGCCAGTGACAGCTTTCTCCACTGTATTTTGTTTTATTCATTTATGGGACATGGACCTCGCTGGCTGGCCAGCATTTATTGCCCATCCCTTGTTGCCCATGAGAAGGTGGTGGTGAGCTGCCTTCTTGAATCGCTGCAGTCCATGTTCTGTGGGTTGACCCACAATGCCGTTAGGGAGGAAATTCCAGGATTTTGACCCAGCAACTGCGAAGGAACAGTGATGTATTTCCAAGTCAGGAAGGTGAGTGGCTTGGAGGGGAACTTGCAGATGTTGGTGTTCCCGTGTATCTGTTCCCTTATCCTTCTAGATGGAAGTATTTGTGGGTTTGGAAGGTGTTGTCTAAGGATCTTTGGTGAATTGCTGCAGTGCATCTTGTAGATAGTACACACTGCTGCTACTGAGCATCAGTGGTGGAGGGAGTGGAAACTTGTGGATGTGGTGCCAATCAAGTGGGCTGCTTTGTCCTGGATGGTGTCAAGCTTCTTGAGTGTAGTTATAGCTGCTCCCATCCAGGCAAGTGGGGAGTATTCCATCACATTCCTGACTTGTGCCTTGTGGATGATGGATAGGTTCTGGGGAGTCAGGAGGTGAGTTACTCGCCGCAGTATTCCTAGCCTTTGACTGCTCTTGTAGCCACTGTGTTTATGTGGTGAGTTCAGTTAAGTTTCTGGTCAAGGTAACCCCAAGGATGTTGACAATGGGGGATTCAGTGATGGTAACACCATTGAATGTCAAGGGGCGGTGGTTAGAGTGTCACTTATTTGTGATGGTCATTATCTGGCATTTGTGTGGTGTAAATGTTACTTACCACTTGTCATCCCAAGCCTGGGTATTTTCCAGATCTTGTTGCATTTGAACCTGGACTGCTTTAGTATCTGAGGAGCTACGAATAGTGCTGAACGTTGTGCAATCATCGATAAACATCCCCATTTTGGACCCCATGATGGAGAGAAGGTTATTGATGAAGCAGCTGAAGACGGTTGAGCCTAGGACATTACCCTGAGGGACTCCTGCAGAGATATCCTGGGGCTGAGATGACTGACCTTCCCACAGCCACAACTATCTTCCTATGTGCCAGATATGACTCCAACCAGCGGAGAGTTTTCCCCATGATACGCATTGATTCCAGTTTTGCTAGGGCTCCTTGCTGCCACACTCCATCAAATGCGGCTTTGATGTCATGGATTGTCACTCTCACCTCACTTCTGGAATTCAGCTCTTTTGTCCATGTTTGAAACAAGGCTGAAAAGAAGTCAGGAGCTGAGTGACTCTAGCGAAATGAGATCAAGGTGAATGGTGGAGCAGGCTCGAAGGGCCGAGTGGCCTACTCCTGATTCTAGTTTCTATGTTTCTATGAAACACAAACTGGGCATCACTGGGCAGGTTATTGCTAATATTGTTAGGGATATATAGAAAAATACTTCAAGGTGCGGGTCCCACAGCGTCATGGTCTGATTGAACTAGCCCCACCAGCAACTTATTAAAGATCAGGACACCATTTTTAAAGGCTGCCCCAGTGCACAAATATTCACTTGGAACATTCCCACACCCCCCACGCAAATATCCCATCCTCCCTGGCACGGCCTCTGGCACTCTCCAGGGCAGTGCCCATGCAGTGCCAAGGGCAGTGCCCATGAAGTGTCAGGAGTCCTGGGCATAACCCTCTCCCCCTCCTGAGCAATGCATTCACCTGAGCTCCTCTGGGAGGTCTGCTTGCCAGGTGAACACTGGGAAACCAGTTGTGATTCACACTGGTCTGCCCTCACACCAATGTGAATGGATTATCTTGCAGGGAGTGGGGGACAATGAGTTTAAGTTTATTTATTAGTGTCACAAGTAGCTTACATTAACACTGCAATGAAGTTACTGTGAAAATCCCCTAGTGGCCTATTTCCGGCATCTCTTCAGGTACACTGAGGGAGAATTTAACACGGCCAATGCACCTAACCAGCACATCTTTCGGACTGTGGGAGGAATCCGGAACACCTGGAGGAAATCCACACAGACGGGGAGAACATGCAAACTCTGCACAGTCACCCAAGCTGGGAATTGAACCCGGGTCCCTGTGCCATCGTGTCAAGCATAGAGGCTGACAGTGATATTCAAATATAGTATAATGGTGTTCTGAACACTGAACATATTCTATGAATGTCGGGATTCCATTGACACTTCTGTCACCAAATACGCCGAGGAGAATGGGAGCGGAAAACCCGGGCTATAGTTTACAGTTTCCAAATGCCTCTTAAGTTCAGCAGTATAAATTATTGAACCCTACCATCATAAATAAACCAGAATACTTCAGTTGAAATTCAGATTCCAGACATGTCAGACAGAATGATGGTTAATGATATTAGGCATTGAAGTGTTTGTACAGCAATCCTCTGTCCATTATTCCAAGGCCTGGGCACTCCACATTTATTTAAAATGGGTTATTAACTCTGTACAATAACAGACAGAGAAACGTCATGGGAAGGCACTAAATTTTAATGCTCTGTAACAACAATAGTAATTTCTTTCCTGCTAAATTTTCAGTTTATGGTAACCCTACCAACATATTCGTGAGTGTGCCTCGCTAAACTGCAAATATTAAAACATTGGTGTATGTGTAGCAATTGGTGTAGCAATGTCATCTTCATTCAGATGGGATTCTGCTCTGTGGCTGCTCACTCTGTGTGTTGGTGAAAAAGCAAGATGGATACATGAAAAGGGGCAGATGCAGTTTGATTTTTTTTTAATTTTCACTTTTTCAAAATGTTTTTAATGCTGGATTTTGCTCACATCACAGCTTTTTACTTTGATTTCTCTTTTATGGGATGTCCAGGTAGATCAGGTAAATATAAAGATAGGCAAGCATTGTGTGCAAAAATCACAAGATATGACTTAAAAAGGTCAGCAGTAAAAGAAAGGCATAAAAAAAGACTCATAAAGGAGCTCTGCCATCTATCAGAGCTCAGAGAACCACAAGCAACTAATGACAGCCATCATTCATTTTTCATTTATACTGAGTGTTCGTTTTCAAGACCTCAGATACATTTTTTTTGTTTACGATTTATATAGATGATTTGGAGTTGGGGACTAAGTGTGGTGTGTCAAAATTTGCAGATGACACTAAGGTGAGTGGTAGAGCAAAATGTGCAGAGGACGCTGAACGTCTGCAAAGGGATATAGATAGTCTAAGTGACAGATGGAGTACAATGTTGGTAAGTGCGAGGTCATCCATTTTGGTCGGAATAACATCAAAATGGACTATTGTTTAAATGGTAAAAAATTGCAGCATGATGCTGTGCAGAGGGACCTGGGTGTCCTTGTGCATGAATCGCAAAAAGTTGGTTTGCATGTGCAGCAGGTAATTAAGAAGGCAAATGGAATTTTGTCCTTCATTGCTAGAGGGATGGAGTTTAAAAACAAGTTATGTTGTAGCTGTATAAGGTGCTGGTGGGGCCACACCTGGAGTACTGTGTACAGTTTTGGTCTCCTTGAGAAAGGATATACTGGCACTGGAGGGGGTACAGAGGAGATTCACTAAGTTGATTCTGGAGTTGAGAGGGTTGGCTTATGAGGAGAGACTGAGTAGATTGGGGCTATACTCATTGGAATTCAGAAGAATGAGGGGAGATCTTATAGAAACAAATACAATTATGAAAGGAATAGATAAGGTTAGAAGCAGGGAAGTTGTTTCCACTGGCGGGTGAAACTAGAACTACGGAACATGGCCTCAAAATAAGGGGGAGCAGGTTTAGGACTAAGTTGAGGAGGAACTTCTTCACCCAAAGGGTTATGAATCTGTGGAATTCCCTGCCCAGTGAAGCAGTTGAGGCTATCTCATTGAATGTTTTTAAGGCAAGGATAGATACATTTTTGAACAGTAAAGGAATTAAGGGTTATGGTGAGCAGGTAGTTAAGTGGAGCTGAGTCCACAAAAAGATCATCCATGATCTTATTGAATGGCACAGCAGGCTTGAAGGGCCAGTTGGCCTACTCCTGCTCCTAGTTTTTATGATCTAATTATTTCATAGTTGGAGTGGTACAAATAAAAAAAAAATAAAACATGTCAGGGAGCGCACTAGAGGCAAGTAACACACACCACCAGCAGCAGCCAGTCACACCTGGCGCACGTATTTGACTTTGATTGAGGAGAACTGCATTTCAGGCTCAAAGCCAATTGCAATGCTGTACCTCTGTTGCAATGACACCAATATGAAATTTGTATCATGGTGATTATACTTCCAGTGGCAATAAATGTCATTACCGACTTCAGCTTTCAGATACCCGTCAACCTCAAAGTTAACGTAACGATCTTCTGGAATATATCACTGCCCATCGAGCAGGTGACTGGCGCATTGGTCAGTGTGGCCACAACTGCTTTATCATCCCTCCATTGATGAGTAACAGCGTGATGCCAAAGCTGACAAATTTCACCACAGAGATATCGGAAATGTGTCAATCTGGGTCTCAAGTTTCTGCTTCTTTGGTAGCCGTTACCAGTGACACCTCCATTCAGTGTTGTGTTCACTGTGGCTCAGTGGGTAGCATTCTCACATTTGAATCAAAAGCTCAAGATCCGTTCTGGAGATTTGAGCATGAAATCTATGCTGACAGTCCAGTACGAAGGAAGTATTGCAGTGTCAAAGGTTTTGCATTTCAGATTAGGTGTTAGACTAAGGCTTCCTTTGCTTACCCTGGTGGTCCTAGTTGAAAGGGGAGCAGAGGAGTTATTCCTGGCATTCTGACCGCAGCCAAGATCACCCATGCACAGATTATCTGGTCATGCTAATGTTTTGTATAGAAGCTAGTGGAGGGTAATTTACCACTTTGTTTGCTGCATTACAATAGTAGTTACATTCCAAAAGTATTTAATTGGCTGCAAAGCAGGTTGGCATGTCAGAAGTTATGAAAGGTGCTGTATAAAGGCATGTGGACATATGTACGTACGAATTAGAAGCAGGAGTAGGCCACTCAGCCCCTTGAGTCTGCTGTACCATTCAATAAGACCATGGCTGATCTGATTGTAACCTGCCTACCCGCAATAACCTTTCACCCCCTTGTTACGCAAGAATCTACCTAGCTCTGCCTTCAAAATATTCAAAGATTCTGTTTCCACTGCCTTTTGAGGAAGATAGTTCCAGAGATTCATGACCTCTGAGAGAAAATAATTCTCTTCATCTTTGTCTTAAATGAGCACCCCCTTATCTTTTAACAGCGACCCCTAGTTCTAAATTCTCCGACAAGAGGAACATTCTTTCCACATCCACCCTGTCAATACCCCTCAGAATCTTAAAGGTTCTGATCAAATCGTCTCTTAATTTTCTGAACTCGAGTGGATACCAACCTAACTTCTCCAACCTTTCCTCATAAGATAACCTGCTTATTCCTGGCATTAGACTGGTAAACCTTCTCTGAACTGTTTCTAATGCATTTATATTTTTCCTTAAATTAGGAGACCAATATTGTACACAGTACTCCAGATGTGGTCTCACTAATGCCCTGTACAACTTAAGCATAACCTCCCTTCTTTTGTAATCGATTCCCCATACAATAAATGATAACATTCTATTAGCTTTCCTAATTACCTACTGTACTGTCAACCAATCTTTTGTGATTCATGCACTAGGACACCCAGACCCCTCTGCAACTCAGCTCTGCAAACTCTAACCATTTAGATAATAAGCTTTTTTAATTCTTTCTGCCAAGATGGACAATCGCACATTTGCCCACATTGTGCTCCATTTGCCAGATTTTTGCCTACTCATTTACCTATCTATATCCCTTTTGTAGCCTCCTTATGTTGTCCTCACAATTTACTTTCCTAACTTATCTTTGTGTCGTCAGTACATTTAGCAACCATATCTCCAATCCCTTCATCCAAGTTATTTAGATAAATTGTAAATAGTTGAGGCCCCAGCACTGATCCCACTTGTCACATCCTGCCAAACAGTAGAAGACCCATTTATACCAACGCTCTTGTTTCTTTTTAGTTAGCCAATCTTCTATCCATGTCAATATGTTACCCCTATACCATGAGCTTTTATGTTCCACAATAACCTTTGGCACCTTATCAAATGCCATCTGGAAATCTTAGTACATCCACTGTTCCTCTTTATTCATAGCACATATAATTCCTTTAAAGAACTTCAATAAATTGGTGAAACATGATTTCCCCTTCACAAAGCCATGTTGACTCTGCCTTAGTGCATTGAGTTTTTCCATTTGCCTCGCTATAACATCTTTAATGGCTTCTAACATTTTCCCTATGACAGATGTTAGACTAACTGCCCTGTGGTTTCCTGATTTCTATCTCCCTCCCTTTTTGAATAAATGCAAGTTTATCTTTCTTTTCAATAACTCACCTGGTGCTCACAAACTCACGAACCATATCCTCTGGAATGTGCATGGTTGGATCTTGCAGGGATTGACAAGTTCTGAACTATTGGCAGTGGTGGGAAGACTGCTCTTGCAATGTTGAGATACCGTTGAACAGTGGTTACAATACAAGCCAATATCTGCATTAGTCATACAGTTCTGAACCATTGGCAATGGTGATAGATTGCTCTAGCAATGCAAAAGAAAGATGGTGCTGGAGCATGGTGACTTCTTGCGAGCAGTCTCAGCGCACCCTCAAATTCAACCTTCGACTCTCATTCTATGCTGAGATATTGTTAAACAGTGAATACATTGTAAGGCAACGTCTGAGTTAGTCTTATCGTTATGGGAGAGTGACCCTTCTCCTTTCAGGCTCTTAGTTACAAGGATGTTAACAGTGGTTTCCTCCAAAGGAAGGCCTGTCTGTTCTCAGAGATGTGGAGATGCCGGCGTTGGACTGGGGTAAACACAGTAAGAAGTTTAACAACACCAGGTTAAAGTCCAACAGGTTTATTTGGTAGCAAAAGCCACACAAGCTTTCGAGGCTCTGAGCCCCTTGGCTCAGAGCCTCGAAAGCTTGTGTGGCTTTTGCTACCAAATAAACCTGTTGGACTTTAACCTGGTGTTGTTAAACTTCTTACTGTGTTCTCAGAGAACAGACATAACTGAAGGAGGGCTCTGAACTTAAAAGATTTTCCCTCCTTTGGAGGAAGCCACTGTTAACATCCTTGTAACTAAGAGCCTGAAAGGAGAAGGGTCACTCACTCTATCATCTCAAAATCTCATGCATACAGCAATGAAAAGGTTGTAAAGTTTTGAATTAGGTAAGAGGTTTGCAGCAGAATGGATGCTGGAGAGAATTGTAAGAGAGCCCCTGTTATATATTTAAGCAGTTGCATGATTGTTTTAAGAACAGGTCAAATGATTTAATGGCGATGTCATTGGGATGTTTCAGGTGCTCCTGCTTTTAGTTTAATTTTCTAATCTGTACAGGCAAGATCTCTTTCAATAAATCTGTTGTTAGTTAGTTTAAATCTCTGCGTGCAAACCATGTATTTTTCTTTTTTGTTTAAAACCCACAACCCCTACCATAATTAGGACATTACACAAAGTAAATTGGCAATGAGTCGGGATTTTGTTTCATCGAGAAAAGATCCTGAGTAAGAAAAGAATCATTGTAGGTCCTCACATTTATAATATTAGAAGACTGGGGAAAATCAACAACAGGATTAAAGATTAAAGTTCCAGTCAGGTGAAGATCAAATAAGGAAAAAAGCTCTTTGTGTGGTTTTAAAAGAGGTATTTTTTTCTGATCAGAGAAGGGTGCGATTCCAGGCAATATCTGGCATGTTTGAAAGTAAGGGATGTATTGCTGTATGGCTGGGCCTCTTGAAAAAATACATCAAGCAAACAGTCTCCAGGGTAAAAATGGGAGTACTGGGAAAACAGTAAAAATACACTGAGCAGTTTTGAGTTGCTAGTGCCTGCAAAAGAAATGGTGGGCCAATTAGGATCCATGGATCCTTATGAAGAAAATGAGCCATGGAGTTCCTATGCAGAACATTTCAGTACATTGTACAAGCAAATAAAATTGCAAGCGAGTTGCCTGTATCAACTTTTCTCAGTACAATAGGAAGTAAGATCTTCAATTTGCTTTGGGGTTTGGTTCATCTTGCAAAGCCAGGAACCAAAACTTATGATGTCTTGACAAAGATCCTTGAAGAGTGTTATTCTCCAAAGCCACTGACGTACACAGAATGGTTCAGGTTCCACTGAAGGAATCAAGTGGAATGCAAAAGCATTGCTCAGTTTGTGGAAATCTTAAAAAGGCTGATACGACATTATGACTTTGCTGAGTCATTGGAAGATACGCTTCGAGATCATTTGGTTTGTGGTCTCCAAAATGAGGCTATGCAAAGAAGATTGCTTACTAACATGCTTTGACTTTAAACACAGCAGTAGAAATTGCAGTGTCTTTGGAACTGGCTACTAAAGAAGCTTCACAATTTGGTGCAGGAATGAAGATCCACAAGTTGGGAACTGCCCATAAGAAGTCAAAACAGAAACAGGCATGTCACAGATGTGCTAAAAAATAGGCCATTCAGCGTGTGAATGCTTGAGCAATGATAATCAATGCAAGAATTGTGGCAAAATGAGTCACATTGCAAAAGCTTGTTGACTTAGGCCAGCTTCCCCTGAGAAGAACATTCAAAAGAAGAACCTGGGTACCTTCAAGAAAAAGAACAAGTTGCATTCTACAAAAATAATTCACAACATGGAAGAAAATAATTATGATTGTGATGAATAAAATGTCAGAAATGAACATTTTACTCATACAGGGTGAGTCTCAGTATCTGGGTGATTCCGAAGTTAAGTGGACAACCTATTAGGATGGAGGCTGATACAGGTGCAGCTGTATCTTTAATTCCTGAGACTACATACCAGCAAAAGCTAAATCATCTTTTTTAAAGTCTGCTGATGTGGTTTTAAGGACACGCTTGAAAGAGATTATGCTGTTAAAAGGTAACATCTTGGCCAACATAGGGTTGAGTGGGCAAACAGCGGAGTTGCCAGTTCATTGCTTACCATTGTTCCTCGTAAAGGTCTTTTTCGCTATAAAAGATTGTCTTTTGGAATAACATCTGCACCAGCCCTATTCCATCAATGGATGGATCTGATTTTCAGTGGTCTTTCTGGTATACAATATTATCCGGATGATATTCTAATTACAGGGTCCAGTGAACAGGAGCTCTTGAATAATTTAGAAGCAACATTGGAACATCTGCATATTAAGAAAGAAAAATATGACCTTTTCCAGATGTCAGTCCAGGATTTCAGTTGCATTATTGATGGTAAAGGCCTACATAAAGCATCTAGGAACATGGACAGTATTTTAGAAGCGCCATGTCTGATGAATATGATGCAATTGAGGTCCTTTCTAGATTAATAAATTATTATTGTTCTCAACTTAACCACATTATTGAAGCATTGCATAATTCAGTTTGTGTGAAACAGTCATGTGACTGGACAACTGAATGTGAGAAAGCCTACAAGGATGTAAAAGATGCTTTGCAGAAGTCTGAAGTATTGGTTCATTTTAATCTGAAGCTATCATTACTGCTTGCTTCACCTTATGGAGTAGGGGCAGCAGTTCACATATTATGTCTTCAGGAGAAGAATGACCAATAGCTTTTGCTTTGTGTACTCTGACTAGTGCTGAATCTAACTATGCTCAGTTAGAAAAAGAAACATTGAATATAATTTTTGGCATACAAAGGTTTCATCATTATTTATATGGTCATCATTTTACATTATATACTGATCATTGACCTTGAACTACCATTTTTGTCATCTCGAAATGATTTCTCAGAATGGTCTCCAGAAGTACCAACTTCTTTAATCTCTAGTGTTGTGAATACTACTGTGGAAGACTTAGTTGAACTTGAGTTCCCTGATGATTGTGTCTATGCTACGTGAGACTGATGCAGAATTAGTTCCAAGAGAAGAGGTGTCTACTGAAGTTCCAAATCTTACTTCTCATGTCAAGGAGAGCCAAATTTCAGAACGTTGTGTATAACCAAAGGGGAATAGACGTCCTCTTAATTGACTTTCTTATTGATTGTTTATAATGATTAATGGTGCATTGCACTGTGTCTAGAGTATTAGTGATCCTATGTATAACATTGTAGTAATTTGTTGTTGAGACTATAGAAGTAAAAGGGGAGGTGTGTTATATATTTAAGTATTTGAATGATTGCTTTAAGAGCAAGTCACATGCTTTGATGGTGATGTAATTTGGATGTTTCAGAGGCTACTGCTTTTAATTTCATTTTCTATTCTGTGCAGGTAAGAGCTTCTAGACTAAATTTTGAACGTACATGTGCAAACCAGACCTTTTTCTTTTTGTTTAAAATCCACAACCCCAAGAATAGTTAGGACATTACAGTCCAGGACTATGGGAGCAGCATGGGTGGAAGTCAGAGTCTGCTGTCACTACAGAGAGACATCAGCAACTTTTACTGCCTGCTGGTGGCTCAAAACACTAAAGGGAAAGGGCAAGTCCCAGGACTGCCTGAGAGTGTGCAGGAAGGGTATGTTTCCAAAGCCTTGGAGCAAAGTATACACATTCTCATGAATCGGAGAGTCACACTGTTGCAGCATTGGGTCTGGAGTACGAGGGAGGGCTAGAATTCATTCCGAGGTCTAATAGCTTGGAATAGGGAGTCCAGGGTCTGGTATGTGAGGATCCGGGTTCACTGCCAGATATTTTTGATGGTGGAAAAAGATTGGAAGACTGTTCCCAGAGGCTATGAGCAATAGGAAATTGGATATTGTGGTGCAGAACTACACATGGATGCTGTCTCAGAGCTCAGAAGTATTACAGGGTGGGATGGGAGAGAAGGGGATATTGGCAGCTGAAAGAAGAAGGGTACAAGAGTAATGGGGTCGATCTGCCCCTGCCTGAAGCCAGCATTTAATGCAAAATGTGTTTAAACACTGTAGTTGCTGTTTTATTGAATTATTTTATAAAACTAATTTAGATGTTTATAATCAGTGCAATTACCTTATAACTCACAAAGGGAATGTAATTATTTTGCTCTGCAAAGTTTTTAATTCAGTTCATTTGTGGTTGAAAGAAAATAACCTTCAGATGTAAGCATTGAGAAAATAAACATTTCACAGTTGTATGATTAAATCTGTTTTATGGTCTTCCAGTACCTATCACAGCTGTTCCCTTTACATCAGGGCAATTTTGCACTCGTGTGCATTGTCAGCGAGAATGTGGGTGTATAATACCACGAGAGTTAAATATATTTTAAGAAATTGCATATCATTAAAGGGCCAACCTGTCACATGATCTCCCCCTCACCTAATATTGAAAATGTTGTTGAGATTCACAACAGCTTTATGAATATGGGAAACAGTCGAGAGGAACCCCCCCCCCCTAGGAAACCAAGGTAAGTAAACCCCCCCCCCCCCTCCGATGAGAGAGGAACATGCCCTGGCACAGGGTGGCACTTCCTGGTTGGCACTACCCACTAATCTGGCAGTGCCAGACTGTGTGCCAACCTGTGCCGGGGCAGTCAGAGGTAGGCCCTCTTGATGACCCAATTGGGAGGTGGTTTCTATAATGTGTGGTGTGGGGAAGGGGGGGTTCTGGAGAGCGCTGAAGTCTTGGGAGACTTGACAGTGACGCAGTGGGTGGGTTTTGAGGAGAGACCCTGCATTGAGGGTGGGCCTGGCATTCGGGGTCGGGGGAGAAACCTGGCAATGAGGAGGGGAGTGCTGGTGATGCTGCTGTGGTTGTTGGTTATGAGGGATGGGGAGTGACCCCAATAATTGTGCCGTGGGAGGAGCCCCCCATAATAGCGTCATGGTGGGAAGAGCCCCAATACATTCATGGTTGGGATGAGGGGTGCTGGAGAGGGAGTTTCACCTCAGTTCTGATCGGGGTGCCCTTTAAAGATGGCACCCTGATCTCTGTGGAGTTGCCCTTTCGGGCTCTATTAAGCCCCACACCAGCAGACTGACAGCATAAACTACCCCCTCCCCGATTTACTTTTGACAGAATGGTTCAAGATCTGGTCTGAAAACTTGGCAGTGCATCTCAAGAGATACTTGTTAGTTTTCAGTCAGAGCCTGACACTTCTGCAGATTTTGGGAAAATTCCGCCCCATATCTCTATCTTTATCTCTCTCTGTCAAAATCTTTCCTTCCCCTTTTCAAAATAGAAATGGTTTGAATTCGAAATTTGTCCAAAGTTTAGTGTTTAAAAACTGCTCCAGATGACCTTCAAGTCATTTTAAACAAAGAAACTTCGGAATACTGTGACAGCCAAAGTTAGCTTTTTGAAAAATCCAGTCAAGCTGGGAACTGCTGCACTGATCTGAGAAACAAATATCCAATTGAAACCCAGGCTTTTGAGGCAGTCCAAGGCTTTGAACTTATTAAAAGGCCAAGAAAGTAATTCTATGGGTAAATTATGATTATGGAATATGCGGTGGTTCCTTTTGTTTTTTGCTCAGTCTTGAAAGTTACAAATTGCTGTCAATGGGAAAAATATCTGCAGAGGAAAGAGCTTGCACCAAAGGATTTGATAAGTTTGCATTATTTTTTCAGATGTTCTCTTCGTTAGCTGTTTTGATAAGTCCTTAGCGGTTTCACTTTACGAGACTTTTAATTTTATTTATGACTCGTGTTCCCTACGTCAGATTTGCTGCTTTTTACTTTAAACCAGTCAGGAAAACATGGCAGGAAAATTTTAACGCTCTTATGAACCTGTTCCTACAGAACCAGGAAGCAAGGCTTTTATTTATTTTTTTATCCATTGCTTTACTTTTAGAAAACTGTTCTAGTGTAACAAGTATAGACTAGTGTTTGTTTGAAATCTGGTTCGTCCTAACTGCCCACTTCATGATGAATGTACTGCTTTCTATTTGTCACTCAATATCAGTAGCTTGCCTGTGTGAAGATGGATTTCTGCATTTGTCTGACTCGGGTTCACCAACAAATTTATTAGAGCATGAAGCTGCCTAATATAATGACAGATACTATCCGGCATTTCACATCAGAACACATAAATATTGATGCTACTCTCATTATATTTTATATCTTATTCTTTCAAAAACTATTAGTATTGCCCAAAATAGAGCAACCAAATTTGAATCTGTTTGTTAACCAACGTAAATAGTGACCAATAGTAAGTGCACAAGCACTGTCAGCACCTCGACTCCATGCTTTCTGGGTTGGAGTGAAAAATGAACAAAGAAAGAATACCCTTTTTTCACATGATGCCTTAACATGTCCTCCAGGCATGCAAAGGACCAAACAGAAAGATGAGCAGCCACACCATTCCCTCATGAATAGAGTCAGCTTCACCAATGCCAATCCAAGGTGTGGCTAGCAATTCCTTCTTTAAAAGCTTGACTGACTGCTTGACTTTGTCCATTTTCACAGCCTATCCAGTCATTGGGAGGACTGTTCATCTCATCCTATCCCTAATTAGGGATTCATCAATTATAATTGACTGGATTTTTGTTTTGGGGTTGGGACCCCAATGTCAGATGACATTCCAGGTTCTGACCCTGGGTTGCATTAGTGACAGACTCCTGTCATGATTTTTGTAGGGATGGAGGGTGGACAGTCGATTGAAGCGGGAGGACCAATAAAAGGCCTTCCAACTGTTATGACCACAGCAGATGTAAATTGGGGAACAAACAAAATTTCAGAGGGAAACTTGGGTTAATGACCATACCCTTTTTTTGTATTCTGAAAGTGAGAATGATTTATTAACAAGCAAAAAAGGAAACTTCAGCACACAAGATTACATAGGTAAAAATAGCCTTACAAAACATTTCTCCCAAGAGACTCCTTACTTGATCAGACCCACAAATAAACACAAGTACACTTTTCTAAAATACAAAAAGCCTTCATGTCTTTCCTATTGCCCCAACCTTTGGGGTCAACTGAAATGTAATAATCTTCCTTTATTTATTAATGAAACCTTTGAAAGCTGTAAAAGCCTTTAACTCCCATTTCAAATTTAACAGCTTATAATAATAAAGTCCCTCTCTATCTCCTGCTGCAAACTTCTAAACTTTACTTATTTATGTATAAAACCACTTAATTACAAATACATGTATTTAGCAACATCGTTCCTTTCATACCACAACTCTTCCAGACAAATGGCCTCCATTAATCTACACACACACACACACACACACACACACATTATTGTTGAATAACATCCATTCTCACACAACAATGACATATCAGTTGACCTCCTACTGTCTTGAGATGTGTAAGAGAGAGAAGGTTCAACCTGTGCAAGACAAGGTTAAAGGCTTTATATTTAAAAAGCTGTTTGGCCATCACTGTGCAGGACAATCCCTCCACTGGTCAACAGCTACAGCTTTGGCTCAATGTGCTGGCAGGTGGGGGGTCCCTAGTGGAATAGAGTGTTCCCCCTTTCTTGCCCCTTTGTCTGGGATTCTGCCCTGGCAGTGATTTTGCATCGGCGAGTGGCAAGAATGAAAAGTGCCCACAGGTGACAAGACATCCATGAGAGCTTCTTGAAGCAGTGTGTATAGTCCAAAAAGGGAAGGGGCTGTACGGGACCTGGTATTGGGGAATGAGCCTGGCCAGGTGGTTGACATTTCAGTCGGGGAGCAGCTCAGGAACAGTGACCACAATTCAGTAAGCTTTAAGGCACCGATGGATAAAGATAAGTGTAGTCCTCAGGTGAAGGTGCTAAATTGGGGGAAGGCTAATTACAACAATATTAGGTAAGAACTGAAGAATGTAGATTGGGGGCAGATGTTTGAGGGCAAATCATCATCTGGCATATGGGAGGCTTTCAAGTGTAAATTGATAGGAATTTAGGACCAGCACATTCCTGTAAGGATGAAGGATAAGTACGGCAAGTTTTGGGAACCTTGGATAATGAGAGATATTGTGAGCCTTGTCAAAAAGGAAAAGGAAGCATTTGTCAAGGCAAAGAGGCTGGGAACACACGAAGCAAGTGTGGAATACAAGGAAAGTAGAAAGAAACTTAAGCAAGGAGTAAGGAGGGCTAAAAGGAGTCACAAAAAGTCATTGGCCAGCAGGAAAATCCCAAGGTTTTTTATACATATATAAAGAGCAAGAGGGTAGCCAGGGAGAGGGTTGGCCCACTCAAGGACAGGGGAAGGAATCTATATGTGGAGCCAGAGGAAATGGGCGAGGTATTAAATTAGTACTTTGCGTCAGTATTCACCAAAGAGAAGGACTTGGTGGATGATGAGTCTGGGGAAGAGTGTGTAGATAGTTTGGGTCATATTGAGATCAAAAAGGAGGTATTGGGTTCTTCAGAAACTTAAGGTAGACAAGTTCCCAGGGCCTGATGGGATATACTCCAAAATACTGAGAGAGGCAAGGGAGGAAATTGCTGGGGCCTTGAGAGAAATCTTTGTATCCTCACTGGCTACAGGGGAGGTCCCAGAAGATTGGAGAATAGCCAATGTTGTTCCTTTGTTTAAGAAGGGTAGCAAGGATAACCCAGGTAATTACAGGCCGGTGAGCCTTACATCAGTGGTAGTGAAATTATTGGAGAGGATTCTTCGAGACAGGATTTACTCCCATTTGAAAAATAAGTGGACATATTAGTGAGAGCAACATGGTTTTGTGAAGGGGAGATTGTGTCTCACTAACTTGATCAAGTTTTTCGAGGAAGTGACGAAGATGATTGATGAGGTTAGGGCAGTGGATATTGTCTACATGACTTCAGTAAGGCCTTTGACAAGGTCCCTCACGGCAGACTGGTACAGAAGGTGATGTTGCAGAGTTGAGCTGGCAAGATGGATTCAGAACTGACTCGGTCATAGAAGACAGAGGGTAGAAGTGGAAGGGTGCATTTCTGAATGGAGGACTGTGACAAGTGGCATTCCTCAGGGATCAGTGCTGGGACCTTTGCGGTTTGTAATATATATAAATGATTTGGAGTGATGCGCGATATAACACACGAGAGGCTGGATGTACTCGGGAAATAAAGGCTTTTATTGCCAACAATAACAGAGCTACTATATACAGTATACGATCCCAGACTAAAGGGTCACCAGGCAGAGCAGTGACCTTTATACCTCTCCCAGGAGGCGGAGCCAACTGGGGTGTACCATAGGACTATATTAACAGGTAGAACAGCCCAACCCTAACCCCAACAGTAACATATCTACAGACTCATAGAACTGGCCAGACCATGGCTCAGCACTACCTGGTGGGAACCAACAATGGTTCACCACATTCACCCCTCTGAAAACAAAGGCCGGCGGGGTACAGAACACAGAACAATTGTTCATCTGTCTATAAGTTCAAACGGTCTGGGGGACCGCACCGTCGCTGTGACCTCCTCAACACCGGCGATGACATCGGTTCAGGCAATCGCGGTGACGTTCTCTCCAAGGCGGTGTCCAGTGACTCCTCCAGTGCCTCACGGGCCGGTAGACCACGAGGTGGTGACAATCCGCTGAACTCGGGCACGCCTTGAAGTGGCGACCATCTCTTGGACTCAGGCAAGCTGTACACGGGAGTAAGAGGATTAAGTGGTGGTCCCGATACTGCCCGCGCCATGTCAGGAGGGGAAATAATGGTTGGGGGGTCCCTAACAGGAGGTGTGGGAGCGACAGGGGTTTCCAAGCCCCCTGCTGGCGCCAGATCTCGAATCGAGACCGTGTCCTCTCGCCCGTCAGGATATGCCACGTAGGCATACTGAGGGTTGGCGTGGAGGAGATGGACCTGTTCAACCAAAGGGTCGGACTTGCGGGTCATAGAAATCATAGAAACCCTACAGTGCAGAAGGAGGCCATTCGGCCCATCGAGTCTGCACCGACCACAATCCCACCCCACATATTTTACCCGCTAATCCCTCTAACCTACGCATCCCAGGACTCTAAGGGGCAATTTTTAACCTGGCCAATCAACCTAACCCGCACATCTTTGGACTGTGGGAGGAAACCGGAGCACCCGGAGGAAACCCACGCAGACACGAGAAGAATGTGCAAACTCCACACAGACAGTGACCCGAGCCGGGAATCGAACCCGGGACCCTGGAGCTGTGAAGCAGCAGTGCTAACCACTGTGCTACCGTACCGTACCGGGTCCTAACATGCCGCCGCATGTCCTGAGTACGTCAACCAAGACGGTAATGAGGTCCCCGAGGAAGACTTCCTAGGGAATGAAAACATTCTCTCATGAGGAGTAGCGTTGTTTGCCGTACACAGGAGTGAGCGTATGGAATGGAGCGCATCAGGGAGTACCTCTTGCCAAAGGGAGACTGGAAGACCTTTAGACCTCAACACCAGTAAGACAGCCTTCCAGACTGTAGCATTCTCTCGTTCGACCTGTCCGTTACCCCTTGGGTTGTAGCTCGTGGTTCTACTAGAGGCAATCCCATATGAGAGCAGGTATTGCCTCAAGTCATCGCTCATGAACGACGAGCCCCTATCGCTGTGGATATAACAGGGGTAACCGAACAGGGTGAAAAGATCACGAAATGCCTTGATAACCGTGGCAGCGGTCATATCAGAACAGGGAATGACAAAAGGGAATCGTGAGTACTTGTCAACCACATTGAGGAAGTACACGTTCCGATCTGTCGAGGGAAGGGGGCCCTTAAAGTCCACACTCAGTCTTTCGAAGGGACGAGTGGCCTTAACGAGGTGTGCCCTGTCAGGTCGGTAGAAGTGCGGTTTGCATTCCGCGCATACCCGGCAGCTTCTGGTTATGGACCTGACATCCTCCACCGAGTAGGGTAGATTCCGGGCCTTTATGAAGTGGAAGAGCCGAGTGACCCCCGGATGGCAGAGGTCATTGTGGAGAGCCTGCAATCGATTCTCCTGCATACTAGCGCATGTTCCACGCGACAGGGCATCCGAGGGCTCGTTGAGCTTCCCTGGACGGTACATGATATCATAATTGTAGGTGGAGAGTTCGATTCTCCACCTCAAGATTTTATCATTCTTGATCTTACCCCGTAACGTGTTGTTGAACATGAACGCCACGGACCGCTGGTCCGTGAGTAGAGTGAACCGTTTACCCGCCAAGTAATGGCGCCAATGCCGAACGGCCTCCACAATGGCCTGGGCCTCCTTTTCCACCGCCGAATGTCGAATTTCAGGGCCTTGGAGGGTGCGAGAGAAAAAGGCGACGGGTCTGCCCGCCTGGTTAAGTGTGGCGCAGTAAGAAGTTTAACAACACCAGGTTAAAGTCCAACAGGTTTATTTGGTAGCAAAAGCCACACAAGCTTTCGAGGCTCTGAGCCCCTTCTTCAGGTGAGTGGGAATTCTGTTCACAAACAGAACTTATAAAGACACAGACTCAATTTACATGAATAATGGTTGGAATGCGAATACTTACAACTAATCCAGTCTTTAAGAAACAAAACAATGGGAGTGGAGAGAGCATCAAGACAGGCTAAAAAGATGTGTATTGTCTCCAGACAAGACAGCCAGTGAAACTCTGCAGGTCCACGCAACTGTGGGAGTTACAAATAGTGTGACATAAACCCAATATCCCGGTTGAGGCCGTCCTTGTGTGTGCGGAACTTGGCTATCAGTTTCTGCTCAGCGACTCTGCGCTATCGTGTGTCGCGAAGGCCGCCTTGGAGAACGCTTACCCGAATATCAGAGGCCGAATGCCCGTTACCGCTGAAGTGCTCCCCAACAGGAAGAGAACAGTCTTGCCTGGTGATTGTCGAGCGGTGTTCATTCATCCGTTGTCGCAGCGTCTGCATAGTTTCCCCAATGTACCATGCCTCGGGACATCCTTTCTTGCAGCGTATCAGGTAGACAACGTTGGCCGAGTTGCAAGAGTATGTACCGTGTACCTGGTGGATGGTGTTCTCACGTGAGATGATGGCATCTGTGTCGATGATCCGGCACGTCTTGCAGAGGTTGCTGTGGCAGGGTTGTGTGGTGTCTTGGTCACTGTTCTCCTGAAGGCTGGGTAGTTTGCTGCGGACAATGGTCTGTTTGAGGTTGTGCGGTTGTTTGAAGGCAAGAAGTGGGGGTGTGGGGATGGCCTTGGCGAGATGTTCGTCTTCAGCAATGACATGTTGAAGGCTCCGGAGGAGATACCGTAGCTTCTCCGCTCCGGGGAAGTACTGGACAACGAAGGGTACTCTGTCCACTGTGTCCCGTGTTTGTCTTCTGAGGAGGTCGGTGCGGTTTTTCGCTGTGGCGCGTTGGAACTGTTGATCAATGAGTCTAGCGCCATATCCTGTTCTTATGAGGGCATCTTTCAGCGTCTGGAGGTGTCTGTTGCGATCCTCCTCATCCGAGCAGATCCTGTGTATACGGAGGGCTTGTCCGTAGGGGATGGCTTCTTTAACGTGTTTAGGGTGGAAGCTGGAGAAGTGGAGCATCGTGAGGTTATCCGTGGGCTTGCGGTACAGTGAGGTGCTGAGGTGACCGTCCTTAATGGAGATGCGTGTGTCCAAGAATGCAACCGATTCCGGAGAGTAGTCTATGGTGAGTCTGATGGTGGGATGGAACTTGTTGATGTCATCATAGAGTTGTTTCAGTGATTATTCACCATGAGTCCAAAGGAAGAAAATGTCATCGATGTATCTAGTGTATAGCATCGGTTGAAGGTCCCGTGCGGTGAAGAAGTCTTGTTCGAACCTGTGCATGAAGATGTTGGCATATTGAGGTGCAAATTTGGTCCCCATGGCTGTTCCGTGTGTCTGGATGAAGAACTGGTTGTTGAAGGTGAAGATATTGTGGTCCAGGATGAAGCGGATGAGATGTAAAATTGCATCTGGAAACTGGCAATTGTTGGCGCTGAGCACTGAGGCCGTTGCAGCAATGCCATCGTCATGGGGGATGCTGGTGTAGAGTGCTGAGACATCCATTGTGACGAGGAGCGCTCCTGGTTCAACTGCTCCATGTGTGCCGAGTTTCTGTAGGAAGTCCGTCGTGTCGCGACAAAAGCTGGGGGTTCTTTGTACAATGGGTTTCAGGATGCCCTCGACATAGCCGGAGAGGTTCTCGCACAGGGTCCCATTGCCCGATACGATGGGACGGCCGGGTGTGTTTGCCTTGTGTATCTTCGGGAGGCAGTAGAGATCTCCAACGCGGGGAGTACGTGGGATGAGAGCACGGAGGGTGTTCTGAAGGTCCGGATCAAAGGTCTTGATCAGAGTGTTGAGTTGACGGGTGTGTTCTTTGGTCGGATCTGCAGGTAACTGTCTGTAGTGTTCCTCGTTGTTGAGTTGTCGGTACACTTCTTTGCAGTAATCCGTTCTGTTCAGTATGACGATGGCCCCTCCTTTGTCTGCTGGTTTGATGACAATGTTGCGGTTGGTCTTGAGAGCGTGGATGGCGTTACGTTGTGCTTGGGTGATGTTCGGGGCTGTCTGTCGGCTGTTCCGGTTCATTGGCTGTCTCATTGTGTTCATTGCTGGCCTCTTGGGGTTTGTGGAAGAACTCCCTCAGCCTCATTCGCCTGATGAATTCCTCTGTGTCTGCTGCGAGATTGTGGCGGCCAGAGAGTGTGGCGGCCAGGGCGAAATCAGATGCATCACTCTCCACCTGGAAGGGGATGGACTCATCGATAGCGTGCATCGTGGCTTTCACGATGTCGGCTTTTATTCTTGCAAAGGCTAAGCGAGCCTCTGTTGCTCGGGGAAAAGAGGTAGACTTGATGAGCGGACGGGCTTTGTCCGCGTAATTGGGAACCCACTGTGCATAGTATGAGAAGAAGCCTAAACATCTTCTCAGTGCTTTGATGCTAGTGGGCAGGGGAAGTTCGAGGAGAGGACGCATACGGTCTGGATCAGGGCCAAGGACCCCGTTTTCCACCACGTATCCGAGGATAGCTAGGCGGCGCGTGCGAAATACACACTTCTCCTTGTTGTAGGTCAGATTCAGGCGAGATGCAGTGCGTAAGAATCTAAGAAGGTTGGCATCGTGGTCCTGCTGGTCATGGCCGCAGATGGTGACGTTATCCAGGTACGGGAAGGTAGCCCGCAGCCCGTTCTGGTCCACCATTCGGTCCATAGCATGCTGGAAGACCGAGACCCCATTCGTGACACCAAAAGGAACCCTTAAAAAAATGGTACAGGCGACCATCCGCCTCAAAGGCCGTGTATTGTCGGTCCTCTGGGCGAATGGGGAGCTGGTGATGAGCAGATTTTAAGTCGATGGTGGAGAACACCCGGTACTGAGCAATCTGGTTGACCATGTCAGATATGCGCGGGAGGGGATACGCATCCAGCTGCGTGTATCTGTTGATGGTCTGACTATAGTCTATGACCATCCGGGGTTTGTTCCCATTCTTAGCCACCACGACTTGCGCTCTCCAAGGACTAGCGCTAGGTTGGATGATCCCTTCCTTGAGGAGCCGCTGAACTTCAGATCGAATGAAGATCCGATCCTCAGCGCTGTAACGCCTGCTGTTTGTTGCGATGGGCTTGCAGCCTGGCATGAGATTCTGGAATAGGGAGGGTGTGGTAATCCTAAGCGTTGAGAGACTACATGTGGAGCGCGTTGGGCAATTTAGAGGCTGCGGGTCTCCCACTGAAAGCGGAGGGAGTGGCCCATCGTACTGCAGGGTTACACTCTTCAAGTGGACCATAAAATCTAGTCCTAGGAGTATTGGCGCGCAAAGGTGCGGTAACACAAGGAGCCTGAAGTTCTCGTAAACTGTGCCCTGCACCGTCAGATTGACCACGCAGCTCCCTAGCACGGTGACAGACCGGGACCTTGATGCCATCGAAATTGTCTGCTTGACAGTCCGAATCTGGAGGCCACACCGCTTCACGGTGTCCGGGTGAATGAAGCTCTCCGTGCTCCCGCTGTCAAACAAACAATAAACCGGGCGTCTGTTTACCTGTATGTCCATCATGGACTTGTCGAGTCCTTGAGGCTTGGCCTGGTCCAGGATGATCGACGCCACCGTTGGTTCGTGGGTGCAACTGCAGGCAGCTGAGATGGTTGATGACGACCCCTGCTGGTCATTCGCGGTCGGTGCCGACCAAAATGGCTGCCCCCATAGGTCGCACGTGGACGATGGCGCCAAAGCCTGCGGCCCCTGCAGGTCGCACGTGTCTTGCGACTCCGTCGTTCGGAATGGCGATGTCCTGGAATCGCACGTGGTAGAAGACCTTGAAGACGCAGAAGACAAGGAGGCCGGCTCCGGGGAGTCACACGCCGCACTGCTGTTTTTGGATGGAGGTTTGGACCGGCATACTTTGGAATAATGCCCCTTCTTGCCGTAGGCGGAACACAACACCGCTTTAGCTGGACATCGCTGCCGAGGGTGTTTCACCCCCCCACAGAAGTAACACTGCGGGCCACCTGGAGCTGCTGCCGTCGTCAGGTCCGAGGCTGGAAACGCAATCGCGCAGTTTTTCGGTCCCGCTGAATAAAGTGGAGTCTGCGACTGCCCCTGCCACAATGTCTCCACGTGGTCGTCGGGGTACATCTCCAGACTTTTGGAGGCCGTTTCTAGAGCGTCAGCTAACTCTATGGTTTTAGTGAGATCAAGGTTACCTTGCTCCAACAGCCGAAGGCGGATGTACGACGAGCCGATTCCCGCCACGAACGCATCTCGAACTAGGTCGCTCATGTACTGGGCTGCCGACACTGACTTGCAGTTGCAGGCTCTGGCTAGCTGCTGAAGCTCGCACGCGTACTGTTCCGTTGTTTCACCGGGCTGCCGCCGTCGAGTGGCTAGAAGGTGTCGAGCATGGATCTCATTCGGCGGTTTGTTGTATCGCTTCTTGAGAAGCTCGAGAAAGGGCCCCTTTGTAGTCGGTGGCCCCACGGATCGCTAAGTATACAGCGTCGCTTACCCTCGCGTGGAGGACCCGGAGTCTGTCGGCGTCGTCGGTGACCGCTGTGGAGGCGTCGAGGTAATCTTGGAAACACTTCAACCAGTGGTCGAAAGTGTTCGATGCTCCCGCCGCACGTGGGTCCAACATAAGCCGTTCGGGTTTAAGCATTTGCTCCATGTTTTCTTTTGTCGTTTTTTTTTCAAAAAAAAAAGAATTTACTTGTTGGCAATAAAATTGATGCGCGATATAACACACGAGAGGCTGGATGTACTCGGGAAATAAAGGCTTTTATTGCCAACAATAACAGAGCTACTATATACAGTATATGATCCCAGACTAAAGGGTCACCAGGCAGAGCAGTGACCTTTATACCTCTCCCAGGAGGCGGAGCCAACTGGGGTGTACCATAGGACTATATTAACAGGTAGAACAGCCCAACCCTAACCCCAACAGTAACATATCTACAGACTCATAGTACTGGCCAGACCATGGCTCAGCACTACCTGGTGGGAACCAACAATGGTTCACCACATGGAGGAAAGTGTAACCGGTTTGATTAGTAAGTTTGCGGACTACACAAAGGTTGGCGGAAGTGCGGATAGCAATGAGGGTTGCCAGAGGATTCAGCAGGATATAGATCGGTTGGAGAGATGGCAGATGGAGTTCAATCTGGACAAATGTGAGGTAATGCATTTTGGAAGGTCTAATACAGATGAAAAATATACAGTAAATGGCAGAACCTTTAAGAGTATAGATAGGCAGAGGGATCTGGGTGTGCAAGTACACAGGTCACTGAAAGTGGCAACGCAGGTGGAGAAGGTAGTCAAGAAGGCATATGGCATGCTTGCCTTCATCGGCCGGGGCATTGAGTTTAAAAATTGGCAAGTCACGTTTCAGCTTTATAGAACCACACTTGGAGTACAGTGTTCAATTCTGGTCGCCACACTACCAGAAGGATGTGGAGGCTTTGGAGAGGGTACAGAAAAGATTTACCAGGATGTTGCCTGATATGGAGGGCATTAGCTATGAGGAGAGGTTGGAGAAACTTGGTTTGTTCTCAATGGAACGACGGAGGTTGAGGGGTGACCTGATAGAAGTCTACAAGAGTATGAGGGGCATGGACAGAGTGGATAGTCAGAAGCTTTTTCCCAGGGTGGAAGAGTCAATTGCTAAGGGGCATAGGTTTAAGGTGCGAGGGGAAAGGTTTAAAGGATATGTACGAGGCAAGTTTTTTTGCACAGAGGGTAGTGGGTGCCTGGAACTCGCTGCCGGGGGAGGTAGTGGAAATAGATACAGTAGTGACTTTTAAGTGGCGTCTTGACAAATACATGATAGGATGGGAATAGAAGGGTATGGTCCAAAAAAGAGTAGGGTTTTAGTTCAGTCAGACAGCATGGTCGGTGCAGGCTTGGAGGGCTGAAGGGCCTGTTGCTGTGCTATAATTTTCTTTGTTCTTTGTTCTAAGACCATGCAGAACCCAGCATGCCAATCCTTGGCTCCAAACTTTGGGCCTTCCCGCCTCTGATGGGATGATGGGAATTGAAAGTTCTGTCCAGTAGATCCCCCTGTGATCTTGTCAATAAAATTCCATATAGCATAAATGCTGGAAATCTAAAATAAAAATAGAAAATATGAGAACTACCAGCAAGTCTGGTAGCATCAGTGAAGAGAGGAACAGTGTTACTGTTTCAGATCAATGGCCTTTCACCCAAACCTAGTACTCATGGTCAAATTTATTCACTTTTCATTTTTGAAGTCCTTGGTCTGCATGTAGTGACGAGACCATTGCATCATCCAACTACAAGACTGATATATTACAAAATTATGAACATTTGAGATATTTCATTGGGACTGTTGTCAGATATTTTTGAGAGCTGACCGATTTTCTTACATTCTATCTGGAGCTGGCACTTGATATATTCTAAGTAGCGCTCGGGCATGTCAATATTTTCTACGCAGACCTGGCCTGTGTTGGTATATTTAATTCGGAGCGCATGTCAATGTATCTTACTGGGAATGGGCTGATTTTGATGCATTCTCCCTAGAGCTAGTTATATCATGTGATATCATAGAAATCATAGAAACCCTATAGTACAGAAAGAGGCCATTCGGCCCATCGAGTCTGCACCGACCACAATCCCACCCAGGCCCTACCCCCATATCCCTACATATTTTACCCACTAATCCCTCTAACCTACGCATCTCAGGACACTAAGGGGCAATTTTTTAGCATGGCCAATCAACCTAACCCGCACATCTTTGGACATCATGATCTTTATCTGGGTGATCACACTTTCTTGCTGTACTGAAAGCTAATTTGCTACCAATTGATTGGTATCACACCTCCCTTTATCTGGATAGCCCTCTGCTCGGGATAACAGCAATTCTTTAAGGGCTGCATTTACTTTCAGACTAGAAGATGGCAAACAAATTATTGTAAAAATGACATTAACCATTCCAATTGGGAAGTGATTACAGGAAATTACTTCCAGGTTTACTGGAAGCACCTTAGGTAACTGGATCAAACCTTGGTGATAATACATAGACATATTACAATTACAGTGGGCTAATTTAAATTGCAGCTGACAATTTTTTGCACGGATACTATGTCCAGGTATCAATCAAATAGATCAAAACGAATGGGCAGAATTTATGACTATCAGGAGGAGGCAGGTTCAGGTGCTAGTAGGTGGGTAAAGAGCCAAAAACTGATATTGGACCAGGAACCTGACATTCTGCCCAGTGTCTCAGGTAGCTCAGCTTCTATGGTAGGTTGCTGCTGACATCTGAAGCCCCCCAAAACAAGGTCTCTTTCCCAGTAGACCAGGAGGACATACATCGTCAATGGTCACCAAGGTGGCTGTCATTGCAGGACCTTCTGACTCTCCAACTCAGCACTCCCTCTCACAGCTTCCCCAGATCTCTACCTTCCATGTAGCTCTGAGCTCCCTACTCCATGGAGAGGAAGCAGTGAGTTGTGACTTGAAGAGGTGGATTGTGTGGAGGTGAAGGATGAACAACCTTTGTGGAGAGTTACTGCAAGGCACAGATCAGAATAAGTGAGCGTTTTAGCTGTTCAGGTGGGAATGTGAGGAAGTACTAGTGAGAGAGGAATACACAGAACTACAACTTCTGTTAGTCTGCGGAGTGCTGTATGGGAGAATCCTGGAAAAGGCAGGGTGGTGGTTGACACATGACAGTATTATGCCAATCAACTTTTCTGCCCTCCTGAGGTTCTTGTACCTATTGGGTACCGTATCCAGGTCCAAGCGATCACGTTCGTGCTGCTGACTTCCTCAGCTACTTCCATCCACACAAGCTTGATTTAAGAGGTTGCCCGTCTCCTCCCACCCTTCAGAAACATCCCATTGAATTCCTACAGTGCAGAAGGATGCCATTCGGTCCATCAAGTCTGCACTGACTCTCCAAACGAGTCTCTTACACATGCCCAACCCCCACCGCCCTATCACCGCAATTCTACACATTTATCATGGCTGATCCACCGAACCTACACATCTTTGGACTGTGGGAGGAAACCAGAGCACCTGGTAAGACAAACCAGGGCAGGACTTACATAGTTAATGGAAAGGCCCTGGGGAGTGTTGTTGAAAAGAGAGGCCTAGGGGTGCAGGTACATTATTCCTTGAAAGTGGCATCACAGATAGACAGGGTGGTGAAGAAGGCATTTGGCACACTTCCCTTCATCGATCAGAGCATTATGTTACAAACTAAACTGGGGTTGTTCTCCTTGGAAAGACGGAGAATGAGGGGAGATCTAATAGAGGTGTACAAGATTATGAAGGGTATAGATAGGGTGAACAGTGGGAAGCTTTTTCCCAGGTCGGAGGTGACGATCACGAGGGGCTACGGGCTCAAGGTGAGAGGGGCGAAGTATAACACAGATATCAGAGGGACGTTTTTTACACAGAGGGTGGTGGGGGCCTGGAATGCGCTGCCAAGTAGGGTGGTGGAGGCAGGCATGCTGACATCGTTTAAGACTTACCTGGATAGTCACATGAGCAGCCTGGGAATGGAGGGATACAAACGATTGGTCTAGTTGGACCAAGGAGCGGCCCAGGCTTAGAGGGCCGAAGGGCCTGTTTCCTGTGCTGTACTGTTCTTTGTTCTTTGTACAACTGTACAAGACATTAGTAAGGCCATATTTGGAGTACTGTGTACAATCCTGGTCGCCCTGCAATAGGAAGGATGTTATCAAATTGGAAAGGGTGAAAAAAGATTTACAAGGATGTTACCGGGACTTGAATTGTAAGGAGAGACTGGATAGGTTGGGACATTTTTCCCTGGAGCATAGGAGGATGAGTGGGTGACCTTTTAGAGGTTTATAAAATCATGAGGGGCATAGATAAGGTGAATAACCAAGGTCTTTAGGGGAATCCAAAACTAGAGGGTATAGGTTTAAGGTGAGAGGGGAAAGATTTGAAAGTGACCTGAGGAAAAACTTTTTCACATCGAGGGTGGTGCATATATGGAATGAGCTGCAAGAGTTGGTGGTAGAGGTGGGTACAATTACAATATTTAAAATACATTTGGACAGGTACATGGATGGGTAAGATTTAGAGGGATATGGGCCAATCACAGGCAAATGGGACCAGTTCAGTTTAGGAAACTTGATCAGTGAGTTGGGCCAAAGGGCCTGTTTCATGCTGTATATCTCTATGACTCTGGAGGAAATCCATGCAGACACGGGGAGAACATGAAACTTTCAC
This sequence comes from Mustelus asterias, assembly GCF_964213995.1. Classification (NCBI taxonomy): domain Eukaryota; kingdom Metazoa; phylum Chordata; class Chondrichthyes; order Carcharhiniformes; family Triakidae; genus Mustelus; species Mustelus asterias. Next base: position 83,377,788 of record NC_135804.1, on the reverse strand, counting down.
AGTCACCCAAGGCCAGAATCGAACCCAGGTCCCTGGCACTGTACTAACCACTTTGCCACCATTTCAGTCCCTCAGATCCCATAGTAGGCCCTCCAGGTAAGTTTCCACGACCAGGGGCAGAGTCTGGGATGAGCGGGATGAGATGTAGTAGGTAGGGCAGACAACTTTACCCGATCTCCCCTTTATTCCCATGATTGCTGAAGCCTCAGGAATCAGCGCACTGTTGAGCCATTCTCATTGCGTCTCTTTAACCAGAAATCTAGCATATCATCACCCTCTCTGATTGGGAAATCTGAAAGTGCAATGTTAATCCTGTGACTGAGTTTAAAAAGTCACGATGAAGCTAAGTGCAGTAATAAATGGATTGCTGGCCTACTGCAAGTCTCATTGCTCCCTCTAGATTTGTTGAAATATAACTGTTCCCAGTGTGTTTGGAAATGTTTTTCCTATTTCTGAGGTTTACTGCAGTCAGTTTATTTTTTCCTATTGCACATTTCTATTTTGGTCAGTATAATTCCTCTTAAACATCGCTGATTTTATAGCACAGCTTAGCTACCATGGTGATGCATATTAGTTTCAGTGCTTCGATCCACATTGAACAAATGACTATTATTTATGAAGGTCATGTTAGTTGACATTCTTTCTGGTCAAGCTGTGGCCAAACAGACAAGTTCTCTTTATTAACACTTAAGTCTACTTCAATTTATTCTTCTGTTCAGCTTGAACAGTATTCTAAAATTGAATTTCACACACTTGTAGGCTGGCTGACTCTCTTGGTGGTATGTTATGGACAGTACTGACATCAGGAGCCACCTTTAGCAAGTTAATATCATTTTTATAGTTAATGTTTCGAGTCCATATGTTTTCAGTACTTTAGCTGTCTGTGAGAATGTGGGCGGGCCCTCAAGATCCGGAAGACGCAGTTCACTCTGGAAAGAACGCGATTTCAGATTTTCCCCACCCCTCACCAGTGACATCATCAGGTTCGCATCCATAACAGTTGTGAACCTGCTTTATATTCATTTAAGTATATTTAAATGTTATTAACCCACCCCCTCGCCAGATATTGACACCCGCCGTATATTGACACAGATTCACCCAGACGTGAACCTGTCATGGGTGTCTCCCAGGGGTGGAAAGGTGAGTATAGCCCCCAGGTAGAGGGACATGGCTTGGCAGTAGCCTGGCAATGCTCTCTGGCACTGCCCCTAGGCACAGTTTGGCATTGCCATGGTGGCACCATAGGGTGGGGGGTTGGGGGTGTGGAGGGTGATTCATTTCGATGTGGTGGTGGTCATTCGTGGATGGAGGATCTGGGATGCCAATGATGGCCATTGGGGAACGAGGGGCGTGTGCTGGCTCAGAGTGTGGGGGAGGTGGGGTGAGGGGGAAGGGCTGATGATGGCAGTGGGGAGGGGAGAAGGGGCCAATGATTAGGAGGGGGAAGAAGGAGCTACTCTGATTGGCAATAGGGAGGGGAATCCCTGGAACCTCTGTGGTGGGCTGGGGGGGAGGTTTACTCAGATTATGATTGGGGCAACCTTTAAAGATGGTGCCCTGATCTCAGGGCAGCCGGGTTTTGCTGGTGTGATTAGGTGTCCCGTTTCCCCCCCCCCCATCCACCCGTTTGATGGCATGAAACACACACCCTTGATTTTTTTTGGCAGAGTGTCGTAAGATCTGTAGAGAAAAAAAGTTGGTTTCTCGTTGGAAACAACACCTTGCCATTTTGTGGTAAAATTTAGCCCATTATCTTTGTTTCTCTTTCTGTGGATGCTACTAGACCTGCTGAGTTTTTCCAGCATTTTCTGTTTTTATCTCAGATATCTTGTCTCTGGCTGTTAGTCTGCAGAATATGTGCCAAACAGATACCACACAACATAACCATTGCCTCATTCAAAGTCCAAATTTTGTAGTTAAATGAATAATCAAAACTTTTGCCCCTATAATATTGGGGAGGAGTCGGAAGTGGGGGGGCGGCATTGCCACTGATCAATTTTTTTCCCTACCCAATGTCTGGTGGTAGAAAACAGGGAAGTCTCATTTTGCTAGGATCCTTATTCATCTCCCTGACACCACCATATATGGAAAAACATAGGGCGTGATTTTCCCGCCCTGCTACGCTGGGCGAGTTGCGGAGCAGGAAATGTCAGTAGAGGCCAAAAACAGGAATCATAACCGGCGTCCAGCCGATCATGATCTTTCCGGACCATTATTTTTAATGTAATCAGCCTCGTGGCGGGGAAAGGCATGAGGTTGATTTAAATGTTTATATACTCATTTCAATCTATTTAGCGAGTCCAGGACAGTATCATCCATGCTCACTTATGTTTCTGACCCTGTCGGTGAGGTCCACACCAACAAGGATCATGTATGGTCCCTAGCAATGGGGACCAGGTGTGATGGCCTCACTGGTGGGACCGGAGGCCATTGAGGCCGCCCAGGAGATCGGGAGCAGGTGGGGTGCCCGGTGGGCAGTGCCAGCCTAGCACTCTGGCAGTGCCCACTGGGCATCCTGGCAATGCCATCCTGACCCAATGGCAGTGCCCAGTGGGCACCGGGCAGTGCCAAGGGGCGGTGCCTCACAGGCATGGGGACAGAATAGGGTGAGCCAGACTTGGGGGAAGTAGGAGGGAAGGGAAGGGGGTACTCTGCATGGGGGGGTTGGGGGCTGGCCAGCAGGAGGCTGGCCATCAGGTATAGGGGGGAGATCGGGTCTGGCAATCGGGAGGCCGGCCATCGGTAGAGACATGTCAACTGATCTCCCAATATACTGAGAGATCAATGCATTTGCAGTGGCCCCCTCAGCAGTTTGCTCAAGCGGGATTAGGCCCCCATCGGCGTGAATTGCCTGAAGGCCTCTGTGTTGCACAGAGTGCCATACATTCATTTCATTAAGCTTGCCCAAAAATGGGTGGGAAAACCCTACATTTTCCCACCCATTGGGTACTTAGAATTTTTAGGGGGAAATCGTGTCCATCATATTCTCATAAACTATTGATATCAACCAGAAGCATCACTGCATGTCTGAAAGTAACCTGAGAGAAAAGCTACCAGCTACATGTAACCAGAATAAAATGTTCAGCCACAAAATAACTATTGTGACTGTTCAACGGCTTCATATGATGTTCCTCTTCTTGTATTGTAAGTGATGGATTTAAAAAGCATGGAACCCTTGAAAGGGGAGAGAGGGAAAGGAACAGAAGGGGAGGTCTATGATAGGACTGACAGCAGGATAGATTAAATGACTAAAGGGGTGATGGTACCTCAAGGAACCCCAAAGTTGCACCGAGAAGAGAACAGGCTCTGGGAGAAGGCAAGTCCCTCTACAGCACTCGATGTGAACCAGGAGGAATGGGAATGAATTCTCTCAACCTTCTAAGTTACCACTACCTGATGTCTTTTGTTGTACAAATTCAACCGCAGCCACGGACTGGACCTCCACCACCTACAGTCGAGATAGCAGGTCTCTATCCAGTACCAGACTCCCCAACAAGTTCTTTACAGTTTTATGAGCTCCTCACAGGATCTTGTTTTTTGAAGTTTTTGAATAATTTTTTTTATTTTGATAGTTTTATGACCACTTGATGGGATTAAGTTTTTTCAAATGGGCTTCGAATGGCTGTGTTTTACTGACAGTTTTATGAGCTCTTGAGAGGATTTTTTTCAAGTGGAATTTGAATGGGTGTTTGTTTTGACAGTTTCATGAGCATCTCAAAGATGTCATCATAGAACTCGTGAGTTCTGCCTATAATGGATATTGGGTGATTGGTCACGAGAAATACAGTGGTTAGCACTATTGTCTCACAGCGCCAGGCACCCGGGTTCCATTCCTGGTCACTGTCTGTGCGGAATCTGCACATTCTCCCTGTGTCTGCGTGGGTTTCTCCCAGGTGCTCCGGTTTCCTCCCACAGTCCAAAAGACATGCTGGTTAGGTGCATTGGCCATGCTAAGTTCTCCCTCAGTGTACCCGAACAGGTGCCAGAGTGTGGCGACTTGGGGATTTTCACAGTAACTTCATTGCGATGTTAATGCAAGCCTACTTGTGACTAATACATTTTTTTAAAAATGGGATGTACAGGAGGATCTGGGTTGGGGCATTGGAGGGATATGGGGGAAATGGTGTATATATAGGGCACATGGGTATATATGGGGGTGGGGTTTTATGGACAAAGCATGGAATATGGATGGGCATGCGGCTGGATGGGATGTGAGGGGATGAGGGTTAAGATGCCTAACACTCGAGCAGAATTAGGCAAATGTCCCAGGGATCTGAGATGTGACTTTTAACCTGCCTGGCTTGACATCCACCTGTTTCTGCTGCTGCCCTGCTTCGGGAGGTGGTGGCCCCAACCTGTTCCTGCCTCCCAGCTGTGAAAATGGCATGGGCATGCAGGGGACAGGAGCAGGATCAGGAAATGGCCCGACCCGCAGTTCCCTCACAGATCAAAATCCAGACCAAAGTCTCTCCATAGTATAAACACCCACATAGCACACAAATGTATGCATATCCACATGGACTCATATATATAAAAACAGAAAATGCCGGATAAACTCATCCAGTCTGGCAGCATCTGTGGAGAGAGAAACAGAGCTAATGCTTTGAGTCCATTGGAACGGCAGAGGGATAGAAATGTAATGAATTATAAAGTTGGAGATCTGGTCTGGGATATGTCAGGGCTACGGAGAGCAAAGATTTCATGGACTTAAAAGAAAGGTGGTGTTAATGGTGCCATTAAGGACTGAAGGGTGTCAATAGTGGCATAAGGATAAGATAGCAGAATGTGTTAATAGGAGAACAAAAGTCAGTGCTCAGTGGGAACAAAACTGAAAAACAAGGGACAGGTGATAATGTAGAGAAGGGGTGTGGTTTTGTTGGAGCAAGCCAAAGGAACCAAAAATAAAAAGGTGGGGTCAAGATTCCTGTGCTAGGAAATTCAGTGTAATTCTATAGGGGAGAAACCATACTAGACTAATACCTAACAGGCCAAGCTTATATCCGCTGGAGTTTAGAAAAGAAAGAGGCAACTTTATTGAAACATACAAGATCCTGAGGGGTATTGACAAGGTGGATGTGAGAGAATTCTCCCTTCGAGTCAGAGTCCGTTTACAACATGGAAACAGGCCCTTTGGCCAACTTGTCCATGCCGCCCTTTTTTTAACTCCTAAGTTAGTCCCAATTGCCCACATTTGGTCCATATCCCTCTACACCCATCTTACCCATGTAACTGTCTAAATGCTTTTTAAAAGACAAAATTGTACCCGCCTCTACTACCATCTCTGGCAGCTTGTTCCAGACACTCACCATCCTCTGTGATAAAATTGCCCCTCTGGACTCTTTTGTATCTCTCCCCTCTCACCTTAAACCTATGCCCTCTAGTTTTAGACTCCCCTACCTTTGGGAAAAGATATTGCCTATCGAGCTGATCTATGCCCCACATTATTTTATAGACCTCTATAAGATCACCCCTCAGCCTCCTACGAGAAAAAGTCCCAGTCTATCCAACCTCTCCTTACAACTCAAACCATCAAGTACCAGTAGCATCCTAATAATTTTTTTCTGCACTCTTTCTAGTTTAATAATATCCTTTCCATAATAAGGTGACCAGTATTCCAAGTGTGGCCTTACCAATGTATTGTACAACTTCAACAAGACGTCCCAACTCCTGTATTCAATATTCTGACCAATGAAACCAAGCATGCTGAATGCCTTCTTCACCACTCTGTCCACCTGTGACTCCACTTTCAAGGAGCTATGAACATGTACCCCTAGATCTCTTTGTTCTGTAACACTCCCCAACGCCCTACCATTAACTGAGTAAGTCCTGCCCTGGTTCAATCTACCAAAATGCATCACCTCGCATTTATCTAAATTAAACTCCATCTGCCATTCGTCAGCCCATTGGCCCAATTGATCAAGGTCCCGTTGCAATCTGTGATAACTTTCTTCACTGTCCACCATGCCACCAATCTTGGTGTCATCTGCAAACTTACTAACTATGCCTCCTATATTCTCATCCAAATCATTAATATAAATGACAAATAACAGTGGACCCAGCACTGATCCCTGAGGCATACCGCTGGTCACAGGCCTCCAGTTTGAAAAATACCCTCTACAACCACCCTCTGTCTTCTGTCATCAAGCCAATTTTGTATCCATTTGGCTACCTCACCATGGATCCTGTGAGATTTAACCTTATGCAACAACCTACCATGCGGTACCTTGTCAAAGGCCTTGCTAAAGTCCATGTAGACAACATTAACTGCACTGCTCTCATCTACCTTCTTGGTTACCCCTTCAAAAAATTGAATCAAAATCAATCTTGTGAGAGAATTTAGAACTGGAGGTTACTGTTTAAAAGGAAGAGGTCGCATGTTTAAGACAGATGGGGAAATTTTTTTTCTCTCAGGGGGTTATGATCTCTGGAACTCTCTTCCTGAAAAGACAGTGGAAGCAGATTCTTTGAATATTTTTAAGGCAGTGCTAAGTAAATTCTTGATAAGCAAGGGGGTGAAAGGTCATCTGAAGTAGGTGGGAATGTGGAGTTTAGGTTACAATCAGATCAGCCCCATGATCTTATTGAATGGCAAAGTAGGCGTGATAGGCTAGGTGACCTTCTCCTGCTTCTAATTCCTATGTTTTTAAACAATTTATAGTCAGTGAGGGCATTCCTGCTAGGAAGAATCAAAGGCTGTCTTATACAATAAGTTATCAACTTATAAACTTACGAACTCATCATTTTAGATATGGTACAAAAGGGTTGACTTTGCTGTATACATTCAGAAATTTGGTTTTGTGTCAACCATGGCTCACTCAATCTGGAGGTAGAGGTTGTGGATGCAAGTCCCACTCCAGAGACTTAAGCACAAAATCTAAGCTGCATTGCAATACTGAGGGGTTGCTGTACTGCTGGAGTCTCCAGGCAGGATCTTGAGCCGGCACTCTCCAGGGGCTCAAGATCTGGCGAAACCTGGAAATTGCAAATCACGCCAGCAGGATCATGATTTTCAATTTTTGCCCCCTTTTGGCTACGTAATCAGGTTCACACCCATGATGGGCAAGAACCTGATTTAAATTCATTTTAATAAATTTAAATGTAATTAACCACCCCCTTGCTAGATCTTCCACCCTCATTAAAATTCCGTACCTCTCAGCGTGACATCACGTTGGTGACCTTTATAACAGATTCACCTAGACATGAACCTGCCGTGGGGATCTCTCCGGGGGCACAAAGATGAATATAGCCCCCAGGGGAGAGGGATGTAGCCAGGAAATGCTCTGACAATGCCCTCAGCACAGGTTTGCACTACTCTGACAGGAGGCACTGCCAGGTGCAGGCTCCAGGGGGAGCCCACATGTGGGGACTCATTTATTTGTGGTAGTTGGGGGTGAGTGGACGTGGGAGGGGTGGGGATGTCGCCAATGTTGGGGGAGGGGGTTTGGGGGAGTGGGAGATGATAGGTGTGGAGAAGAGAGGGAGATGCCGGCAATTAATGCAGGGAGGGGATTATGCCAGTGATGATGTGAGGAATGGGGGGTAGACAATTATGGCAATGATGAGGGGTAGGGTGTAGAGGGAGATGCCGGCAATGATAGACGGGAGAAAGAGAGGAAGAGGCCAATGGTGATGGGCGGGCGGGGGGGGTGGGGGGGGGGGGGGGGGATGGCGTGTGTGGGAAGTGGAGAGGCAGATTCTGGCGATGACTGTTTGGGGTGGTGGGGAGCCTGATACTTCCATGGGGTGGGGAAAAGGTTATTTTTTGCTCTGATCGAAGTGCCCTTCGATCTCTATGCAGCATGTTTTACTGGTGTCTTCAGCAATCGTCCCTCAAAATGACAGCATGAAACACATCCTGCTGCTTTTTTTGACAAAAGGTCAAAAAATCTGGAGAGAAAGCCTGCCTGTTTCTCTGCAGGGATACATACCAGTTTTCAGTCAGATCCTGACATTTTGCCATTTTTTCGTAAGATTCTGCACTCCATCTTTTGGATGAGATAGTAAACAGAGGCCCTATCTGCCCTCCCATGTAAATGTAAAAGAGCCCATGGCAATATTTTGAAGAAGAATAAGCAAGTTATCCCCAATGCCCTAGCCATTGTTTGTCCCTCAATCGTCCTCACAAAAAATGTTTATCTGGTTGATTTGATTTTTTATTGTCACATGCATTAGCATACAGTGAAAAGTATTGTTTCTTGTGCGCCATACAGACAAAGCATACCGTTCATAGAGAAGGAAACGAGAGAGTGCAGAATGTAGTGTTACAGTCATAGCTAGGGTATAGAGAAAGATCAACTTAATGCAAGGTAAGTCCATTCAAAAGTCTGACAGCAGCAGGGAAGAAGCTGTTCTTGAGTCGGTTGGTACGTGACCTCAGACTTTTGTATCTTTTTCCCGACAGAAGAACAAAGAACAATACAGCACAGGAACAGGCCCTTCGGCCCTCCAAGCCCGCGCCGCTCCCTGGTCCAAACGAGACCATTCTTTTGTATCCCTCCATTCCCACTCCGTTCATGTGGCTATCTAGATAAGTCTTAAACGTTCCCAGTGTGTCCGCCTCCACCACCTTGCCCGGCAGCGCATTCCAGGCCCCCACCACCCTCTGTGTAAAATACGTCCTCCTGATATCCGTGTTAAACCTCCACCGCCCCCCACTCCCCCCCCCGGCCTCACCTTGAACCTATGACCCCTCGTGAACGTCACCACCGACCTGGGAAAAAGCTTCCCACCGTTCACCCTATCTATGCCTTTCATAATTTTATACACCTCTATTAGGTCACCCCTCATCCTCCATCTTTCCAGTGAGAACAACACCAGTTTACCCAATCTCTCCTCATAACTAAGTCCTTCCATACCAGGCAACATCCTGGTAAATCTCCTCTGCACTCTCTCTAAAGCCTCCACGTCCTTCTGGTAGTGTGGCGACCAGAACTGGACGCAGTATTCCAAATGCAGCCGAACCAACGTTCGATACAACTGCAACATCAGACCCCAACTTTTATACTCTATGCCCCGTCCTATAAACCATAAGCTTTCGGAGCAGAGCTCCTTCGTCAGATGGAGTGGATATCTGTTCTCAAACAGGGCACAGACACAGAAATCAAATTACAGAATACTGATTAGAATGCAAATCTCTACAGCCAGCCAGGTCTTAAATGTACAGACAATGTGGGTGGAGGGAGCATTCAACACAGGTTAAAGAGATGTGTATTGTCTCCAGACAGAACAGCTTGTGAAATTCTGCAAGTCCAGGAGGCAAGCTGTGGGGGTTACTGATAATGTGACATAAATCCATCCTGGACTTGCAGAATTTCACAAGCTGTTCTGTCTGGAGACAATACACATCTCTTTAACCTGTGTTGAATGCTCCCTCCACCCACATTGTCTGTACATTTAAGACCTGGCTGGCTGTAGAGATTTGCATTCTAATCAGTATTCTGTAATTTGATTTCTGTGTCTGTGCCCTGTTTGAGAACAGATATCCACTCCATCTGACGAAGGAGCTCTGCTCCGAAAGCTTATGGTATTTGCTACCAAATAAACCTGTTGGACTTTAACCTGGTGTTGTGAGACTTCTTACTGTGCTTACCCCAGTCCAATGCCGGCATCTCCACATCATGACCGTCCTATAAAGGCAAGCATGCCATATGCCTTATTCACTACCTTCTCCACCTGTGACATCACCTTCAATTATCTGTGGACTTGCATACCCAGGTCCCTCTGCGTATCTACACCCTTTATGGTTCTGCCATTTATCGTATGTTAGTTCTACCAAAATGCATCACTTCACATTTATCTGGATTGAACTCCATCTGCCATTTCTTTGCCCAAATTTCCAGCCTATCTATATCCTTCTGTAGCCTCTGACAATGTTCCTCACTATCTGCAAGTCCAGCCATTTTTGTGTCGTCCGCAAACTTACTGATCACCCCAGTTACACCTTCTTCCAGATCGTTTATATAAATCACAAACAGCAGAGGTCCCAATACAGAGCCCTGCGGAACACCACTAGTCACAGGCATCCAGCCAGAAAAAGACCCTTCCACTACCACCCTCTGTCTTCTGTGACCAAGCCAGTTCTCCACCCATCTAGCCACCTCCCCCATTATCCCATGAGATCCGACCTTTTGCACCAACCTACCATGAGGGACTTTGTCAAACGCTTTACTAAAGTCCATATAGACGACATCCACAGCCCTTCCCTCGTCAACCATTCTGGTCACTTCTTCAAAAAACTCCACCAAGTTAGTGAGGCCTGACCTCCCTCTCACAAAACCATGCTGACTATCGTCAATGAGTTTATTCCTTTCTAAATGCGCATACATCCTATCTCTAAGAATCCTCTCCAACAACTTCCCTACCACGGACGTCAAGCTCACCGGCCTATAATTTCCCGGGTTATCCTTCCTACCCTTCTTAAATAACGGGACCACGTTAGCTATCCTCCAATCCTCTGGGACCTCACCTGTGTCCAGTGACGAGACAAAGATTTGCGTCAGAGGCCCAGCGATTTCATCTCTCGTGTCTCCCTGAGCAGCCTTGGATAGATTCCATCAGGCCCTGGGGATTTGTCAGTCTTTATATTCCCTAAAAAACCTAACACTTCCTCCCTTGTAATGGAGATTTTCTCTAACGGGTCAACACTCCCCTCCCCTCCCCGCCAGTCAACACATCCCTCTCCTTTGTGAATACCGACGCAAAGTATTCATTTAGGATCTCCCCTACTTCTTTGGGCTCCAAGCATAATTCCCCACTTTTGTCCCTGAGAAGTCCGATTTTTTCCCTGACAACCCTTTTGTTCCTAACGTATGAATAAAATGCCTTGGGATTCTCCGTAATCCTGTCTGCCAAGGACATATCGTGACCCCTTTTTGCCCTTCTAATTCCTCGTTTGAGTTCTTTCCTATTTTCTTTGTATTCCTCCAGAGTTCCCTCTGTTTTTAGCTGCCTGGACCTAACGTACGCCTCTCTTTTCTTTTTGACCAATCCCTCAATTTCCCTGGTTATCCACGGTTCTCGAATCCTACCCTTCCTATCCTTCTTTTTTACAGGCACATGCCTATCCTGCAGCCCTAACAACTGTTCCTTAAAAGACTCCCACATGCCAGATGAGGATTTACCCTCAAACAGCCTCTCCCAATCAACAGCTGCCAATTTTTGCCTAATCCCACTAAAGTTAGCCTTCCCCCAATCCAACACCTTACCCTTGGGACACCACTCATCCTTTTCCATCACTATCCTAAAGCTAACAGAATTGTGGTCACTATTTGCCACATGTTCCCCTACCGAAACTTTGAAGACCTGACCGGGCTCATTCCCACTACTAGGTCCAGTATAGCCCCCTCTCTAGTCGGGCTATCTACATATTGTTCCAAAGAACCTTCCTGTACGCAAGAAGGTGGAAGAGAGAATGTCCGGGATGCGTGGAGGCCTTAATTATGCTGGCTGATTTGCTGAGGCAGCGGGAATTGTAGACAGAGTCAATGGATGGGAGCTGGTTTGCATGATGGATTGGGCTACATTCACGACCTTTTGTAGTTCTTTGCGGTCTTGGGCAGAGCAGGACCCATACCGAGCTGTGATACAACCAGAAAGAATGCTTTCTATGGTGTATCTGTAAATGTTGGTGAGAGTCGTAGCTGACATGCCAAATTTCTTTAGTCTTCTGAGAAAGTAGAGGCGTTGGTGGGCTTACTTAACTATAGTTGGCATGGAGAGACCAGGACAGGTTGTTGGTGATCTGGACACCTAAAAACTTGAACCTCTCGACCCATTCTACTTGCTCTCCGTTGATGTAGACAGAAGCATGTTCTCCTTTATGCTTCCTGAAGTCGATGACAGTCTCCTTCGTTTTATTGACATTGAGGGAGAGATTATTGTCGCTGCACCAGTTCACCAGATTCTCTATCTCGTCATTGTTTGAGACCTGACCCACTACGATGGTGTTGTCAGCGAACTTGAAAATCGAGTTGGAGGGGAATTTGACCACACAGTCATAGGTGTATAAGGAGTATAGCAGGGAACTAAGACAGCCTTGTGGGGTACCAGTGTTGAGGATGATCACGGAGGAGGTGATGTTGCCTATCCTTACTGATTGTGGTCTGTGGATTAGGAAGTTCAGGATCCAGTCGCAGAGGGAGGAGCTGAGGCCCAGACCACAGAGGATGGAGATGAGTTGGAGATGTGGTTGTTTTCATATTGCTATTTGTGGGAGTTTGCTGTGGACAGTTGGTTACTGCATTTCCTACTTTACAATATTGATCATAAGACTGGACTTCAAAAGTACTTCCTTGATTGTAAAATGATTGGTGATGCCCTGAGGTTATGAAAGGTGTTATATAAATGCAATTCCTTTTATATAATATACTACATTAAAAATGTACTTTAAAATTTCAGGATAGCTTGCCTTGTGTAGTTTTCTCTAGATTTTTGTAATTCTCCCACATGCTTAATAATGCATTCTTTCTTCAATTATTTATTGTTTCTATCATTTTTAATTCATGTCAAATGTTTATATTCTGTTTCTTCTGAATTATTATTGGCAACGGAGGAAACTATGCAGACCCAGTTGTGTGTTGGATAAAACCTGCTGCTCCTATAATTTATGTAGTTTTTTTTGGTCAAAGTTTAAAATACAAAATCTTTTGGGAAATTGCCTGATTAGCTTTTCCTTATAAAACATGTATAATAAGAAGCAAGCACTAGGATATTTTGTAAACTTAAGCAAATCCTTAAGGTTAATAAGGCAAGTAACGGGCTAGTGGAACTCTACACAAAGTAACTTATAAATAAGGTTTGAGCTATTCAGTTTCGAAGGATATGTTTCTTCCTTTTCTCCTATGATAGGGAATTGTTATATGGGTATCGTTCAGTATGGCATATAAACCCTTGGCATCTGTTGACACAGAATGAGGGGTTTGGTGGAAGCAGATGTAGTCTGCAATGATCATTTCCCAAAAGGATGTATGACTTCGAATGCCGGCCGTGAAATCATCCCATCTGACATTCACCTTCTTACATTTCCCCTGAATGTGTGAAATTTAATAATCATTGCTATTTGACAGAGTCTGGTATCTGACTTATTTTAAGTAGGTTGATGTCTTAATTAAGATTATAAACAGGGAATTCTCAGATAAATTAGTGATTGTCAAACACTCCTGTACTCTCCAAACACACTGGCACACTCCATAGATACCACACTAATACTGATGTATTACAGGGATCTCCTACAAATGCCATCACACTTCAAGGACCCCCTACAAATACGATCACATGCCATGGACTCCCTGAAAATACTGACAGACTCTAGGGCCCTCATGTAAATGCTTAATACACTCTTTGGGGCTTCCTTCACATATTGATATATATATTCTAAATAATAATAAACTATCAAGGAATCACCTGTAAATCTTGGCACACTTCCATCAATTGTATCTAAATATTAACTTGCTTCCTAGATATCAACAGGAAATACTGGCACATTTCCTCAGATGCTGCCAAGCTGTTGGGAGACCTCCTGAAAATATTGAGGGACGCAGTGTCATAGTGGTAATGTTACTGAACTAGTAATTCAGACACCCAGGCCAATGCCCTGAGGACATGGATTCAAATCCTATCACGGCAGCTACTGAAATGTAATGTCAGCTAATAAATCTGGCATTGAAAAAGTAGTCTTAGTGACCATGAATCGATTGATGTAAAAACAATCTGTTTCACTCATGACCTCGAGGGACGCAAATCTGCCACCCTTACCTGATCTGGCCGTTTTTATTCATTCAGAGGATGTGGGCATTGCGGGCGGGCCGGGGCCAGCATTTATTTCCAGTGCCTAATTGCCCTTGACAAGGTGGTGGTGATCTGCCTTCTTTAACCGCTGCAGTCCATATGATGTAGGTACACCCACTGTGCAGTTAGGGAAGGAGTTCCATAATTTTGACCCAGCGACAGTGAAGGAACAGTTATATATTTCCAAGTCAGAATGGTGAATGGCTTGGAGGGGAACTTGCAGTTCGTGGTGTTCCCATGTGTCTGCTGCCCCCTTCTAGATGGCAGAGGTCATGGATTTGGAAGGTGCTGTCGAAGGAGTGTGTCAGTGATGGAGGGATAAATGTTTGTGCCATTTGAAATGGCCCAGTAAGCTACTCAGAAGTATCTAACCACTACAAAACCTGCAAAAAGGAATGAAACTGACTGACTACCTGACACCAACCTGGGCACCAGAAACAACAATAGCATACCCAGCCCTGCTGATCTTGCTTGAGTCCTCCTTACTAACATCTGGGGGCTTGTGCCAAAATTGGGAGAGCTGAGTCACAGACTAATCAAGCAACAGCCTAACAAAGTCATACTCATGAAAACGTATGTTAGAGGCAATGTCCCAGACAACACCATCAGCAGCTCTGGGTATACTGTGCCCCTGATGTGGAGATGCCGGTGTTGGACTGGGGTGAACACAGTAAGAAGTCTCACAACACCAGGTTAAAGTCCAACAGGTTGGACTTTAACCTGGTGTTGTGAGACTTCTTACTGTATACTGTGCCCCACCAGCAGAGGAAGAGTCCTGTCCTGCCAGAGGTGGTAACACAGTGGTATACAGTCAGGATTATTAATACATTCCTGGAAATCCCCTGAATACCTTGACACACTCACAGAGCTCCTGAAAATACTGCCTCATGCCCAGGGAAGTCTCATAAATGTTTGCATACACCCTGTCCTAATTTCCAGAATGCAGTGACACTTTACCAAAGAAAAGCAATCCAATTATTGTAGAAAACGCTTTTTTAGTGGCAAATAAAGCAACAGAATTAGCATGCTTGGAAGGAAACAAATAAAATAATCTGACTGACTGAGGTAGGCCTCTTGTGACGGGATTTTATGATACAGGAATTCTGCTTTAAACTCGTGCTATTGAACATTCAGGTGCTAATGTCACACTGTGGGATTTCAACAAACAAATTCCATTTATATCATTCCTTTAGTGTGCAAAAGCATTCCAAGATACTTCACAGGGACATAATCAGACAAAAATGGATGTCAAACCAAAGAGGGAGACACAAGAGGGGTGATTGTGCACTTAGTTAAAAAGGTGGGTTTTCAGCAGGGTCTTAATGGAGGAAATTCCAAAGCTTGGGACTGATGGGGGAGAGATGAACATGAATTGAACAAACAGAGAAGTAATGGCTGAGTGAGAGCTCAGACAGAATAGGATACAGGCAGTTGAGGATTAGATGAGCTGATGTTGATGGAGAATGGATGGCTGGTCATGAGCGCATTGGAATAGTCAAATCTGGAGGTGACCAAGATCTGGATATGAATTTCAGCAGCTGTGTTTTAAAGTCATAGTCATAGGGTTCTACAGCACAAAATGAGGTCATTCGGCCCATTGTGTCGGTGCCGGTCATCAAGCACTTTCTATTCAAATCTATTTTCCAGCATTTGGTCTGTAGCCTTGCATGTTCTAGTGTTTCAAGTGCTCATCTAAATGCTCCTTAAATGTTGTGAGGGTTCCTGCCTCTATCACTCTTTCAGGCAGTGAGTTCAAGATTCCCACCATTTCTGGGTGAAAAAACCTTTCCTCAAATTCCTTCTAAATATCCTGCCCCTTACCTTAAAATCTATACCCCTTAGTTATTGACCCCATTACGAAGGGGAAAGGTTTCTTCCTATCTACCCTATCTATGTCCCTCATCATTTTGTACACCTTGATCAGGACCCCTTCAACCTTCTTTGCTACAAGGAAAACAGTCCCAGCCTAACCAACCTCTCTTAATAACTGAAACGCCCCAGCCCAGACAACGATGAATCTCTCTGCAACCTCTCTAGTGCATTCACATCTTTCCTATAATGTGCTGACCAGAACTGCACACAGTACTCTAGATGTGGCCTTACAGGCGCCATCATAACCTCCCTCCACTTATATTCTATGCCTTGGCTTATAAAGGCTAGTAAGCAAACTTTATGATGGAGGGTGTTTCGGTTTGGAAGGTTGAAATAAAATGGTGAGAATGTGAACACTCGAGTTAACCTAAGGCAGTGGTCATGGAGGGCGATAGAACCGTTACTGAGCGTAGGTTTGATGGTAATCAAATGATGAAAGCTTCAGGAGTCCTAAATTTAACTGGAAGAAACTGTGGATCAATCAAGGCTGGATGTCAGCCAAGCAGTCTGAAAATACAAAAGCAATGAAGTGGTCAAGAGAAGTAATGGAGAGGTAGGGCAGTGTACCATTAGCATACATACAGAAACTAACCTTATGTATTTGGATGATGTTGCCAGATGGGTAGCTTGTCGATTCACAGAATCGTTACAGTGCAGAAGGTGTCTGCATCAGCTCTCTAAATGAGCAATTTGAGAGGGGGAGCAAAGGTAGGTCCTTTGGGGATTGAGGTAGTGCTGGAATGGGAGATAAAGCCATTACCAGAGATGCCTTGGCCACAATGCAAAGCTAAAAATGTTAACAGGCAAGGGCAGTTCCACTAAGTTAGGCTAGGGATGACAAGCATTGTTGGAAGATGATGTGATCATGCTCGACTGCCTGCTTCAAAGGTTCAGCGAGATTGAGGAAGAATTATGCACTATCATGGTCGCAGGCATAGAGGTGGCAATCATGACTTTGATTTCAGCGCTGTGTCAGGAGCCGGAACCTAATTGAAGAAATTTAACCATGAGTTTCAGGAAAGTAGGGCATATATTTGGGAGGCAACAACAGGGACTTTGGAGACGAAACAGAAGTTTAAAGGACAGAGAGGTCAATGGCACTTGAGAAGGGCATGATGATGCCTGATTTGAAAGAGGGGAAGAGAGAGATACATGAGGAGAAGTAACCATTTACACTTACTTTTTTAAATTTATTCATTCACGTGATGGGGGCATTGCTGGCTGGATCAGCATTTATTGCCCATCCCTGAGGGCGTTTAAGAGTCAACCACGTTGCTGTGGATCTAGAGTCACATGTAGGCCAGACCAGGTAAAGATGGTAGATTTCCATCCCTCAAGAACATTAGTGAACCAGATTTGTTTTTACAATTGACAATGATTTCATGATTATCTTTAGTCTTTCAATTCCAGATTTTTATTGA
Organism: Mustelus asterias; assembly: GCF_964213995.1. NCBI lineage: Eukaryota > Metazoa > Chordata > Chondrichthyes > Carcharhiniformes > Triakidae > Mustelus > Mustelus asterias. Next base: position 83,360,710 of record NC_135804.1, on the reverse strand, counting down.
ATTCAAATTTCACCATGTGCCATGGTGGGATTTTAACCTGGGTCTCCAGGGTTTTACCTAGGTCGCTGGATTACTAGTCCAGCGACAATACCACTGCCTGCCCTAAAGTAGCTGGGAATGGTGATCAGGATTTTCATGGGAAAGAGTTGAGAGAGCAGGAGGTGGTTCTCATGGAGAAGATATTAGGGAAAATGGTAGAGAATCTAAAGAAAAAATAGGAATCAATGCTCGGGCAACAGGAATCTAGGGGAAGGATTAGCTTGGTGGGTGAGGTGAAAGGGGAGAAACAGCTGAACAGTAGTCTCAATCTCAGTGACAAAGAAATTCATGAACTCCTTGGATCTGTTGGAAGGCAAAGGGGTTTAAAAGGTCTGGCTCTCCAGGATGATCTTGGAGTACTGGGAGTGAGGCCCAATACTGCTTGATGTGGCCCAGCATATCTGTTGATGAATGACTCCAGTGATGAATAGATAATCGGTGGAATTTTACGGCCTCACTCGTCCCGAAACCTTAAAATCCCACCTGAGGTCAACGGACCATCCCATTGTCCATCCCTCACCCGTGGCAGGCGGGACGGTAACATCTCAGTTAATATCTGCAAAAAGAATCTGTGTGTGTGACAGAGATGTTTGTTCTAAAGAGGTATTTCTATTAACAACTTTAAACTGAGCAATGTCATCAATTATTTTGTGAGTACAACAATGGAACACGTTCTCACAACGAGTGGATTGCTTCCTACTGACAGAGATCTTGAATGTTTGTTAAAAATATTAGACACATTTTGCCGTTTTAATTCTTACTATTGAAAGAATGACTGGTGACTGCAAATTAACTCATTTGTAATCAATTCTGCATGTGCCTTTTTTCCCTATTGTATCTCTGACTTTTGCAGATGGATGAACCGATTGGGATTAGCTGCTATTGGATACACACCTGATGATAAGGTGACCAGACCAGATGAAGGTGAGCTTTCAGCATCCTAGATGAGACTAATTGCTATTCCAACAAAGAGAGCTAATTCTTACAGTAATCCTTTGTAATAGGAGCTGAGAAAAGGAGGAACCACTTACGATATGAATAGCTATTAAATATTAAGGTAGACTCAATGGCAATGGGATGCAGAATAAAATCAAATCATTTGTTGCATTCATTGTCTAGGATTTGGTCAAGGTTCATTAAAAAGAATAAGACAAAATGTGTTCCTTTTTGGTTCTACTGTGGGTCCATCCCTTCCTCTGGGTCATCCCTAAGAATTAGCCAATTTATCACCTTTTTTGATCAGATCTTGTCCTTTTTGGAGTTTTGCCCAGGTTACTTACGAACTCTAATGCAATGAACTCTAAATTCTCTTGAATTAAGAAAGACGGACAAGGGAACACTCAATCAGTGCATTTGGAATTCCTCTCTCCACTATTTCAACAGGGGCCACTGCCCATTTATTTTAAATTGGTGACATTAGTCAGGATTTTATTTCATATGTTTGAGGTGAATTTAGAAATCATTACACATGGCCAAATGTTCACTGATAATTGAGGAATTCCTGCACTGATCATTTTTAATCTGGATGAGATTTTCACAGATTGTCCTTTGGATGCGGAAGTGTTAGCGAGGTGGCATTTATTGTCCATCCCTAGTTGCCTTGAAAAGATTACGGACCCCATTTTCACTTGGAGCTTTGAAGAGATTTGAGGAGGTTGATGAGGTAGGGGGAGAGGGGATTTCTAGTGGGAAACCTTGATGTAGGAGTTTCCTGGATGTCCTAAAGGAATTAACAGCAGGACATCTTTGAAGTTTTTTTTTCAGGAGGTTTGCCATCCAACAGCCAGCCAGATGAGGAGGCCAGTTGCTGGCTGGGTGGGATTATGACTGTGGAGCTGATGTCTTGTGAGTCTGACATGATGGTGGGTGGGAGCGTTCAGACATGGAGGTGGGGTTGAACATCATAATTACAAGGCTGGGTATGGACACACTGACATCTATAATTTTAGCGGTAATGAGATTAGGGATGGTAGCCTTTTCATTCAAATATGCAAGCACTGCATTTTTGTAGGGTTCTTCTAATCTTCCAACATAACTTCAATGGATACTCTGGAGAGATGGATGAATGCTGTCAGAGGCTTCATCTGAACTCTGTGGCAATTCCAGGTGACAATGTCAGCTCACAAGGACTGAGCTCTCTAAAAACTCTGTTTTGTAAATTTTAGATTAAATGCTGTTACATGATCAGACATCTGAAAGACATGGCTGAATTTTAACGCAACAACAAGTAGTTTGGGGTCGGGTCAGATCATGAAACATTTAAAATCTCAAACCCAACCCTAAAGTGATCATAACAGAGGTGGAGCAGGAGCAGAGAGTTCATTTGCTCTCTGGAGGCAGCTTGGCAATTTAAATACTTAATAAGATTGGCAGCCCCTGATTTGACAGTTGCTTCTCCCTGTGGCCGAGTGCAGTGGTTACCAACTGCTGTGCCATTGTTTGGATTAAATTCCCTTCAGCCACATTGACCGGGTCTGTGTGGGGTTTGTCTGTGTTCCCAAGGATCTCAGTTTAAATGCTCTCCAGTTTGCTACTGAAGACCAATCTGTGCCAAATCCAATGTAATCACCTCACATCAGCTGCATTTAAAACAAAATGAACTCCATCTGGTAAATGGAACAATAAGTAAATACACAATTGTCCAAATCCTGTCTTTATTCGAACGGATAATGGGACCATCCTAGATCAGGTTAAAGTATGTTTATCTATGACTCTGCTTCGGTTTTCTCAGCTCCCTGAGCTGTGGAGTTCAAATTGTGTTTTGTCTCCTGATGGCATTCATCCACTCATTTGGCGCAACAAAACTAGTCTACCTCCTAGGATATATGTTCTCTATCACTAAAAGTGGCCCAGTCAGTTTGTCATCTATCAGAGGAATTAAGTGAAAATGTTATCTGTATTAATATATACACACTGCCAATTCACACAACAACGGTTTTCATATATAACATGCATTCGACCCCTTTTAAATGCAAACAAATTTTAAATGACAATGGTAGTTATCCAAATGGTGTAATTCTGGGAGAAAATAGTGATTCTTAGATTTGTTTGATTTTCTGTTTTAAATACAGAAATAACATAATTTACCTTTCAATCATTTGATAATGTTTTGATTATTATTAATGAACAGGTGTGCCATAACAGATAAAATGTTGGGAACCACTGACCAGTGGTATAGGTCACTGAACTGGTAATCTACAAATCTGGGACAATGCTCTAGGGTTCCAGTCTCAAATCCCTCCATGGTGGATAGTATATCGTCCTGTGGTAGACATGGGTGAGCTGAAACATTTTCAGGCTCACGCAGTGGGTGACCAACGGGGTCGTCTGACCCAACTGTCTGCCCCTCTCCCGCGGCTTTATTCCTGGCTGGGTGTCCTTGGAAAGAGAGCACGTAGTGTTCACAAACATTGTTGAGGCCTTTCTTACCCGGTGGGCACTGTGGGTTCCCGGTGGGGACCGGCATTATCGACCCTCTTAATCACTTTTTTGTTTGATGTCATAAGTTTTATTTGCGATTTGTTTTTAAGGCAATATTCCTTTAAGGGGCTGTCCCTTTAATTTTCCCTCAGTTTATTTGATTTAGTTTACTTGGTTTTGCACAAAATAGGGTGTAGATTATTGAACTGGTAAACCACAAACTTAGAGCAATACTCTGGGGTTCCAGGTTCGAATCCCACCATGGCAAATGGTTAAATTTGAGTTTGAATTTGAAAATAAACCTGATTTAATAGTAGCTGGCCTTGCGAGACCTGAACAACTGAAGTCTGATGACGATAGCTTCAGGGAAAAGTTAAGTGATTCTCATGCACTGCTATGGGGATGAGAAGCAGCAGGAGTGCTTCTCTTGATGCCCAGCACCCCCTGTCCATTATAATACACCATAATTAGACACCCAAAGTAAGGAATCAGAGCCCCTCTGAAATCAACTCGTATGTCACTCCTTCATCCTGGTGTCATGGAATGGACGCTCACCACTGGTATCGGAACCACCTACTCCAGAGTATTCCCCACCTGACTGAGTGCCAAGCCTATCAATGAGATTGAATTCCAGATGGGGAACCTGGAAAGGAGAAACAAGGCATGTGATGAGGTTAAAACACTGCCCGACCTCTAACAAACAAACCCTTCTGAAATTCACTTTATAATATTGGCACTTAACTTTGTGATTGAGTCTTCCATTTACCCCTGCTAATTGATTTTTCTGGTAATAATGCTGAGAGATATAGATCACTGATACTTTCAGACTCATCAAAGCAGCCCATGATTATGAACTTGTGGGGCGAGATTTAGTGGGCCTATTCACTGTGGGCGCAAATCCCGTTATGGCCGCTAAATCTCTCAAGACGTCCGTAACAGAATTTGGGCCGGTGTGATCTTGATTTGAGTTCTCCTCCCACCCCCTGCCAGTGATGTAATCACGTATTTAAATTAATTTAAATATAATTATATGGTTTTTTTGGGGGCGGCACGGTAGCACAGTGGTTAGCACTGCTGCTTCACAGCTCCAGGGTCCCGGGTTCGATTCCCGGCTCGGGTCACTGTCTGTGTGGAGTTTGCACATTCTCCTCGTGTCTGCGTGGGTTTCCTCCGGGTGCTCCGGTTTCCTCCCACAGTCCAAAGATGTGCGGGTTAGGTTGATTGGCCAGGTTAAAAATTGCCCCTTAGAGTCCTGGGATGCGTAGGTTAGAGGGATTAGCGGGTAAAATATGTGGGGATAGGGCCTGGGTGGGATTGTGGTCGGTGCAGACTCGATGGGCCGAATGGCCTCCTTCTGCACTGTAGGGTTTCTGTGGTTTCTATGGTTTACATTGTAGCATCCGGCCCCATGGAATGCTCCCCCCGGTGGCGTGACATCATGCCGGCATGATTCACTACTGATTTTCAGTAAGATAAACCAGTCGAGATAACCACACTGGGGGTGCGGAGGTGCTTGGGGTCCAAGGATGGGCATTGCCACATGGCACCCTGGCAATCATGATGTGGAGATGCCGGCGTTGGACTGGGGTAAACACAGTAAGATTAATGATTTGGATGAGAATATAGGAGGCATGGTTAGTAAGTTTGCAGATGACACCAAGATTGGTGGCATAGTGGACAGTGAAGAAAGTTAACTCCAATTGCAACAGGATCTTGATCAATTGGGCCAGTGGGCTGACGAATGGCAGATGGAGTTTAATTTAGACAAATGCGAGGTGATACATATTGGTAGATTGAACCAGGGTAGGACTTACTCAGTTAATGGTAGGGCGTTGGGGAGAGTTACAGAACAAAGAGATCTAGGGGTACATGTTCATAGCTCCTTGAAAGTGGAGTCACAGGTGGACAGAGTGGTGAAGAAGGCATTCAGTATGCTTGGTTTCATCGGTCAGAACATTGAATACAGGAGTTGGAATGTCTTGTTGAACTTGTACAAGACATTGGTAAAGCCACACTTGGAATACTCTGTGCAATTTTGGTCACCCTATTAGAGAAAGGATATTATGAAACTAGAAAGAGTGCAGAAAAGATTTACTAGAATGCCACCAGGACTTGATGGATTGAGTTGTAAGGAGAGGCTGGATAGACTGGGACTTTTTTCTCTGGAGCGTCGGAGGCTGAGGGATGACCTTATAGAGGTCTATAAAATAATGAGGGGCACAAATCAGCTGGATAGTCAATATCTTTTCCCAAAGGTAGGGGAGTCTAAAACTAGAGGGCATAGGTTTAAGGTGAGAGGGGAGAGATACAAAAGTGTCCAGAGGGGCAATTTTTTCACACAGAGGGTGGTGAGTATCTGGAACAGGCTTCCAGAAGTAGTAGTAGAGGTGGGTACAATTTTGTCTTTTAAAAAGCATTTAGATAGTTACATGGGTACGATGGACATAGAGGGATATGGGCCAAATGTGGGCAATTGAGATTAGCTGAGGGGTTTTAAAAAAAAAAGGGTGGCATGGACAAGTTGGGCCGAAGGGCCTGTTTCCATGCTGTAAACCTCTAAGACTCTATGACAAAGTCTTACAACACCAGGTTAAAGTCCAACAGGTTTATTTGGTAGCACAAGCCACTAGCTTTCGGAGCGCTGCTCCTTCATCAGGTAAGTGGGAGTTCTGTTCACAAACAGAGCATATAAAGACACAAACTCAATTTACAAAATAATGGTTGGAATGCGAGTCTTTACAGGCAATCAAGTCTTAAAGGTACAGACAATGTGAATGGAGAGAGGGTTAAGCACAGGTTAAAGAGATGTGTATTGTCTCCAGCGAGACAGTTAGTGAGATTTTGCAAGCCCAGGCAAGTCGTGGGGGTTACAGATAGTGTAACATGAACTCAAGATCCCCTTTGAGGCCGTCCTCATGTGTGCCAAACTTGGCTATCAGTCTCTGCTCCGCGACTCTGCGTTGTGTGTCGTGAAGGCTGCCTTGGAGAATGCTTACCCGAAGATCAGAGGCCGAATGCCCGTGACCGCTGAAGTGTTCCCCAACAGGAAGAGAACACTCCTGCCTGGTGATTGTCGAGCAGTGTTTATTCATCTGTTGTCGTAACGTCTGCATGGTCTCCCTAATGTACCATGCCTCGGGACATCCTTTCCTGCAGCGTATCAGATAGACAACGTTGGCCAAGTTGCAAGTATATGTAGCGTGTACCTGGTGGATGGTGTTCTCACGTGAGATGATGGCATCCGTGTTGATGATCCGGCACGTCTTGCAGAGGTTGCTGTGGCAGGGTTGTGTGGTGCCGTGGTCACTGTTCTCCTGAAGGCTGGGTAGTTTGCTGCGGACAATCGTCTGTTTGAGGTTGTGCGGTTGTTTCAAGGCAAGCAGGGGGGTGTGGGGATGGCCTTGGCAAGATATTCGTCTTCATCAATGACATGTTGAAGGCTCCAGAGAAGATGTCGTAGCTTCTCCGCTCCAGGGAAGTACTGGACGACGAAGGGTACTCTGTCTGCTGTGTCCCGTGTTTGTCTTCTGAGGAGGTCGCTGCAGTTTTTCGCTGTGGTGCATCAGAACTGTCGATCGATGAGTCGTGCGCCATATCCTGTTCTCTGACCACAGATGGCTTTATAAGGCCAGAACAGGATATGGCGCTCGACTCATTGATCGACAGTTCCGAAGCGCCACAGCGAACAACCGCACCGACCTCCTCAGAAAACAAACACGGGACACGGCGGACAGAGTACCCTTCGTCGTCCAGTACTTCCACGGAGCGGAGAAGCTACGACATCTTCTCCGGAGCCTTCAACGTGTCAGTGATGAAGATGGACATCTCGCCAAGGCCCTCCCCACACCCCCACTTCTTGCCTTCAAACAACCGCACAACCTCAAACAGACCATTGTCCACAGCTAACTACCCAGCCTTCAGGAGAACAGTGACCACGACACCACACAACCCTGCCACAGCAACCTCTGCAAGACGTGCCGGATCATCGACATGGATGCCATCATCTTACGTGAGAACACCATCCACCAGGTACATGGTACATACACTTGCAACTCGGCCAACGTTGTCTACCTGATACGCTGCAGGAAAGGATGTCCCGAGGCATGGTACATTGGAGAGACCATGCAGACGCTACGACAACGGATGAATGAACACCGCTCGACAATCACCAGGCAAAGGTGTTCTCTTCCTGTTGGGGAACACTTCAGCGGTCACGGGCATTCGGCCTCTGATCTTTGGGTAAGCGTTCTCCAAGGCGGCCTGCATGACACATGACAACGCAGAATCGCTGAGCAGAGACTGTTAGCAAAGTTCCGCACACGAGGACGGCCTCAACCGGGATCTTGGGTTCATGTCACACTATCTGTAACCCCCGTGACTTGCCTGGGCTTGCAAAATCTCACTAACTGTCCTGGCTGGAGACAATACACATCTCTTTAACCTGTGCTTAACCCTCTCTCCACTCACATTGTCTGTACCTTTAAGACTTGATTGCCTGTAAAGACTCGCATTCCAACCATTATTTTGTAAATTGAGTTTGTGTCTTTATATGCCCTGTTTGTGAACAGAACTCCCACTTACCTGATGAAGGAGCAGCGCTCCGAAAGCTAGTGGCTTGTGCTACCAAATAAACCTGTTGGACTTTAACCTGGTGTTGTGAGACTTCCTACTGTGTTTACCCTGGCAATGCCAGGGGTCACTGAGGTTGGCAGTGCCGGGGAGCGGGGTTCCCCTCCTCTGTTGGAGGGAGGGGGTGTTTCCCTTATGTGTGGTGGTGGGGGAGAGGGGTATATGCCGATAACAGCACAGGAGCAAGGCGAATGCGCCCCGATACGCCTGTGGTGGGGGTTCACCCCAAGCTTGTGGGTGGGGGAGGGGTCACCCATGGTTGTGGAAAAATGGGAGGGAGTCTATTATTTTCACAGATTGGGGCGCCGTTTAAAAGTGAGCCCCTGATCTTTGTGGAGCTGGCCTTGCTGGCTTTATAAGGCCAGAGTGATGGTACAAACCATGCCCCTGATTTTTTTTGACTGTGTCAGGAGGTCTGGTGAGAAATTCCAGCTGTGTTTCTGGAGAGAAATGCACCAGTTTTCAGTCAGAACCTAACACTGTGCCATTTTTTTGGAAAATTCTGCCCTGTGGTTCAGCGTTGTGAGACCAGTACAATAATGATGATGCTAATGTGTACCCACTCCACCTGCTCATTATTTGTTGCCTTTGACAAATGTAACCCTGAGGTTGCAGAGTTGGGAAGCTGTGCCATTCCTCCACCCTCTACCTGTTCTTGCCATCCAGTTCATAGAAAATAGGAGAATGTGGCTAGGAAGTTGCGGTTATAGCAGTATCCATAGTGCCAGCAAAAGGGCTTTATCAAATCCATAGGATTTATATTCCTTCCCACTTACTGTTGGAGGAATTCTGAACAAAATTCTCAGCAGCTTACATTTAAATTAGTAAATGCGTCTCATTCTGTCACAGTGACAGAAACAGATTGCCAGTGGGAGCAGGAAGATATGGTCAAAGAGAATAGCTTTGCATGACATTCCTCTGTCTGCTGTTTCAACAGAAGTGTTAATCATCTTACTTTAAAATAGCCGAAAGCCTCCACTAAAATAGCAAAGGGAGGAGTGTTGTATAAATATGTTAAACATTCATGTCAACCATCATTTCGGGTCTATAGTTTTCACAGAACTAACTAGTATACTGGTTTTCTCCCCTTCCTATGGAACCCATTATTCATGATAACTATGATAGTGTCATCCATCAACATTATACTAGATCCACAAGCCAGAGTCACAAGTTCATAATCTAGCGTGGCAAATTGTAAAATTGAATGATACCAAAAATCACTGGTTCATGGATGAGCTTCAGGGACGGATGTTTACTTGGTTTGGTCTGCAGGTGACTCTAATCCCACATTATCTGATTGACTCAAGTCCCTTTGAAGTTGTCTTGCAAGCCACTTGTTTGTACATAGATCCACCACTAATTATTATGGATTTCCCAGCAATGCCTATATCCCAAAAGTGAATTTAGAATAAATTTGCGGGCTAACATTATTTGCATACAATTCTGTGAGCCACCCTCAAACATGTCAATGATCATTGTGTTGACAATAAGTTGAATAACACTGCTGAATAACAATGTCAAAATGCAGTCAGGAGCAGAGAAATGTGGTGATTTCTGATCACTGAACCTGGTGAAAACCTCATTAGGAATGTGCTTCTTAAACATGAGCTCTCTGTCAAGGCATACAATTAGAAGACTTAAGCCACAAAGATGAAAATGTTAACAGTTCACCTTTAGGATATCCCATGAAAATCTTTCCTTTAAGCTTAATATTCAGAAAAGCTACTGAAATTTCAAACAACAGGATCGAGCACTATTAGAAAAAATGTATTGGACTGCAGGCAAAATACTGTGATGATGCATGATGAATTATATAACCCATTCCAGCCTAAAGCAGGCAATCATGGGCCCATGTGTGTACCATGTCCAAAGGAGATTTCTTAACTGAATTTAAAGGGCAACTGAATCTAAATTATGACTTTATGAGCAGAACGGTCACTTAGCGTTCCAGTCATTGTTCCTGATTTTCAACAGCTGGGTCATGCTGCTGAGGCTTCTTGAGCTCCTGTAAACAGCAATAGGAAAATTAGCTCCAGCATGATTTTGTCTTCCTACACAGAGCTAATGACACAGCTGTAGGCAGGAAGATCCAGTCCTGAAACCAGAAATATCTCCTCCATTTTCTTTCACACTTTGCCTTAAATTCCTATCAATTGAAATATATTCAAACTGTCTCCATAAACCTTGATTTTCCTTGGCATAGGCAAGGTAGCTTAACATCTGTCATCGGGAAAACATTAAAAACTATTATTAAAGATGTAATAGCAGGGCACTTAGACAAATTCAAGGTATTCAGGCATAGTCAGCATGGTTTTGAAAGAAGGGAAATCATATTTAACCAATTTATTGGAGGAATCTAGATGTCCTCGTGCATAAATCACAAAAGGTTAATATGCAGGTACAGAAAATAATTAGGAAAGCTAATAGAATGTTGCGTTGAATATAAAAGTAGAGAAGTTATGCTTCAGTTATACAGGGCATTGGTGAAAATCCATCTGGAGTACTATGTACAATACTGGTCTCCTTATTAAAGGAAGGATATAAATGCTTTGGAAGCTGTCCACAGAAAGTTTACTAAACTGATATCTGGAATGGGCAGGTTGCCTTATGAGGGAAGGTTGGATGGGCTAGGTTTGTTTCCGCTGGAGTTTAGAAGAGTAAGAGACGACTTGATCGAAACATGTAAGATCCTGAGGGGTCTTGACAGGGTAGATGTGGAAAGGATGTTTCTTGTAGGAGAATCTAGATCTAGGGATCACTGTTTAAAAATAAGAAATCACCCATTTAAGATAAAGATGAGATTTTTTTCTCTAAGAGGGTCGAGATTCTTTGGAACTCTCTTCCTCAAAAAGCAGTGGAAGCAGACTCTTTGAATATTTTCAAGGCAGAGCTAGATAAAATTTTAATAAGCAAGTGGCTGCAAGGTTATTGGGAGTAGGGGGGAATATGGAGTTGAAGTTTCATTCAGATCAGCCGTGATTTTGTTAAATGGTGGAACAGGCTTGATGGGCCAAGCGGCTTACTCCTGCTCCTAATTCCTATGGTCATATGTATGTTTATATTATTCATAAAATTAGCCTTCCTAGCATTTGAATAACCACAATCAGTGTTATTTCCAATGTCAATTCTAATATGAGGGTAGAAGTAGAGGAGCCATCACAGGATTTCCTCTGCCATTTATGTGATTGAATTGTCTGTGTGTTCTTTCTAAACAATTTAACTGTTCAGTTATACGAATTTTACCCTGGAGTCACTAGTGCAGACCAAAGTCACTCTCTCTACATGGGAGGTTGTTCGAATAAAATTAAAATGTAAAATGTATATACAAAGACCTTTTGAATAAGCATTTATATTGGAACAAGTCCTGCACTATTTAAATGGCAAATTCACACTCAGTAGAGAGCGCTTCCAGTGGGTAATAATTAGGTTTTCTGAACTAACTTCCTAAATAAAGACTTATAAACACATTGACAAATCTTGGACATTGTGTGTAAAGGATTAAATGTTTATTTGATTATGCAACCCTAGTTGGTCAGCTGGGGAGGAACTGTACCTCTAGTTGCACTTGATTAAATAACAGAAGGCATAATTTATCTTTTTACTGAATGATCATGAATGACCCAGGAACAAATCACTCTTCAAGATTGCAGCTTGGATATATACAGGGATGGGTTACGTAGATCGGGGTGACAGGGACGTGATTGTGGAATGAGGAGTTTCAGTCAGGAAAGGCTAGGATTTGGGTTTCCCCACATGCTGTGGAGTTCTGCAGTTTTAACTATACAGCAGGCATCTTTTGACCTTGATAGGTTCCCCAGCCAGAAGTCAGCCTGATTGCTTGGCTTAGCTTCCAATCTGGTGAGGAGCAGGCATAGGCCAAGGAAGGTCCCATCCTGAACTTGTGTCGTCCCCTAAACACAGGGACAGTCCTTTGTACGGAGGTGGGGAGCTTGGAGGGCCTGGGGGCAAGACTCCTACACGTCCTAGACCACAAGTAGTACTTGCTCCTCGAAACTGCCCTCTCTTCAGGCCTTGGAAACTGCACTTGACATGGTGAAGCAGGTTAAATCAGTGGGTATCAGTTTCATTGAAGTAATTCAAATGTCTATTTCTTATCCCACCTCCCTTGAGGTCTGCAGGTTGAAGTCAGCTTTCCCATGTGGTTAGAATTCCTCCTAATTTAACTACACCCAACCCCACTTGCTTACCCATGTTAAGGTTACCCCTTGTGTTTGTGGCACGTGTTTCTGTCATCATTTATAATAATGCATTTTTATTCCCCTTCAGATTACTGGAGTGAAAGTGATCAAGAGGATGCTAACGATTCCTTAACTGTAAAGGCAGAGGGCCCTTCATCGATGTGTGACACATATCCCCGGACGCCATCAGTAAGTATCAAATTGTGGCCTTGTCATTTATATTTGCAGTATTTGTGAGCACTACACTGGATCGTCTTGGATTGGGGTTTGAACCCACAACTTTCTGACGAGAGTGCTACCAACTGAATCACGACAGAAAACCTGAAAAGTCCGGCATGATCTAATTTTATTTAAATGAGTTGAAGTTTCTCCTGAAATAGCAGGTTTAGGACTTGGCAAAAGAAAGAGAAGGAGATTTTAATTGGACACAGGGAGTTATGATCTGAAATTTGCTGCCTGAAAGCAAATTCAACGATATCTTCCAAAAGGAATAAGGAATTTGGATATATACTTTCAAGGAAATGTGCAAGGCAATGGAGAAGGGTCAGAGAGTGAGATCGAGTGGATAGCTCTTTCAAAGAGTCAGCACAGGTGTCATGGACCAAATGGCCTCCCTCAATAATTTAGTATGCTATGATTCATGCAACAAAAAGGGAAATCTGCACTTATGTTGTACGTTTAGCATAGTAAAACATCTTAAAGTGCTTCATTGGTGTGATTGACAAACAAAATTTGCCACCAAGTCAAATAAGGAGATATCAGGACAGGCGTCATAAAGCTTGGTGAAAGAGGTAAGTTTGAAGGAACAACTTAAAGGAGGAGAGATAAGTAGAGAGGTGAAAAGGCATACGGATGGAATTCCAGAGCTACCAATGTGCAGATGAGTAAATCAGGAATGTACAGAAGACTAGAGTCAGAGGAGAGCAGAAATCCGAGGGTTAAGGGGGCAGAGGTTAAGACTGGGAAATATTAGCTACCCATTTGTTAATATCACAAATAGCAATTTTCAGTCTTATATTTATAAAAAATACAGATAGCTACTGCTGATTATTATTCTAACTACAGATTAATTGCTTATATCTCTATTCTATAGGTTAATTCATCAAGTCCGTTCCCAGAATCAAAGCACGGACGACATTTCTCAAGTGAGTCAACGTACTCGCATTCATCTGCTGAAGACTCACGACATGATGCATCAGGAAGTACCCATTCATCCGGTTGTAGATCTTCATACAGAGAGAGGCGGTCGTGGCAGGACCTGATTGAAACCCCTCTAACCAGTTCAGGGTTGCACTTCCTGCAGACTGTGCCTCTGGAAACGGATTATATCCCTGGCAGAACAGGCCTAATGTCACCTGAAAGAAGACGGCAGGCAACGCTGCCTGTTCAGAGACGCCATAACCATGACCGCGATGGGCCTTTTCCACTGGTGGAGTGTGAACGGGGACCTGGGTCTCACAGTAGAGGATGTAAACAACGCAGCCAGAGCCTCCCAAGGAATAGGGAAGCAAGAATAAAAGGGCACGTGCTCCCTCCCGGACTTGCTGAGGAGCGATCCGAGGATGATGAGATACAATGTATCAAGCAAAATGGTGCAAATAAACAAGGTTGGTATAAGCAATGTTTCTCATATAGAACATAACATTTTTGGATGGAGTGATCAGAGAGTATTGTACATGATTGGAATTTATTTTATTGAAGAACTTGCTTTTCTGATATCATCTTTCATGTTCTCAAGATACCTCAAAGCAGTTCATAGGCAATGAATTGCTTTTATAGTGTGTCATTATTGTTGTATAGACTAAAGTATCAGCACCATTGCCCTCAGCTTGGCCCCACAAGCAGCAGATGAGATAATTGGTCAGTTAGGCAATTTCAATCCTTTCGGTTGAGGAAGAAATGATGGACAAAAGACCAAATGATCTCTCCGCTCTTCTTCCAGTAACCACCTGACCAAGCAGTCTGGAATCAACGTCTTATCCAAATGATAACATTGGAGCGCCCTCCTCAGCACTGTACTGAAGCATCAGTCTAGAATGTCTCCTGAAGTATGTTGCTCTATTACTTAAGCCCTTGGTCTTCTGTCTCAGAGAGCACCATTACTCAGCCAAGTCTGACACTAGAAACAACTCAAAAATCAGCAAAGACCAAATCAGATGGGATTTTCTTCACGTATGAAATCAAATCAAATCAGCTTATCACTGAGTATGTGATTAATACAGGCAACCTCACTGTCTTAGAAATCAATGCTGGAATTTTCCAGCTGCTCTCACCAGCAGGATCTTCCAGTCCCGCCAATGGCAGACCCTCACAGCAGGTTTCCCAACGGCGAGGGGTGCATTCAACAAGAAACCCCATTGACAACAGCGGGTTGCACAGAAATATCCACCCCTAGAAACAAACTCTTAAAAATCAAGAAATTTTATATAAATATCTTGAGTTACAAATTTTTTCAAACATAAACCAGTACAGATTGACAGTTGCTTTATGACCTATTTAATCTCTAACAGTTCAAAGCTCTTTACCAAAGCTATATTACTGCTTCTGAAAATGCTTTATAAAAACCTTTCAAACTTTCTACTTGCTGTTCCCGTACATTATAAAGATCAAGCTGTCCTTCCACCACAGATAGTATTGGCTGTCTCCTTACGGTACGAAACCTATCCAAATTTAACACATTAATACATTGAAAATATATTTATCGAGTGTAGATTTGAGGTATTCAAAATATGACCGAAACAGTTATGCAAGTATAAAAATGTGAATAATGACTGGCAGATAAAGACTCTCTGTAGTAGTTGTTTCCCCAGCTTCTTAGCCAGTAGCTCAAGTTAAACTACAGGACATGCTGGCCGTGGAAGGAATGTCCATGGTGTGCTTCGACAGATCATCAGCCAGCTAATTCTTTCAACACTTCTTCACTATTCTCCAAAGGGGAAAAACAGACCTGTACAACATGAAGGTTTCAATGATTAGTTGAAACCATTATTTTCACTGACAATACCTTGAAACTATTTAATCTAACAAATGGCCCAGTATAATAAGAGATACTGAGTGAACAGTTCAGTGCCAATAGACAACAATTCGTCATTCAATAGTACTTCTTAAATGCAGACATCTCAAAGTGCTTCACATTGAGAAGGTAAAACGGTAGATACTAAGCAGGAGAGGGAAGTTTAAAAATAGAGACTCGGTTAGGAAAAGAAAAGCACAAAAGAAAAGTGCTTTTGGGAGGTTGTTTTGAAAGCAGAACCTAGCGAGACAGAATAAAGAGAGCTTGTACTGACCTAAAGTGGTGGCTCTACGAAGAGCCATCATATAGTACAGAAGCATAAAACAGTAAGAAGTTCAGTGTTAGAGGACTAGAGAGGGCATGCAGGAGTTTAAAAATTAGGCCAAAACTTTAAGTAAACTCCTAGGATTTCCATTCTGCCCAAGCCATGAGAGAGAAAGGCAGCCTGAGCACCATAGCAGCCAACACCTCACGATGTGCCCCGCCCCGCCCCCACACCAAGACTACAACCATTCTCCTCATGGGATACTTATATCCTTATAAGTGAAAAGTGACATTTGGGCAGTAAGGATCTGAGTGCAAATAAAATGAAGCCTGCAGCAGTTTCAGGGTCTTGCAGAGCCTGCGGTCTGGCTGTAACCAAGATGCCAATCAGAAGATTGAGAGTCAGCAACCCAGTCCCAACCCAGCTCCCTGAGCAAATGTCCACATTAAAGACCTCTTGTGAAGCCACAAATTAGGCTGAACTTGACTAAGAAATCATGTCACTGGCAATCAGTTCACAAGAGTTGGTATATCTGTTTCTCTTGGACACTATTTACTGGCTGCTCTACTAGCTCCAGTGTTTTGCATCTCACCTTACTTCAGAAATGAATCAATTTCAGCTGTAAAATCCCTTTAATAATAATAAAGAATTTTGACCTTTGGTCAGTAAAGGAAGTAACCTATCAGGTCCTGGGTGAAATTTAGCTCTGGAATAAAGATATAGACAGTAAGAGTTTTAACAACATCAGGTTAAAGGACCTGGTGTTGTTAAAACTCTTACTGTGTTTACCCCAGTCCAACACCGGCATCTCCACATCACAAAGATATGGAAACAGGATCAATATTTATTTGTACAGTACACATTGTTCAACCACCAAATGCAATTCAAAGCAGCCGTTATACAGAGCTGTACATGTCCCAGCTCAGCTTTTCAATGATGCTTAAAAATTGACACATCTGTTCTGATGATGCAACCTTCCACGCCAGTGGTTCTGAGAAGTCTTCTTTTTCTCTCAACCAATGATTTCACTGCCCCTCACCATTTTACAGAGCCGTCAAACGTATCCTTCACATTTTATACATTTCTGCTCTCATCCATCCCCTTGTTCCTCACCTTCCACTCCACCAGCCTTCATATTCAATGGCTCATTTTCTGCCACCTCCAGCATGATGCCACCACTAAACACAACTCCTGCCCCCACCCCTTTCATCACTCCAAAGGGACCATTCCCTCTGTACTACCTTGGTCCCAGCCTCCATCACCCCATTCGTCCCCTTCCCATCTCCATGCAAACGTAGGAGAGGTAACATTGCCCCTTTACCTCCTCACCCCTCCCTGCCCAAGATCCCAAACATTCCTTCCAGGTGAAGCAGTGATGAACTTGTAATTCTTTCAATTTAATCTAGTGTATTTGCATTTCACAACATGGCGTCCTCTATATTGGGAAGACCAAACACATTAGGTGACAGCTTTACAGAACACTTTCACTGAAGTCTGCAAGCAACCTTAAGCATCCGATGGCCTGTTATTTAATTCTCCACCTTGCTCTCACACTGACATCTCCGTCTTTGGTCTGCTGCACTGTTCCAGTGAAGCTCAATGTAAGCTTGAGAAACAGCACCACAGCCTTCTGGACTCAACACTGAGTTCAACAATTTCAGACTGTAAACGCTGCTCCTTTTGTTTCCTTTTCTTTGTATGTTCTGGCTTTCTCTTATTTTTGTTTCCTGACTACAGCACACTACTTTTTTCTTGCCCCATCACCATTCCTCTTGGCCATTTTTCCTGTCGTTGACTATCACAAACCTTCCTTTTGTCTTTATGTCATGCACTCTATGCTGAAAGCCTATTAAACCTCTAACTTTTTCCAATTCTGATGAAAGGTGATCAACATGAAACAATGGGCTGGATTTTCATGGAGTCGCGGAGACTCTGGAAGAGAATGGCAGCTAGAACCAAATTCCAGGATTCACTACCCCATGCCCAGATTTCTGGTTTTCAGGAGTGCCTATTAAAGGTGCGGCTTTGTTTGGGTCACAAGGCCACACTCTGCACTCTTGACCTGACTTGCTCAATTGCAGGGATAGGAATGCACTAGACCTTGCAATTTTCAGGCAGTTAAACCAACTGTTCAAAGGTTCATTGTCCACAGCTCCTCAGAGGTGGTGTGAACCTGCATGAGGGAAACATTTTGTAAGTTAAGTTAAAAATGACCTCCTCGTGCCCCTGCATGCCATGGTGTGCCCTTCCACCATCCATCCTCTTTGGCTCCTCATGCCCCATGCTGATGTATGTCCCCTTCCCCACCTCATCCCCGATGGTCCTTCATGCCCCTTCAAGCACTTGAAACCTCTTTATCTTGTGTAAATGAACATTGTGAAATTAACAGAACTGATCAGAAAGCCAGCACTGTCAATCAAGCAATTCTTTCCCTGGGGCTCAGTGTTTCAGCACACTAATGGATGTTCAGGCTCTCAACCAAGAATGCATAATGAGGGTTGGCCTCATTAATTGGTGCATTAATAAGTAGAAAGTTATTAACTAATGAACTTTAAAAGTTTTTTCTACACATCCTTTTGTCACTACAGAGTTCAATACAGTTTATGGTTGTTGAATGCGCATGGAGATGCCATAGCTTGGCATGGGGACATGAAGGAGTCTTGCTCTCCTGTCCACATGTCTGTTGTTGGTCTGCCGCAATGCTGCAGTGAAGCCCAGCAGAATCTGGAGGAGCAGCGTCTCTTCTTCCGGGCACATTGCAGCCCACGGGAGACTCCCGCTGCCACTCACACCAGGCCATCTGTCTTTTGTTCTTAAAGTTGCTATTTTTTGCTGCAGTCTCTACATTCTCCCTCCTTTAAGTCCTGACGAAGAGCCTCAGGATGCGAAATGTTAACTCTGTTTATCTCCTGATAGATGCTGGCAGACCCGCTGAGTTTTACCAGCATCTTCTGTTTGTGAGCCATAAGGGGTCGTTAGGGAGCATTAGGTGGCACGGATGGGGGATGGGGATTGTGTGGGAGTGAGGAGCTGTGAGGGATAAGGGCTTTACTTTGATTCATTATAACTGGAACCAGTCTCATTGCACACCTCTTAAACAGCCTGCCTCCACACCCAGCAGCCTCTGTGGCTGGCTCCAGATGCTTCCCTGGGTCAGCTGGACCCACTGCAACCCACATCCGTCCCTGCACAATGAAAGTCTTGCTTTTCCAGGCACTTTCGCCCGAGGTAAGCCAGGCTGGGAATTTACCTGACTCCGCTACCCACTCTTAAGGATGAAAATCCAACCCTTTAACTCTGCTTCCCTCTCCACAGATGCTGCCTGACCTGCCAAGTATTCCAACATTTTCTGTTGTTGCATTGAATATTCTCGTTTTTTTCCTGGGTTGAATTTTACACTCTTGACACAGCCAGATAATCAACTCAGGGGAAAGTTAAATTGGACAGGTTTCCCGCCCGGTGGAATGGGTGAAAGGGTGACTCTTGTATATATTCCATTGTCACTTCACAGTCAGGACATCTTCATTGTAGCTGAGGAATTTTGGCTCAGCAAACTAACACTTTTTCTTTTGAATCAGTTAAGTTGTGGCAGTGACTCGATATTCCAGCAGTGAGAGGTAAATGAGGTGGCACATGATTCAGTGTAGCTGCATTGGGCTGGTGTACGATTTCACCTCAATGATTTCTGACCACAGTCGGCCTAGACAGTGAGGAGTGAAAGTGGAACAGTTCATGACACCGAATTCAATTGGATTTAGCAGAATGCTGTTTCGATGGAATCTTGAGGTGTGTTCCTCAAATTACTGGTAATAATCTCAGAAATCCTTGTGAAAAGGAAGGGGCAAAGATGCATCAGGGTCTGTTTTATGAGATAGAGCTCAAGAGGGCAGAACAGTTGGTTCCCTCCAATTGACATCCTGATCCTTCAATGTTTCAGATAAAATCAGAATGAATGAGAATCTACGGCTGTGCCCTTTATACTGAATCCATTTTTGCATCAAGAGAGGTGCAGGAGTTCCCTGCCCCGGAGCACAAACTCATGCAATTTACCTCATTTTGTATCCCTGAAGCAATGATCCTGATGATCATTGTATCCTGCTAATAAATCATCCTTTTAATTCATGTCATTGTGGCAATTTTACAGCTGACGTTTGTCATTCTTTCTAGCTTTTCTGCCACGGAATCTATTCAATTTACTAAATTTGGATCTCGAATGAGGAAGATTATGGGGGTGATTCTCCCAAAAAAATTCAAAGTGTTGAATTCGCAGGAAAACTGGAATAATTCACGCTGGTTCTATCAGTGGGAGTTCAGACTAGAATTTCCCCCACTCTGCAATGCAGAGGTCACCTAGTGTGAATATTATTAAATTTCAGGGGGCGGGGCCTATTCACACTGGAGAGGCTGAAATCAGTGGAACTCTGCGCGTGCGCAGTAGCCCCGCACTGTCAGCCTGCAGTTTGCTGGCCAGTTCGATCGCTAGTCAGCCCCGGACCCCTGCACTGCTGCCCTCCCCCAACCCTCCTCCCAATGGCCAGATCGTGCATTCGCGGGCCAGCCCTGAACCTCACCTTCCCGGCCCACCCCGATCTCCAGCCCCCTCCCCCAGCAAGCAGACCCCCCCGGCATACCTCCCCCTCCCGGGAAACCCCCCGCTGGCAGACCACCCCCGACTGACCCCCCCCCCCCCCCCCCCCCCCGCAGCCCGCCTCGACTGCTGATCTTCCTCCAGCCCCGACCGGATCCCAATGCAGAGGACAGCGGGTTCCACCACCCCCACCTATCGACCCTAGGCCTCGCCCCTAATAGGCCCCTTGGCACTGCCCTATGACCGGTAGGCATTTAAATAGTATGTAAAATACTATTTAAATGCTAGCCCCGCCTCCCAGCCGATTTCTAGCGCCGCGCAGACAATGCTGGAAATCTGGGCCTGGGAGACACAAGCGCAACATGAATGCTCGCGGGGATCTCGCTAATCAGCCGACGCACGATTCTCCCAGCCCGCTGTGCTAATTTCTTAATGCAGTGGGATGGGAGAATCTCCCCCTAAATCTTTTCATTGCATTCATTCTAAATTTACCAATCCGGGGCAGCAGCCAGTGTAGAATTTCTGTCGATAATGTTCCTGTGTGAGTGAATGAGGCTTTAATTTGCTTGACAATACAAGACAATAATTCCTTCCAGCAAGTATCACCAATGTGCTTTGTTTAAGGAAAATGAAACAGTGCATGTAAATAATGTGCCGTATGAATAACGCAGTTTAATTAATCAGTCATTAATAACCTGCAACTGTTGATCAGTGAAAGAGTGAGTGTTGCCCCTCCTACTTTAAAAATCCCCTGTTCCCTGTTTCAGGCCGATCAGCAAGGCCGCAGTCACATGACGTAAATAATGTAATCTTGTAAGATTACATTGTTTATGTCTGAAAACAGTGGAAACAGCACAAGAATGGAGAATTTGTAAGGTAAGAGGGAGCAGTGACTGATTCATCATTGTTAAAATGGTTTTGCTTGGACCTGCTTTATTTATATTGTAATCTTAAACAATATGACTGGTTCACCATTTTTGATTTTCTTTTACAAAATATATCTTTGAATTGCAATTTTGCAAATACTTTTGTAACTATTATAGCTAATGTAACATGTGCCAAATGGTTTGTAAATGGAAATGTGCATTTAAAATCCAAGAAATAGATTCATCTAAGATCCATCCAAGACATCTCATAATATATGCATAGATTAGATGCCTTTTTCAGTGCAAACTGTGAATGAGTATAATTGCTGTTGGAGGAATTACACTTCAGTATTTAATGGGTTAGTTTGAGGCCGACTGATGTGAGGCTGTAATAATGAGTAGGAACATTGCGATGACTGATGCCAGTTAACAAGTCTCCTATGTAGTCATTGCCTGACAAAACATGATTATTTATTTAACTAGTAGTTGCATGCATGGATTTCATTAAGCACAGAGCACTGAGCAGTCCAGAGAGAGGCTTTTGTTTTAATAGTTGTTAGCTATGTCCCTCTGCACACTGAAGCCTGTTGTCAGATGTAAATTTATTCTGCTCTTCGTAACCTAGTTTCCATGTTCAGAATAGTCTCCAAGAGATGTTTTTGAATCAAAGCATTGATTCAGCAAGCAAAAAATAGTTTCCAAATCTTTTATATTGTTGAACCAATAAGATATACATGTAAATTTTAATTTTTTGTTCCAAATATTTATAATTTTCTTATAAATTAATAAATAAAAGCTTGTAGTTTGTTATGGACTGCTCTGCAAGTGAAAGCTTCCCATTTTTGTGTTATATTGTGAATTCCCTGTCATATTAAACGTAGACTGAAATAATGATGATGTTTTATTCAAGAAACACGTTTGCAGCCCAAACGCTGATTTCAGGATAACTTGCATCAAGGAATTCATATATAGACTAAGTGATCAAATTAAAACATTCATGTAGTAACAAAAATAGACAAACAAATTCAGCAGATTCCAGGGAAGTGGCGGACAGGGTATCAAAGAATATTTGAATTAAAATTATCTTAAAATTCCAAACCAATGCACCATTCCTACATAATACACTGAAGTTCTTATGGAAATGAAGGAAGGTTGATTGGAATTAGTTATTTCCACTTAAGGGTGCATCATTTATGGATTCAAATTATCTCAACGAGGCTGTTTTTTTTTCAGATCAGCTCATTTGCTGCAATATTATCTTGGGTAAATTTATAAAATAATTAGGTTCTTAATCACTTCCAGGAAGACTTACTCTGCAGAAACCTATGTTGGTCGCAAGTGTTACTACAAAATGCAGGCCAGGAAAGTGTATGTTTAAAGTCCGATTTGGTCAGTGCGTGTGATGAGATTCAAACGCCTGCAATATTCCCTTCCAGAAAGTACAGCAGAAGACAGAAGATCCACAGATGGGTTACAGGAGCTGTACAGGTCCCTGGAGCAGGCCAGTCTGTCTGCAATCGGAGAGCAACGCCCTTCCACCAAACAAGAATTCAGAAGGTCATTTATAAAAAGATGTAACGATCCAGTTGTCAATGAAAAATTGCACCACATTAGGATGTTGAAGAGTACATTGAAGGTGAGAAGCAGCATCATTTACTTCTTCTAAATTTGAAACTTGAGGAACAAGATGCCCACTATTAAAATACACACATGACCTTTCCGAACTGCTGTGATCCTTAATTTTATTTTACATTGGAGAATTAGGTACCTGGAAATCTTGGCACCATATGGAGCTTCAAGTGGGTGCAACACAGATTCACCAGAATAATACCAGGGCCTGGAAGAGTGAATTATGAGGACAGGTTTCATAAATTTGGCTTGTATTCCTGTGAGAATAGAAGATTGAGAATTGATCTAATTGAGATATTTAAAATGTTAAATGGATTCAACGGTGAGGTAGACACAGAGAAGTTTTCCTCTAGCAGGGGAATCTAGATAATGGACACATCAGTGTAAATTCAGAATTCAACCATTCGGAAGTGAGATCGGGAAGCACTTTTTAAAAAATTGTTTATGGGATGTGGGCACTGCTGTCTAGACCAGCATTTATTGCCCATCCCTAGTTGCTCTTGAGAATGTGGTAGTGAGCTGCCTTCTTGAAACACAGCAGTCCCTGAGGTGTAGGTACACTCACAGTGCTGATAGGGAGGGAGATCCAGGATTTTGACCCAGCAACAGTGAAGGAATGGCGATATATTTCCAAGTCAGGATGATGAGTGAGTTGGAGGGGAACCTCCAAGTGATGGTGCTCCCAGATACCTGCTGCTGTTGTCCTTCTAAATGGTAGTGTTTGTGGGTTTGGAAGGTGCTGCCTTAAGGACCCTTAGTGAGTTCCTGCAGTGCATCTTGAAGATGGTACACACAGCTGCCACTGTTTCTCAGTGAATTGAATGTTTATGGAAGGGCTAGCAATCAAGCGGCTGCTTGGTTCTGGATGGTGTCAAGCTTCTTGAGTGTTGTTGGACCTGTACTCATTCAGACAAATGGATGTCATCAGACTCTTGACTTGTGCTTTGTAGATAGTGGACAGGCTTTGGGGAGTTGGGAGGTGAGTTATTCGCCACAGTGTTCCAAACCTCTGACTGCTCTTGTAGCTGCAGTATGGCTATTCCAGTTCAATTTCTGGTCAATGGTAACCCCCCCGGATGTTGGTAGTAAGAGATTCAGCAATGGTAATGCCATTGAATTTCAAGGGGCGATGTTTCAATCCTCTCATGTTGGAGATGGTCATTGCCTGGCACTTCTGTGGTGTGAATGTTACTTTTACACAGTGGCTCATAGAAATCTGGTTCTTTCTATCTGCAACACAAATCTCCATAACCCACCCCAACTCCACCAGCCCCAAAAGACTGAGGACTATGCGTCAAATGGTGCTTTCATTACTAAGATTGACAGATTTTTCTTGGGCAACGATATCAAGGGATATGGAAGCAGGAAAATGGAGATGAAGTGCAGATCAGCCATGATGTTATTAAATGCCAGGTCCAGGGTTAAATGGCTTTGTCCTGTTCCAATGAACACTTAACTCATTTGTGCAACATTCTGCTATTTTAATGGAAACACTAATCTATTTAAAATAAAGGGGTTAACATGTCTACTGAAACATGGGCAGAAGAGCATCATATGATTGTACTGGCTGTTTTTTACGAGTACTAACAGCGGTCATTTCTAAGCTTACATTACTTTGGAAACCAATTTGAATTCATCATTTTGTTATTCCTCACACGCCTACTCCCTGCATCCCCCTGCACCCACTTCCCTGAAAGAAGGTGCCATATCATAGCTGGGAGAATAACATGTAGCCAATTCTTTGGCCTCTGCATTGTTGTGGCGTAATTGATGTTGAAAGTTATCGATGCTTGTCCAGGAATGGCTATTCCAGAGATGATTCACCTAGGATTTTGCCATCCATTCGTCAGTCCATCCATTTCCTGTGGATGGATCTGGTACTTGTCCTGTGCCTCTCTTCACCTGACAGGCGTCAGAAGTTGATTGTGTGGTTTGAGCCTACTTCATAACTTGAATCATCATGAGACAGGTTTTGTTTCTTATGAGGAATTTGAGAATTTGTTGTGCTATTTATGACTCTCAGACATTTTGCTGAAGAATCCACATTACAACAGCTACATTTCTAGCTTTCAATTCCTCCTATTGTCCAAGACAGAAAATGCCTAAAAAGTAAATGACAGTTAATAGAATCATCTTGCGTGCAATGGGGAGCCTTATGCAACAGCTTGGTCATCCCAGCAGCAACCAGCGAATTCATTCCTCAATGGATGTCGCACTTTCTGACTCAGGCAGCTAGGGAGATCGCCACTGCAGATGTAATTGAAATGGGAGAATGTTTTGCATCCTGTAGCAGCAGTGAGGGGTGTTTCAAGGATGGAGATCTGAGCTGCAACATTGCCTGTGGCTATCCTAACCTTCGGCTGAAGATGCAATTCCCCACATCCCATCACCCCTGTACCAGCTGATTCTTGGCATCTTGGAACAGAGTCCTGTTAGCTTGTGCATCTTTGCACTCTCCATTCGAGTCATCTTGAGCTGATTTGAGATAACTGGGAGGCAGTTTAGTTGTTATATTTACTGGTTATCAGCAAGTGACGCTCGTCTCTTCTCCCTGTCCTATTTCAGTGCTTCTGTGCATTCAGTCAAGAATGAACTGAATGAGGCAACTGCTTTGCCCAATGGAGTCATCCAGTGTCGGGATGTACCATAACAGTTAAATAATACTGAAAGCAGTGACAGGAAAATGAACACAGTCTCACAACACCACATTAAAATCCAAGGTTTATTTGGAATCACGAACTTTCAGAGTGCTGTTCCTTCATCAGGTGAGTGGAGGTAGGTTCACAAACACAGCATTTATAGGCAAAGATGCAATTGCAAGATAATTACAGGTTGGAATGTGAAGAACAGTTGGAATGTGAGTCTTTACAGGTAAATAAGTCTTCACAGGTACAAACAGTGTGCATGAAGAGAGGGATAATCACAGATTAAAGAGATGTGAATTGTCTCAAGCCAGGACAGTTCATAGGATTTTGCAAACCCAGGCAGTATGGAGGGGGTTACAAGTAGTGTGACATGAACCCAAGATCTTGGTTAAGGCCGTCCTCATGCATGCGGAACCTGCCTATCAGTTTCTGCTCGGCAATTCTGCATTGAAGGCTGCCTTGGAGAACGCTTACCTAAACATCAGAGGCTGAATGCCCTTGACTGCTGAAGTGTTCTCTGACTGGAAGGGAACATTCCTGCCTGGCGAATGTTCCGTTCATCTGTTGTCGAAGCATCTGCATGGTCTTGCCGATATACCACGCCTCAGGACATCCTTGCCTCCGGTGTATGAGGTAGACAATGTTGGCCAAGTCGCATGTGTATGTACCGTGTACCTGGTAGATGGTGCTCTCACATGTGATGGTGGTATCCATGTCGATCATCCGGTACATCTTGCAGAGGTTGCCGTGGCAGGGTTGTGTGGTATCGTGGTTGGGTAGTTTGCTGTAAACAGTAGTCTGTTTGAGGTTGGACAGTTGTTTGAAGTAGTGGAGGTATGGGGTTGGCCTTGGCGAGATGTTTTATCGTCATTGATGAACATCATGTCACACTACTTTTAACCCCCACCATACTGCTTAGGTTTGTAAAATCCTATTAACTGTCCTGGCTTGAGACAATTCACACCTCCTTAACCTGTGATTATCCCTCTATCCACGCACACTGTTTTTGTACCTTTAAAGACTTGATTACCTGTAAAGACTCACATTCCAACTGTTCTTCACATTCCAACCTGTAATTATCTTGCAATTGTGTCTTTGTCTATAAATGCCGTGTATGTGAGCCTACCTCCACTCACCTGATGAAGGAGCAGGGCTCTGAAAGCTCGTGATTCCAAATTAACCTGGTGTTGTGAGACCTCTTACTGTGCCCACCCAAATTCAATGACGACATCTCCACCTCAAGAAAATGAAGATATTCCAACATGCAGAATAGATTCCTTTTAAACTATAAGAAAATGTCTCCATTAAACTGTTTATCTCAGGAGAACCAATGAGCTTTATAATAATTTGAAAATCTGTTCACAGTTTGTACTCTTTTAATACAGTAGTTTAAAAATGGCAATTAAATGATATAGATTTTCCCAGCCCGCTGTGCTATTCAAGCAGCACAGCGGACCAGCAAATTTAAGCTGGAGGGAAAAAAACAGGATTCAGCGTACAGCTGGTCGCGTATTTCCCCATTCTTTTTTTGGACGTAATCAGCCTTGCGCCAGGGAATAGCGCAAGGCTGATTACAATATGCCAATACTGATTAGCATTTATTTAGTGAGCCGGAGACTCAATTGGCCAGGCTCGCCAAAGTTTCTGACCCTGCTGGTGGAGGTCCACACCAACAGGGATCACATATGATCCCCATCAATGGGACCAGGTGTGATGGTGGGACCAGAGGCCATTGAGGCCACTCCGGGAGATCAGGGTTGGGGGGGTTGCCCCTTGGGTAGTGTCAGCCTGGCACTGCCTTTCACCATGGCACTGGGCACCCTGGCACTGTCCACTAGGCACCAGGCAGTGCCGAGGGGGCAGAGGTGGAGCCAGCATGGGGTTGGCGGATAGAAGGGGAGGGAATGGAGTGAACTCTGCATAGGGGGTGGTGACTGGTGTTGGGGTTGGAGATCAGAGGCCAGCTATCAGGGATCAGGGGCTGGCCATTGGGTGGAGAGGGTGCTGGGGATCGGAGATCAGCCATTGGGGATCGGATCGGGGGAAAGGGAGGGGCCAGGGATTGGAGATCGGGTCTGGCCATCAGAGGTTGAGGCTGCCCATCGGGAGGCCAGGGTTGGTGATCGGGAGACCGGCAATGGAGGAGGGCAGCTTGTCAACTGATCTGCCAGTATACTGGGAGATCAGCATATGAGCACAAGCCCTCTCTGCAGTCCAATGCCTTCCACTTGGACGGGATTAAGCTCTGCCCCCCCCACCATCTTAAATCTCCTGATGGACTCTGTGGCCACTATCTTACCATTTTTATTCTAAGTGCTGGGTGGACTTGAAACTGGGAGTGTTTCAGATCCATTTTCTGGGCGTGTTTTCAGGTCCCCCCCATACACATTCTGCCTGCAAAAATATCAGCAAGCCTGATGCTCACTGCAGAAGCCTGTGGGCAGGGCTTAATGCGCCCAAAACCTGGGATGAGCAGGCCTCTGATGCTGCACATGGGCATTAGCAGTAGCAGGCAGCCTGAAGCAGCCCCCCCACCCCCGCAATCACGGGGGCCAGCAGCCCGAGATACAGCCCCTGCCAAACCCCCCGCTGCCCAGACCGATCTTGGACCCCCCTTCCCCCATTGATCGCGAACTCGCCGCCCTTCCCCCCACCCATCGCTGCAGAGTGGCAGCGGGCCAGTTCTCCCTCCTTCTCCCACACCGATCGCTGCAGAGTGGCAGCGGGCCCCCTCTCGCTCTCTTCCTTCCCCCACCGATCCTTGCAGAGTGGCAGCGGGCCCCCTCTCCCTCCCTCCCCCCATCCCCACTGATTGCTGTACAGTGGCAGCGGGCCCCCTCCGCCCCTAGCCATGCCCCCCCCACTGCCCAGTGGGCATTGCCCAGGTGCCGGACTGGCATTGCCCAGGTGCCAGGGTGGCACTGCCAGTCTGACAGTGCCCAAGGGGCACCCCCAGCATGGCCAATGGGGAGCATATCTATTCCTCACTGGTGCGAACCTTTCCTGGCGAGGTCATAAAGGGGTGCAGGCCCGGATGGTTGAGCACCGGGCTCGCTAAGCAGATGTAAAACAGCATTATAATACATTCCCATATATTAACATATCTCCCGCTCATTTCTGGCACGAGACTGACCGTGCCGGAAATGTGGCATTCATAAATGGTGTCGGCCGCGAAAACCGGTGCCAATCATGCCAAGCGCTTTATGCCCGACTTTACCACCGCAATGCGATGGTAAAATCGTTCCCTGTGTTCACAGAGTTCCATAAATACATTCAACTAAGCTCGCCCAAAAAGCAGGTGGGAAAAGCTCCCTTATTCCCGCCCTTTAGGCACTTCATTTTTTCTGGGAAAATCATGCTCACTCAGTATAAGACCATAAGACCATAAGACATAGGAGCGGAAGTAAGGCCATTCGGCCCATCGAGTCCACTCCACCATTCAATCATGGTTGATTTCAACTCCATTTACCCGCTCTCTCCCCATAGCCCTTAATTCCTCGAGAAATCAAGAATTTATCAATTTCTGTCTTGAAGACGCTCAACGTCTCGGCCTCCACAGCCCTCTGTGGCAATGAATTCCACAGACCCACCACTCTCTGGCTGAAGAAATTTCTCCTCATCTCTGTTCTAAAGTGACTCCCTTTTATTCTAAGGCTGTGCCCCCGCGTCCTAGTCTCCCCTGTTAATGGAAACAACTTCCCTACGTCCATCCTATCTAAGCCGTTCATTATCTTGTAAGTTTCTATCAGATCTCCCCTCAACCTCCTAAACTCCAATGAATATAATCCCACGATCCTCAGACGTTCATCGTATGTCAGGCCTACCATTCCTGGGATCATCCGTGTGAATCTCCGCTGGACCCGCTCCAGTGCCAGTATGTCCTTCCTGAGGTGTGGGGCCCAAAATTGCTCACAGTACTCCAAATGGGGCCTAACCAGTGCTTTATAAAGCCTCAGAAGTACATCCCTGCTTTTGTATTCCAAGCCTCTTGAGATAAATGACAACATTACATTTGCTTTCTTAATTACGGACTCAACCTGCAAGTTTACCTTTAGAGAATCCTGGACTAGGACTCCCAAGTCCCTTTGCACTTTAGCATTATGAATTTTGTCACCGTTTAGAAAATAGTCCATGCCTCTATTCTTTTTTCCAAAGTGTACGACCTCGCACTTGCCCACGTTGAATTTCATCAGCCACTTCTTGGACCACTCTCCTAAACTGTCTAAATCTTTCTGCAGCCTCCCCACCTCCTCAATACTACCTGCCCCTCCACCTATCTTTGTATCATCGGCAAACTTGGCCAGAATGCTCCCAGTCCCGTCATCTAGATCGTTAATATATAAAGAGAACAGCTGTGGCCCCAACACTGAACCCTGCGGGACACCACTTGTCACCGGTTGCCATTCTGAGAAAGAACCTTTTATCCCAACTCTCTGCCTTCTGTCTGACAGCCAATCGTCAATCCATGTTAGTACCTTGCCTCGAATACCATGGGCCCTTATTTTACTCAGCAGTCTCCCGTGAGGCACCTTGTCAAAGGCCTTTTGGAAGTCAAGATAGATAACATCCATTGGCTCTCCTTGGTCTAACCTATTTGTTATCTCTTCAAAGAACTCTAACAGGTTTGTCAGGCACGACCTCCCCTTACTAAATCCATGCTGACTTGTCTTAATCCGACCCTGCACTTCCAAGAATTTAGAAATCTCATCCTTAACGATGGATTCTAGAATTTTGCCAACAACTGAGGTTAGGCTAATTGGCCTATAATTTTCCATCTTTTTTCTTGTTCCCTTCTTGAACAGTGGGGTTACAACAGCGATTTTCCAATCCTCTGGGACTTTCCCTGACTCCAGTGACTTTTGAAAGATCATAACTAACGCCTCCACTATTTCTTCAGCTATCTCCTTTAGAACTCTAGGATGTAGCCCATCTGGGCCCGGAGATTTATCAATTTTCAGACCTTTTAGTTTCTCTAGCACTTTCTCCTTTGTGATGGCAACCATATTCAACTCTGCCCCCTGACTTTCCTGAATTGTTGGGATATTACTCATGTCTTCTACTGTGAAGACTGACGCAAAGTACTTATTAAGTTCCTCAGCTATTTCCTTGTCTCCCATCACTAGATTACCAGCGTCATTTTGGAGCGGCCCAATGTCTACTTTTGCCTCCCGTTTGTTTTTAATGTATTTAAAGAAACTTTTACTATCATTCCTAATGTTACTGGCTAGCCTATCTTCATATTTGATCCTCTCCTTCCTTATTTCTCTCTTTGTTATCCTCTGTTTGTTTTTATAGCCTTCCCAATCTTCTGACTTCCCACTACTCTTTGCCACATTATAGGCTCTCTCTTTTGCCTTGATGCATTCCCTGACTTCCTTTGTCAGCCATGGCTGCCTAATCCCCCCTCTGATAACCTTTCTTTTGTTTGGGATGAACCTCTGCACTGTGTCCTCAATTACTCCCAGAAACTCCTGCCATTGCTGTTCTACTGTCTTTCCCATTAGGCTCTGCTTCCAGTCGATTTTTGTCAGTTCCTCCCTCATGCGCCTGTAATTACCTTTATTTAACTGTAGAACCTTCACATCTGATTCTGCCTTCCTTCTTTCAAATTGCAGACTGAATTCTACCATATTATGATCACTGCTTCCTAAGTGTTCCCTTACTTTAAGATCTTTTATCACGTCTGGCTCATTACATAACACTAAGTCCAGAATAGCCTGTTCCCTCGTGGGCTCCATCACAAGCTGTTCCAAAAAGCCATCCTGTAAACATTCAATGAATTCCCTTTCTTTGGGTCCACTGGCAACATTATTTACCCAGTCCACCTGCATATTGAAATCCCCCATGATCACTGTGACCTTGCCTTTCTGACATGCCCTTTCTATTTCGTGGTGCATTTTGTGCCCCTGGTCCTGACCACTGTCAGGAGGCCTGTACATAACTCCCATTATGGTTTTTTTGCCTTTGTGGTTCCTCAACTCTACCCACACAGACTCCACATCGTCTGACCCTATGTCGTTTAGTGCTATTGATTTAATTTCATTTCTAATTAACAAGTATCAGTATAATCTGAGGTTTTTTTATTCATTCAAGTGATGCGGTCTTTGCTTGCTAAGCCATCTATTGTCCATCTCTAAGGTGCCCTTGTGTGAAAGGGTCAGCTTGGCTTAGTTGATAACAGTGTAAATACTGAGTCAGAGGATTCAAGGACCACTCAGGAGTCTTGAGCACATAAACAAGGCTGATACTTCACTGCAGTACTGAGGGTGATTTGATTTGATTTGATTTATTATTGTCACATGTATTATCATACAGTGAAAAGTATTGTTTCTTGTGCGCTACACAAACAAAACGTACCGTTCGTAGAGAAGGAAACGAGAGAGTGCAGAATGTAGTGTTACAGTCATAGCTAGGGTTTAGAGAAAGATCAACTTAATGCGAGGTAGGTCCATTCAAAAGTCTGACAGCAGCAGGGAAGAGGCTGTTCTTGAGTCGGTTGGTATGTGACTTCAGACTTCTCTTCCACCTTTTTCCCAAAGAAAGAAGGTGGAAGAGAGAATGTCCAGGGTGCGTGGGATCCTTAATTATGCTGGCTGCTTTGCTGAGGCAGCAGAAAGTGTAGACAGAGTCAATGGATGGGAGGCTGGTTTGCATGATGGATTGGGCTACATTCACAGCCTTTTGTAGATCCTTGCGGTCTTGGGCAGAGCAGGAGTCATACCAAGCTGTGATACAACCAGAAAGAATGCTTTCTATGGTGCATCTGTAAAAGTTGGTGAGAGTCGTAGCTAACATGCCAAATTTCCTTAGTCTTCTGAGAAAGTTGGTGAGCTTTCTTCACTATAGTGTCGGCATGGGGGGACCAGGACAGGTTGTTGTTGATCTGGACACCTAAAAACTTGAAGCTCTCAACCCTTTCTACTTCGTCCCCAATGATGTAGACAGGGACATGTTCTTTACGCTTCCTGAAATCAATGACAATCTCCTTCGCTTTGTTGACATTGAGGGAGAGATTATTGTTGTCGCACCAGTTCACCAGATTCTCTATCTCATTCCTGTGCTGTATTTCTTAAGAGTTGTTAAGCAGAGGCTGTTGCTCTTCAGGTGGGCATAAGAGATTCCATAGCACTGTTCAAAGAAGAAGCCAGAAAGTTCACTTTAGTCTCTATGACTATGTCTTACACTAATTGGCTGCTGCATTTCCCCATGTAACAACCGTGATTCAATTTCAAAAGTAATTTATTTTTGGGAGACTCTTAGGAAGTGAAAGGCACATTATAAGTCCAAAATCTTCCTTTTTCTTAATTTCTGAATGAATAGTTATTGCTGTCATCCCTGGTAGTTAGCTGACTGAGCCCAATACCATATCTATCAGAACTCAAGTCAGATGCAAGAGGAATTAGCTTCTTAGTTCCTTGTATAGGAAAAAGCCCATGGCATTGTCAAAGCAGGACAGGGAGTTATCCTGAAGTCCTGGGCAACATTCACCCCTCAAATGACATCAGCAGAGAGCAGATTAACTGATTATTTATTTCATTGCTGTCTGTGGGATTTTGATGGCAGTCGTATTTGCCCTGAGGGCCTTGTGCTCTGTTGGAGCCACAATCTTTGGGGTGAGATATTAAACATCGGCCCATCCGCCCTGGTGAACACAAACAATGGTAGTCATGATGTGGAGATGCCGGCGTTGGACTGGGGTAAACACAGTAAAAAGTCTCACAACACCAGGTTAAAGTCCAACAGGTTTATTTGGTAGCAAAAGCCACTAGCTTAAAAAGAATATTAACAGTTCTCCCTCATGCCCTGGTCGAAATTTAACCCCCAAACATCATCACTAAAATAATGGATTATTAGATCATTATATCTATGCTGTTTGTGGGAGCTTCCTGTGTGCAAATTGGCTGTCACGTTTCCTACATTAGAGCAGTGACTACACTTGTAAAGTATTTTGAAAGCATTTTGAGATGTCATGAAGGTGTGAAGCATGCTTTATGAATGCAATTTTTATTTTTTTTCCATAGAACATTTCATTTCACACTATGTGCATTGCTTTGAAGTGTTTCTGCGAGATGTGACCAACATATTGTGCAAGCTTCTTTCTTCCTTTTAGCTTTTAAATAAACTTTGCTTTGGAGCAGTGGGAAACACTGAGACCAGGGGACGTGGATATAAATAACGCGGAGAAGGCGAGTGTTCAGTCAGAGCAGTAGGAAAGAATGAGATGAGGAGCGGGGAAATCAAACAGCTATTCTGCTGGGAGGCAGTCAGAGACACTTAAGAAAAAAAGAAAATCAAGGTGTGGAATCATTGAGAAACGGGTAGGTGATTGGCTGGGGACCCAGGAAGGAACCCAGACCTGTGTGGCAGCAGCCAAAATCTGGAGCGGATAATTAGAGGGCGAGGCTTGGGGGCCTTCATTTAATTTACCTTCAGAGAGTGGAGAGGGGCCTAGTCCTGCATGGGGGAAGCAAAAATCAAGAGTCTCCATGAGCCGAATGTGTCTGAAAAAAAATTAAACAGTGTTATCGCAGGAAAACTTGATCGGTTGGTGAGTAACTACTGTTGGGGAGTATCTGTAAATGGGTGAAAATTAGAAAAATGTTTTAAAAATTAAATAACCCTTAAGGAGATACTTTATAATTAATTAACAGACACAAGATGACGTGAAACAAAAAGCTGCTGAACCTGTTGATTACTTTTATTTTTAAATGGTAAAGTTCATTGTATTGCTAAGGTATAAAGTAGCATGTTAAGTAGTTGTGAGGACGGGCATTAATTTAAAACATCATGAAGAAAATAAATAATTCGCTAATTGGCGAGCAGCAGGAAGGAGCGAGAGCTAAGTGACGCATAAAAAGCAGTCAAAAGGAGAAGAACTCAGGCAGAGATTGAAATGAGACTAAGGAATCAAAAGGGATGTTGGCACGGTGAAGCAGCTGATTGGGGAATAATTCTACTCCCTGCATTGTAGTCTCATGTTTATAATAAATAGTCTATAAAATTAAGGGATGGCAAGGCAGCTTGGCCAAGTGGAATGTGCATCCTGTGATATTTGGGAAGTTGTGGCCTAGGCCACCACAAGCAGCAAGTGTTACCAGCTGTAGAAGCTTGAGCTCTGAGTTTCAGAACTCGAGCAATGGCTGGAGTTACTGTGGAGCATCCATGAGGCTGACAACTATGTGGAAAGCATGTTTAGGGAGGTGGTCACACTGCAGGTTAAGAGACCACAAGCAGAAAGGGAATCAGTGACTGCCAAGCAGCCCAGGAGGTAGTGCAAGAGACCACTGAGACCATCTCGTTCACTAACCAGTTTTTCTGTTTTGGATACTGTTGAGGGCGACAGGAGTTCCTCAGGGGTGTGCAGCCAGAGCCAAGTCTGGGACACCATGGGTCGCTCAATGCACATGAGGAAAGGAAGAAAAATAGAAGATCAATATTGGCAGGCGATTCAAATGTTAGGGAAACAGGCAGGCATTTCTGCGGCCATAAACTTGATTCCAGGATGGTATGTTGTCTCTATGGTGCCAAGGATGTCAATAAGTGACTGCAGGACATTCATATGGGGAAGGGTGAACAGCCAGAGATTGTGGTCCACATAGGCACCATCCCTTTGACATAGGTAGACAAAGGGATGAGATCCTGAAAGAAGATTTTTAGAGAGCTTGGAAAAAGATTAAAAAACAGGAATTCAAAGGCAACAATTTCAAATTATGCCCACTGCCACATGCTAGTGAGTACAGAAATAGGAGAACAAATGAACATTTAGCTGGAGAGATGGTGCAGGAGGGAGGGCTTTAGATTTCTGAGGTACTGGGATCGATTCTGGGGCAGGTGAGACCTGTACAAGAAGGAGAGGTTACATCTTGGCAAGACAGGGACCAATATTCCCACAGGGAAATTTGCTGGTGCTGTTGGGGAGGGTTGAAACTAGTTTTTTGGGGGGTGGGAACATGAGAGGGAACTCAATAGGAGAGAATCAAAGCTGGGAGGAAGAAAAGTATGAGTGAAATTGGAAGGCAGCCGAAACAAAGGACAATGTAAAATTGTGTCAAAATGCGGAACAATATTAAAAGCAAAATTAAAGGCATTCTATCTGAATGCACGTAGCATTTGCAAGAAGCATGTCCCACTGTCCTGGGCAACATTTCTCCCTCAACCAATGCCACCAAGGCAGGTCACCCGTCTATCTGATTTCCTGTTTTTGGCCTCTTGCTGTGTGTAAAATGGATGCTGAGCTCATGTACATAAATGGCTACCCTTCAAAATAATTTACTTAATTTAATGAATGTGAACAACTCTGTGGAAAGGTGCTTTTTAAACGCTAGTTCTTCCTTTTGAGGTTCCTCTATTATTTTATTGAGTATGTTGAAAATTTCTAAAAAAAAATTCTCGTTCCTGCACTTGCAGCACAAATAGAAGTAAATGCGTTTGGGTTAATGGGAGACATGGCTGCAGGGTGACCAAGGCTGGGAACTGAATGTTCAAGAGTATTCAACATTTAGGAAGGAGAGGCAAAAAGGAAAAGGAGGTCGGGAAGTGTTACCACAATATGATAGATTTTTTATACTAAGTTTGAAAGTGATAGAGTTTAATCCAAAACTGGGATCTTAAATCTAAATAAAGGAAAGTGCAAAGGTATGAGGTCGACATAGTCCTTGGGACAAAAGGGATCAAAGGAGATGGAGGGAAAACAGGAACAGGTTACTGAGTTGGATGATCAACCATGATCATAATGAATCCTCTTTGGAGAGATAGGATTGCCCTTTGGATAGGGTCCTGAAACATCTTTGGGTGAGGTAACCTTTGGGAAACATAAGGCACACTTTGGGATTGTTAGAATGAAACATGATTATGCACTTTTTATGCACAATTCCATTGGAACTGCCATGCTGTCCAATAAGTGTCAAAGTTATCCAGGAAGTGACAAAGGATACTAGGAGAGTTGACATGGAGGGGGTAAGGGCAAAGATGCTGGGTGGGGAATATGGATGGCATAAGTTGAAACTGAGTTGGCATAGGGGTATGAGGGGCCATGGGGTGGGTTGGGAGGTGGGCTGGAGGGATTTTTAAAAAATTTAAACAGTGCCAGAGCACCAAGGCAGGCTTTGCATCAATCTCATTTCTGCACCGACAGCCTCCACACTCATTCTGGGATGCCCACCCCCCCTACCCCCCAAGTCCTATTTCAGCCCGCTGCCTTCTCTTGTTGGAAAATCCAACCTGTGGGTGGCCATTTTTAACTGTTGGGTTTGGCGAGCCAGGAAATCTCCCGACTCTGCGAACCTGACCCAGGGATGAAAATCTGGGCCTTTGTGTCTGTCATTAGACACAATGAAGAGACAGAAAACCACCCAGAAATACTAGAGAACCAAGGGACTAGCAAGTATGAGGACCTGAAAAAAATTAGTATTGGTAAAGAAGTACTACTGGATAAATTAAGGGGGCTGGAAGTTGGTAAATGCCCTGGACCTGGTGATCTACAGCTCAGTGTTGAAAGAGGTGGTTGTGGAGGCAGTGGATGCATCTTCCCAAATTCTATAGATTCTGGAATGGTTCCTGTACATTGGCAAACGTAATCTCGCTATTTCAGAAAGGAAGGAGAAAGAAAAGGGGGAACTACTGACCTGTTAGTCGGAAAATCGTTCGAGCCTATTATAAAGGATGTGATAACAGGACACTGAGAAAATAATGTTAAGATTGGGCAGAGTAACAGATTTACAAAAGTGAAATCATGTTTGACAAACCAGTTGGAGATTTTTGAGGAAATAACCAGCAGATAAGGGAGAACCAGTGAATGTGGTATATTTGGATTTTCAGAAGACTTTCAATAAGATCCCACATAAGAGGTTAATAAACAAAATTAGAGTGCATGGAATTGAGGCTAATATGGCATGGATCGAGGATTGGCTAACAGACAGAAAACAGAGTAGGAATAAGCAGGTCATTCTCATGTTGAAAGGTTGTGACCAGTGGGGTATCGCAAGATTCAATGCTTAGGCTCCAGTTGTTTACAACCTATATCAATGATGCGGAGATCAAATGTAATGTTTCCAAGTTTGCTAATGACACAAAATCAACGGGAATGTGAATTGTGAAGAGGATGCAAAGATGCTTCAAGGGGATTTAGATGGGCTGAGTGAATGGGCAAGAACATGGCATATGGAATATAATGTGGAAAAATGTTTATTTTGGTAGGAAAAATGGAATACAGAGGGAGCAATTTTACCTTCTCGTCCTGCTGGGAGATGGGTGGGGCGAGCTGGTAATATCGTGTGAAAGGTGAAAAATCATCTTCGTGCCCAGTTTCACTCCTGCGATCTTACCGGACCTGGATTTCCGATGAGAGGCTGATTAAAATATTTAAATCAATGGTAATGTATTGTATGGGCTCACTTGCCTTAGCAGCCTCACTGGTGAAGGTCCTCACCAGTGAGGATCACATATGGTCCCCATCAACGGGGACTTGACGTGAAAGCTGGGGAGGCCATCTGTTGTACAGAACAGACAGATCTGCGCAAGAGTGATTGCACCCTCTACTGTGAGCAGCCGGTTTTCCAAAAAGCCTAGGCCCAGCCCATTCCCTGTTGGTGGGAAACAGATTGTACATCACTTTTTGCATAAAGTGGCATAAGATTACATTTTCAAACTCACCCAAAAAACGGATCTGAAACTCCTCTGTTTTCACGCTTGATCAGCACTTAGAATTTTTTTTGGTAAGATCGCCCCCAGAGTATTTCATAAATGGTGAGAGATTCAAAAGAGTTGATGTCCTTGTTCATGAATCACTGAAAGCTGACATGCAGGTAAAACAAGAGATTAGGAAAGCAGACACTGTGTTGCTCTTTATTGTAAGAGGATTTGAGTACAGGAGTAAAGATGTTATTCTGCAATTGTATAGAGCTTTGTTGAGATCACACCTGCTGCAGCATTGTGTCCAGATTTTGTCTCCTTACCCATGGATGAATATACTTACTATGGAGGGAGTGCAACAAAGGTTCACCAGACTGATTCCTGTAACGGTTGGATTGTTTTATGAGGAGGGATTGAAGAAAGTCGGCCTGTGTTCTCTAGGATTTAGAAGAATAAAAGATGACCTGATCGAAGCATACAAAATTCTTACAAGGCTCAACAAGATAGATGCAGGAAAGATGTTTCCCTGCCTAGGGTGATATAGAATCAGAGGGAATAGTCTCAGAATAAGAGGCTGCTCATTTAGAACTGGGATGAAGAGGCATTTCTTCACTCAGCGGATGATGAATCTTTGGAATTCTCTACCTCAGGGGGCTGTGGATGCTCAGTCATTGAGTATATTCAAGACAGAGATTGATAGATTTCTAAATATTAAAGATATCAAGGGATATGGAGGATGGATAGGGGGCTGCACAAATATCACTATCCTCAATGGTGTGCAGCCCAGCACATCAGTGCAAAAGAACAGACTGAAGCATTTGCAACAATCTTCAGCCCAAAGTGCCGAGTGGATGATCCATAGAAACATAGAAACCCTACAGTGCAGAAGGAGGCCATTCGGCCCATCGAGTCTGCACTGACCACAATCCCACCCAGGCCCTACCCCCAGATATTTTACCCACTAATCCCTCTAACCTACGCTTCCCAGGACACTAAGGGGCAATTCTAGCATAGCCAATCAACCTAACCTGCACATTTTTGGACGGTGGGAGGAAACCGGAGCACCCGGAGGAAACCCACGCAGACACGAGGAGAATGTGCAAACTCCACACAGACAGTGACCCGAGCCGGGAATCGAACCCGGGACCCTGGAGCTGTGAAGCAACAGTGCTAACCACTGTGCTACCGTGCCGCCCCATCTTGGCCTTCTCCAGAGGTCCCCAGAATTACAAATTTGATTCACTCCATGTTGTATCAAGAAATGGCTGATGGCACTAGATTCATCAAATATTAGGCCCTGACAACATTCTAGCAATATTACTGGGGATGTGTGCCCCAGAACTAGCCACACCATAGCCAAGCTGTTCCAATATAGCTGCACACTAGTATCACCTGGCCAATTACCGGTCAGTTGACTCTCAATCATCAGGAAAGTGATGGAGGGGGCCATCAATAGTGCTATGAAGCAACACATACTCAGCAGTAACCTGCTCACTGATGCTAAGTTTGGGTTCAGTCAAGGCCACTCAGCTCCTGACCTCATTACAGCTTTGGTTCAAACAAAAGACCTGAACTCCAGAGTTGAGGTGAGAGTGACTGCCCTTGAAATCAAGGCAACATTTTACTGAGTACCAAGAAGCCCTAGCAAATCTAGGGAATGGGAATCGGAGGAAAATTCTCTGCTGGTTGGAATTATACCTAGCACAAAGGAAGATAGTTGTGGTTGTTGGAGATCAATCATCTCAGTTCCAGGACATCATTGCAGGAATTCCTCAGGGTGGTGTCCTTGGCCCAACCATCTTCAGCTGCTTCTTCAATGACCTTCCTTCGATCATATGGTCAGAAGTGGAGACATTTGCTGATGATTGCACATTGTTCAGCACCTTTTGCAATACCTCAGGTATTGAAACAGTCATGTCCAAATGCAACAAGACCCAGACATTACCCAGGTTTGGGCTGACAAATGATAAGTAACATTTGTGCCACACAAGTGTCAGGTATTGACTGTCTCTAACAAGAGTTTTGTGGGATTCCTAAAGTGTGGAGTTACATTGATAGGGCATGGGATGGGCCTAGGTAAGATGCTCTATCAGAGAGTCGATGCAGACTTGATTAGCTGAATGATCTCCTTCTGCACTGCAGGGATTCTATAAAAAGAGAGAATCTAACCATCACCCCTTCATATTAAATGGCACTAGCATTGCTGCATCCCCCATTATCCATTGGCCAGAAACTGAACTGGACCAGACATATAAATGCTGTGGCTACAAAAGAGGCTGGGAATTCTGTGGTGAGTAACTCACCTCCTGACTCCCCAAAGCCTGTCCACCATCAACAATATGACACAAGTCAGGAGTGTGATGGAATGCTGTCCCCTTGTCTGGATGATTGCCGCTCTAACAACACGACAAAGGACAGGACAAAGCAACCTGCTTGATTGATGCCTCATCCATCACCTTCAACATTCACTCCCTCCACCAAGATGCACTCTGGAACTCACCAAAGCTCCTTCAGCAGCACCTTCCAATCCCAAAACCTCTATCACCTGGAAGGATAAGGGCAGTAGATGCAAGAATAAACCACCACTGGGATGTTCCTCTCCAAGCCAAATACTATCCTAATTTGAAACAATATCGCTATTCCTTCATTGTTGCTTGGTCAAAATCCTGGAATTCCCTAAAAGCACTTTGAGTGCACTTACACCATTGGGACTACAATAGTTCAGGAAGGCGGCTCACCTCCACCTTCTCAAATGCAATTAGGGCGGGGCAACAAATGCTGGCCTGCTCATGTCCTGTGAAAGAATAAATATAAAATGGTGTTGAGGTAGAAAATCAGCCAAGGTCAAGTCCAATAGGGGAACAGGCTAGATGGGCTGCTTGGCCTGCTCCAATTCCCAAATATCCAGGGCTGCTGTGTGAAGTTCTGTGGACAGCTATTTTGGGGAATAATTTGGAGTAAAAGCATTGAGATCTCTTCGCACTGGGAATCCCATTTACAACATGCATTTCGCAGTATGGTATCTCTTCTCGCCTGTCATTTTGAAGAATGTTTCTGGCCAAGTGACTTCATTTTATGGATCAGGATTATTTGCAAAACATAACTAGCATTAAAAATTGTTGGCAGTCAGGCAGAAATTCTTAAATAACGTTATCTTCGATAGGGCCACTATCTCTTTGAACAGATGTTCCAAAGCAAAATTAATGTCTTGCACGCTTCGATTACTCATTTTTCTTGTCTGAACCAGGGAATTACTGACGAAAATTAGATTGTCGCTTCATCACATCAACATACTTCCCGAGATACTTTTACGTTGATAACTCGCTGTCGGCAATGAGCATACTGCATTCACACTGCTATCAAAAATATAACAGCCAACCCCGGTGACCCTGATCATGCCTGGGCTCTAACCTTTCACAGCTGTTCAGAGCAGAGGTTAAAGGTGCCAACTCCAAGAGCCTTTTTCATACTGGCTCTCCAAAAAGCCACATTATCACCAACAGAGTTTGCAAAAGTAAAAAGTCCTATGGAGGCAACAGCTCTGCACTTAAACATCATCCAGCCAGTGTCTGAACAGCAACAGCCTATTAGAGCTCCCTGCACATGGAGAGATAATGGCAGATAAAATTAAGGCTCATGTCCTGCTTTTTTGTCCAACTTTGCAGTGTGAATCTGGCAAGGGAAATAAATAGCTTGAGATTTCATTGTATTCTCCTGACCTAAATTGCAATATACGTGACCATGATTTAGATCTTCATCACTTCAGTCATTTAAATCTCAGGAAAGCAACAACCAG
Source organism: Mustelus asterias (assembly GCF_964213995.1). Taxonomy (NCBI): domain Eukaryota; kingdom Metazoa; phylum Chordata; class Chondrichthyes; order Carcharhiniformes; family Triakidae; genus Mustelus; species Mustelus asterias. The sequence continues at coordinate 83,318,991 of NC_135804.1, read as the reverse complement.
GATTCTATTGCTCATGTTCAAATAAGTGCCTTGCACAGATTTGATGGGGTTAGATTGGAAGCTATTGACAATTTGTGAGAGTATCGAGAAATGCATTCGGAGGTAACTCCAACTTTCAAAGTCTTTAAAAGCAAATGCTGTCCATAGCCGGGCATGTTTTCAAGTCAAATCTATTGGTTTTTTTAAACTTGAAAAGAATTTGTGAATTGTGATAGACATAATATTATGATCAAAAGTAAAAATTACAACACTGATTTCAAAATAATTGTGCTACTGTTAGGGTCTTGGACCAGAACCTCAATTTACATTAGGAAGCCACACTGGACCCCAACAATGTTTCTATTTTGGCATAAATGTGAGAATAGGATGATTCACTCCAGAAATATTTCCACTGACAAAATTTGAATCTTTTATTAAACCAAGTTTTACTCATAACACAGTTTAAATATATCTCTAACAAAGGAAACAGCTTAACCATCAACAGTTGAACAACATTTAAAAATAAAAGGAAACAACTTCTATTTCTGACTTATCACTGTTTCAGTTCCAAATAAGCAACATTCTCTTACAGACTTAAAATTCCACTTTAAATAGTTAGCAACTATAAATATACTTGCCAAAAGGAGTGTATAGTCTCAAAGCATTCAAAGAAGTTTGATTTTCAGAGTAGCTTGCAGACCTGTCTTTAAGCAAACCCTAGCCAGAACTGAAAGCTGTTTTCCTCTGCTACGAACCTGGCTTCTCCCATTAACCACATTATCACATGACCTTGTCAATCAACTTGATCAAAAACCTCAGGGGAAATTTTCATCTATAAAGATAAAAACCATTAGCTCTCTCCTAAATAAACACTACATGGCTAAAATGAGTAATTATTCTGTTCTCCGAGCATCTGAGCTACATTCCCTCCAGACATACTGACAGCCTGTAGAAAAAAGCTGAAATATAAAAAGTTCTCCTCAAACATAAAATACATCAATAGCACACTACATTACATGGAAGTGTAGACATAACAAATTTGAATGTATAGTTCTCTTTATAGTGGAGATTTCTATCAGTGCCTGAGACACTATGCCAACTTCAACAATTCCACACTAGAAAAGGCAAAAGCACTTTATTTTTTCTCACTGTTCTTTAATAACAACAAAGTTGCAATGCAAATTAAACTTGAATTTGGGGTTATTTCTTCGCTTGTAGACCCTAAAGTATTTCATCTGGGAGATTTTTTTTGCTACAGCCCTCCATTTGTTAAGTTATAAAAGAACAACTCTCTGGGGGGAATTTTACCATTTTGAGTCTAAGTGCCGGATCTGGACGTTAGATAGATCTACGCCTGGAATCCTCTTTCCAGCGCGCCCATACGTGTTTTGCCGGCTCCGGCCCGATCCGCGCTGTGTGCGGGGCTTCGCGCTGGCGGACCGATCGGAGCTCTGAACAGCACATGCGCAGTTCGAAAGAAATCTGATAGCGGGCGCGAAAAAAAAAGCGGAGAGCGCGGCTCTCTGACGATCATCCTCTGGTCGGCGGGGGGGGGGGGGAAGGGGGTGTGACTTCTCATTCCCTGGGGGAGGAGGAGAGGGGGTGCGACGTATCATCCTCTGGTCGAGGGGGTTCCACTGCCTGTCTGCGGCCGATCCCTCCTGGCACTATCACTGGTTCACTACCAGCCACAGATTACTCTTCCTTGCAGGTGCGAGAGAGCAGGAGAGATGGCTGTGGCTGGTAGTGTACCAGTGATGGTGCCAGGAGGGATCGGCCACAGACAGGCAGCGGAACCCCCCCGACCAGAGGATGATCGGTCACACCCCCTCTCCTCCCCCGCCCGCCCCCCCACCCCCTCAGGGGATGAGGGGATAATCGGTCACACCCCCTCCCCTCCTGCCCCCCCTCACCCAGGGGATGAGACATCACACCTCCTCCCACGCCCCCCCCCCCCCCCCCCCAGAGGATGAGACGTCACACCCCCTCTCCTCCTCCCACCCCCCTCCCGCCCCAACCAGAGGATGACCTGGGTCAGAGAGCCATTGTAGTCTGACCCCGCTCTTCGGAGGCTGCAGCGGCGACTTCAGATTTTTATTTTGCAGGTCGGAATGCGGACGCGGTTCGGGCCAGAAGACGGTAAAGTGGGATTTAGCGGTGGAGTTGGGCGCGCGGTTCATTAAGTCGATTTGAATGCATGCAAATGCATTTAAATCGTCGGGCCGCCCGATTTGGGCACGCACCGGACCCGCGCCCGAATCGGGTGTCGGTAAAGCCGCAGTCTGCTCGGAATCGGGTGCAGATCACGGTATAGGCCCGACGCCCAACTTTACTGCGATTTGGGCGCGAAGTTTTGGTAAAATCAGGCCCTCTATCTCTTTAATTGTGAACCATTGACCAGAATTTTACTTACAACCACAGGTGAGGCCAACTTAAGTTAACAGGCTGACCTAGAACCTTAGAAAAAGATCCTGAAGTTCTTGGCCTTGAGAGAAATCTTTGTATCCTCACTGGCTACAGGGAAGGTCCCAAAGGATTGGAGAATAGCCAATGTTGTTCCTTTGTTTAAGAAGGGTAGCAAGAATAATCCAGGTAATTACAGGCGGGTGAGCTTTAAGTCAGTGTAAGTCAGGAAATTATTGGAGTGGATTCTTCAAGACAGGATTTACACCCACTTGGGAATAAGTGGACGTATTAGAGAGAGGCAACATGGTTTGTGAAGGAGACGTCATGTCTCACTAACTTGATTGAGTTTTTCGAGGAAATTATGAAGATGATTGATGAGGGTAGGGCAGTGGATGTTGTCTACATGGACTTCAGTAAGGTCTTTGACAAGGTCCCTCATGGCAGACTGGTGCAGAAGGTGAAGTCGCATGGGATCAGAGGTGGTCTGGTAAGGTTGATAGGTAGAGGGATTTGGGTGTACAGGTCACTGAAACTGGCAACGCAGGTGGAGAAGGTAGTCAAGAAGGCATATGGCATGCTTGCCTTCATCCGCCAGGGCATTGAGTTTAAAAATTGGCAAGTCATGTTGCAGCTTTATAGAACCTTAGTTAGGTCGCATTTGGAATATAGTATTCAATTCTGGTCGCCACACTACAAGGAGGGTGTGGAGGCTTTGGAGAGGGTACAGAAACGACTTATCAGGATGTTGCCTGGCATGGAGGGCATTAGCTATGAGGAGAGGTTGGAGAAACTTGGTTTGTTCTCACTGGAACGACAGAGGTTGAGGGGCGACCTGATATCAGTCTACAAGATTATGAGGGGCATGGACAGAGTTGATAGTCAGAAGCTTTTTCCCAGGGTGGAAGAGTCAATTACTAGGGGGCATAGATTTAAGGTGCGAGGGCAAGGCTTAAAGGAGATGTACGAGGCAAGTTTTTTTCACAGAGGGTAGTGGGTGCCTGGGACTGCCGGGGGAGGTCGTGGGAGCAGATACGATAATGACTTTTAAGGGGCGTCTTGACAAATACATGAATAGGATGGGAATAGAGGGATATGGTCCCCGGACGGGTCGGGGGCTTTAGTTCAGTCGGGCAGCATGGTCGGTGCAGGCTTGGAGGGCCGAAGGGCCTGTTCCTGTGCTGTAATTTTCTTTGTTCTTGGCTGTGAGCTGCACACACATTCTTACTCATTGTCTTCTCTGGGCTATTAATCGTAAAGAGCTCAAACCAACCCAGAACTTGATTGTCTTTTCCCAAGAATTTTGGCTTACCTTTCAAATAGTAAGTTTGTTAGCATCTGCCATGTACCTTGAAAAAGGCAGCAGAGAACATAATTGTAATGATTTAAACAAACCAAAATGGTGATTTATCAATTCTGAATGGAAGTAATTTTTGTTAATGGCCTAAGATGTTAATCAATAAGTCAATTAATTGAAGTTAATCACTTTGATTAATTGGAATGTGAAGCTTTCTATTCTTTTCAGTTTAATCAATATCCTGAGTGATGTAGATTTAGCCCTTTTTTACATGCTGATTCCAGCATGACAACAAGATGAAGGACATACTTGAAAAGGGTCCCTCGCTGTCCCTTCTCAGGGTATCAGGAACCTACAATACCATTTGCCAAAATTCACTAGTTCAACATATACCAGGTACCATGGTTTGAGCTTTTTAGAAATTATTTTATGGGATATGGGCATCACAGGCAAGGCCAGCATTTGTTGCCCAACCCTCATAGTTCTTCTTGAACGGAGTGGCTTGTGAGGCACCACAGACAAAGCCTCTGCGCCCTAAAGAAAACAATTGGCAATCTCTCCCATTCTCCATTGGAAAATTTGGGCAGGAACAATGACTTTTGTTTTAATTCTAGCTATTCAGAAACTTAAGAGACAAATTACACAGAGGTCTCACGCTTTGCCACAGAAGTATCACACCTTGGCTTCCCATGGGATGCACTTTGCAAGGAACCATAGTGGGAGAGGAATTTATGGTTTTGATTCCATGTGTGACAGAGATGTACCTGCATTTTCAAATGACTATTCCTCACCAGTGCCCTGGAATGAATCAGTGAACATTGTCAGATACACAAAGGTTGTTTCCAAGATCAGAATCATTTTCGTACTTCACCTGAAAATTTGCATTTCTACAGTATAAAGCACACAGCATGAGCTACACTGAAATACTGTACTTTTACAGTTCCTGTTGTAAAAGAAGCTGAAAGTTGAATCATTCAAGTAAACAGTATCCAACTTTTCCCAATAAAGCTGCCAGCCTATAATCTTGCCCAATGGCCACTCAGAGAAACAATTAGAAATACTTGCATTTCTATCACATCGAGATGTCGCACAGTGTATTACAGCCAACAAAGTATCTTTAAAGTACATTCACAGTTATAATGCAAGACATGCAGGAGCCAGTGTTACATACAGCAAGCTCCAACAAACATCAACTGATAATGACCAGATAATCTTTTTTTTGGGTGCGGAGTAATGATTAATCAGGACAGCAAGAATAACTCCCCTGCTCTTTTTCAAATAATGCCATCAGTTCTTTTATATCCACCTGAGAGGACAGACAGGGCCTCAGTTTAACATTTCATGTGAAAGACAGCGGGGGCGAATTTACCATCGCGCAATGCGGTGGTAAAGTGAGCCATAAAGTGCTGAGCACGATCAGCGCCAGTTTTCGCATTTGGGCCATTTGACGCGCCGGATATCCAGTGCGGTCAGCCTCTTGCCGAAAATGAGCGACAGGCAGGTTAATATATTTAAATTTATTAAAATGGGCATTTGAATCTGCTTAGTGAGCCCGGCGCTCAATTGTCCAGACTTGCCCCCCCTTTATGACCTCGCCGGAAAAGGTTCTCGCTGGCGAGAAATAGACATGCTCCACCATGCCGGTGGAACTGGAGGCCATTGAGACCCCCGGGAAGGGCAAGGGGGGTGCCCCTTGGGCAATGTCAGACCGGCAGTGCCACCGTGGCATCTAGGCAATGCCAGCCTGGAACCTGGGCAATGCCCACTGCAGGCCTGGGCAACTGGCCCCCTGTGCCGGGGTTGGGGTCAGTGGGGGTGAGGCCAATAGGCCAGTAATGGGGGAGGGGCTATTGGGGGGAGCAAGATCACTGCCACACTGCAGCGATTGGTGGGGGGGGCCTGCTGCCAGCGATCGGTAGGGGGCCTGCTGTCACTCTGCAGCGATCGGTGGTGGTGATGGTTGGGGGGGGGGGGGGGAGACGGGGCCCCCTGCTCCTCTGCAGCGATCAGTGGTGGGGAGGGAGAAGGGGCCACTGCCACTCTGCAGCAATCAGGGAGAGGGGGGCCGCTGCCACTCTGAAGTGATCAGTGTCGGGGGAGGGAGAGAGAGGGGGCCCAATGCCACTCTGCATTGATCGGTGGGGGGAGGGCGGCGGGTCCACGCAATTGTGGAAGGGGGTGGGGGGGGAGCTGCTTCAGGCAGCCTGCACTACTAATACGCATGTGCCGCATCAGAGGCCTGCACATGTGCTCTACCTCCCCCTGTAGTCTTTCGGGCACATTAAGCCCTGTTCACTGGCTTCTGCAACGTGAAACTGACGCACTCAAGGTTTTGCACGCAGAGTGCGTATGGAGGGGGCTTAAAAGTCGCATCTGAAACTCTCCCAGTTTCAAGTCCGCCCAGCACTGAGAATAAAAATGGTAAAATCGCCCCCAGCACCTCCGACAGTGCAAAACGCCCTTAATTCACCACTGGGATCTCCATCCAGATTTTGTGTGAAATGCCTTGGATTAGGGTTTGAACTCACAGCTTTCTGACTCAGAGGTGAGCATGTTACCACATCGAGAAATCGTAGGAATCGGATCCATGACTTAGGTGATGTCAGGAAACAATACTTCACACGAGGTTGTGTGGAAATCTGGAGGCGCAGTTTATACTCTGTGCATGTGGATGGGTTTTGAATGGATTAAATCTGGTCTCTCACCGAAAAAGCTGTACACAAAAGCCAGTTGAAAATTCCATTATCGGGGCGATAGAATTTTATTAGGTAATGTTATTAAAGTTGTTGAAACCAAGGTGGTTGAACAGAGTTAAGATGTAGACAGGCCATGGCCGAATTGAGCTGTTCACTCTTATTCTTCTGTTTTGCTCTGCTATGACGATATACCTGAAAACCTTGTTTTCCACTGATCCATGTCTTCTGAAGAAATCCGAACCTTGATTTTTTTCACTTCTCACTATTTTATTTACTTCCCTCAGGCGAAAGAAGGAGACCTTATGATTATCGACCAGATTCTTGAAGATCCCTACTTGACATCCAAAAGATTTCGAGAGTGGAAGCGGCTGAATCACGAGTTTTTCTTGGACATTTGTGGGTACAGTGCTGTTATGAAGCCACAGAATGGTGCATCGGAACTGGTATTACCAGCACCACTCTTGACACACACACACTCATTCATCGAAACTCATGTGTGAACCAATTTCTAACTGGAGCACACTGCCCAGCAGACAGCAGCATCTCACCATGCTATCAAACCTTTAGCATCCACATTGTATATTTGTACATAATATATTCAGCAGTATTCTTGTACATAAATTGGATAACAGAATAGTGTCACAGGATGCCTAATATGTGCATGAGATAACGTCTGTATTCTGTTTATTTCAAAACCTCTTCCTTGTTTCTGATGACCAACACAATGTGCTTTCAACCTTGCATTTGAAAGGACAGGCAGTAGTGTTTATAAAAATTATAAGTACACACATACTGTATATGTTGTACTAAAAAAAAGCTAAGCTTTTAGTCAACAGCACCTATATGTTCCAACAGTTTTATATTGACAACTTATCTCACCCCGTCCAAATGAATAATAATGGTGACAAGTGGTTGATAATCTCTGGTAAACCAGAGAGGAATGTCTTAATCTACTCACAGTTTTAGGTGAACATTCATTTTTATGTAGGCTTTGAACATACAAATTGCTGAATGTATGTAAAGTATGTAAAGTTTTGCTAGTGTAACACTGAATGAACAAGAGTAATTTTTGATGTCCCTTTGAAAACAACCCAGCTTTTATTAAAATTATAGCTAAAAGCTGTATATGAAAATGACTAAAAATATACAAGTATTAATATTTATATATGACTCCCTGCTCACAATTTTTTATACGGTTGCTTGTTAAAAGAAATATGTTGACTCAAAACTGATGTACCTGGGGGCCCAGAGGCTGGTGGATGATCTATTGACACATTCAATCAAGGTGATTGACTACAGTGTCATCTTCAAGTTTTGTATCAATATTAACTGTGTATGGTAAGCTGACAAAAGTTGATTCTGACGCCCAGGGTAATTATTCTAACTATATGCAAGTAGACAGAAGACTTGTTAGACCACACTGTACCTTTAAAAAAAACACAATAGTAAGACTTATCTGAATACATTATTCTGTTGTCATTTATTGTCTTTATTGCTTGCACTTTACCTGCACCATTTACTGTAGGCTGAGAGGAAGGAGTGTATTGAAACTGTGATAATACTCATTTGGGTCACTTAATGTCAACTGACTTCCTTATCAGTGTTTAAAGGCCTCATTGAGTCTTTTTAGCCATGCAGATTTGAGAATGTAAATTTAGTACATTTTTCATTTGAAATCAATAGAAAACATGTATCAGTTGCTGACAGCATTTAACTCACCTGTTCTACTTTCAGTGACTACACACAGGAGTTTTTTTTGCATATGTAGGTTTCCATTGTATGTTTCTCATCATGTGTATACCTCATGGTACATTGCACAGATGTATGAGTTGCAAGTTGCACTGCAACAATAAAAAGAAAAAAATAACGTTTCTTTTGCAATGCTATGGTTAACTATTAACATGTGCCCTGTGCATCATTGGAAGCGATTATTCTTCATGATTTAAAGGTAGTCTTTTTTGAACGAGTTGTAAGCCTGAGTTGTAAAACTTTTGACTTCATTAAATTAAATTCTCTGTGATATGGTATCTTCTTTGACTATTTTAATCTTCTTTCCCTGCAAGCAATAGTATTCATTTATGTCTGCCTTGTGCAATAGCCAGTCAAGCTCACAAATGTGCCAGTTTATTGTGAACAAATTCCTTGTGCACTGGAAGAGCTCTAATTGATCTGTGCTGTAACAAAATATTCCAATCGTTCTAAAATTAAGGGGCTTAAAGGTAAGCTAGTCTCTAATAAATCCAATAAAGAATTTGGGAGAAATATCTTTTACCCACAGAGTGGTGTGAATGTGGAATTAGTTACCCATAGGGAGTAGTTAAATAGCATAACGATTAGCATAAATGCATCTAAGGAGAAGTTAGAGAACTAAATGTGGAAGATTGGAAGAGAGGGATGTGTTGATGGGATCAGATGAAGAAGGGTGTGCAGAGGCACGTGTATCGCTTAAACAACAGCATAGGACACTTGGCTCAGATGGCCTTGTGTTTGTTCTGTAAATTTTCTCCCAACTTAATAAATACATCCTGTGACAAAATGATGAGATACTCTGAAATGTTAATTCAGGCAAGATTGGTTTCATTCAGTCCCCAGTTTGTGCTCTTCCTGAACAACAGTTGGAGTACTATTTTTGACCTCAGAGCTCCTGGATAAGGGAGGCGGGAGAAGTAAAGGCTATTGATTGCTGTGCAGGGAATTCTGGTTGAAAGTGTACATGTGGGAAGGTCAAACTCAGTTCCTCTAATGCTCCTCCTGGTTGAAAGTACATGAAGAATGGGCAACTGGGAAAGTACTGGAGGACTCCTGAGATGTATGAAATCCCTTGTTCATTTGAGAGAGATAAATAGGGAAAACAGCACAGTTAGGGATTGAACTGTGGCCTAAATATGTAATCTCTTCAAATAGATTTTGCATTGAAACATACCAATGTGCAACAAAATCTTTGCAAAATGATTGGATTTTTTTGACATAACCGTATTTGGCACATCCATTATGTAAACAGCATGTTAGGATTTTTTATTTGCAGGGTTTGGGAGAGTGGGAAAGATAAATGGGCCCAATCATTCATTGAACAATATTGATGAAATGTAAAGAGAAATCAACTCCTTAACATGTTGCAGTTACCTCTATGATATTTAGTTTGAGTGATTCACAGCACTTTATCCCTCACAAAAGGTTTTAATAAAAATATCTTGCCACAATTTCTGCACAATGGATGACATTTCGCTGCTTAGATGTAATGGAACTGTAGAGTAAAGTAATGGCAGACAAAAAGCAGATTGTGGTTTGTTATAATGATTTGTGCATCCAACTTCTCTGGGCCTGGGAAAAGAAAAATACCAGGATGAAATTAGTCTAATGGCTTGTAGTGAACCACTGGCCTTTTATGCACTGCAGTAGTTTTTTTTTCCATTGACTTGGAAAATATTGCCAAGATTTTTAATTTCAAACCAGTGGCACAGTCGTTAACACTGCTGCCTCAAAGTGCCAGAGACCCAGGTTCTGATTCCCAGCTTGGGTCACTGTCTTTGCGGAGTCTGCACGTTCTTCCCGTGTCTGCGTGGGTTTCCTCCGAATGTATCAGGTTCCTCCCACAGTCCGAAAGACGTGCTGATTAGGTGCATTGGCAATGCTAAATTCTCCCTCAGTGTACCCGAACAGGTGCTGGAGTGTGGCAGCAAGGGGATTTTCACAGTAATGTAATTGCAGTGTTAATGTAAGCCTACTTGTGACACTGAAATATAAAAAAAACTGTGAGATGAGGAATCAAGTTGAGTTTGAAATATTGTTCTGTGAATTTCAGCGGGAAGATGATCAAGTTTACTGAAAAATCAGCTGCCGGTTTGCTACAAATCTGTTTAGTGCAGTTGGCATCATTTCCACTGTCTCTTTTCATTCTATAATGAATGACAGAAGATCTAAGTCTTCACTAATATATATTGTTAAAACCTTAGAACTCTGTATCATAATTTCACACTTAATGTCCAAAAGTTACAGGTCTGGACGCAGACATAGCGAAACTGGTAGGACAATGCCAGAAGTGCCAACAGGGGCAGAAGGCTCCACCAGCAGCCCCGCTGCACCTGTGGGAATGGTCAGGCAGACCGTGGTCGCGACTCCATGTCGATTTTGCAGGCCCGTTTATGGGGTCTATGTTTTTGGTGATAATAGATGCCCATTCCAAGTGGTGAAATTTCTATAAACTAAACTCGCTAAACGTGACAGCAACCGTTGAGAAACTGCGCAACTCAATCGCTACGCATAGGATCCCAGGAGGTATTAGTTTCTGATAATGGTTCAGTGTTCACCAGCCTAGACTTCACAAAATTTATAAAATCAAATGGGATCCGGCTCATCAAGGCAGCACCTTATCACACGGCATCAAATGGGCTATTGGAGAGAGCAGTCCAGACATTAAAGGCCGGGTTGAAAAAAAGCAAGCGACCAAAGTCCAAAGATGTGCGGGCTAGGTTGATTGGCCATTCTAAATTATCTCCTAGTGTCCCGGGATGCATAGGTTAGAGGGATTAGTGGGTAAATATGGAGGGATATGGGGATAGGGCCTGGGTGGTTATTTGACTATAGGATCACTCCACACGCCACCACGGGAACTGTGCCAGCAGAGTTACTGATGGGCAGATGGCCCCGCACCAGACTGAACGTGTTGTTGCCAAACCTGGAGGAAAGGTGGAAAGACAATGCAGGGGCCATAACAACATTCGCCGAGAGAGGCACTTTGAAGTGGGGGAGAGTGTTTGGGTCAGAAATTATGCAAATGGACCTGCCTGGGTAACCAGAACAGTTGAATCCAGGACCGGACTGGTATCCTACCGAGTACGCATAGGCGAGGCACTGGTAAGGAAACACCTGGACCAGGTCCGGGTCTCAAGCTCTCCACCCGTTTCGGAGCCAAGTCCACCCTGCAGCCCTAGGGACAAGCAGAGTCCCACTCAACAAACCAGTACTGCCTCCCCTGCATCCTTGATGGGGACCTCAGGGTCTGAAATGGACACAGGGGATGAAGCTGCAGTGATTTCCCTTGCCACCTGAAGTGGATGATGAACCAGACCTCCGGCGGTCGCTGCGGAAGAGACGGGTGCCCAACGGTTACACACCAGCGACATCAAAGGCCGAGTTGGAGGATCTTGACCCAGTGCTCAAGCGGAGGAAAAGACCCTTGAGGGAAGCAAACCGAGGAGATTCCTTGGACTTTGGGGGGTGGGGAGGGGAGGAATGTGATGACTTCAGCCAGGTTAATGAGGTTGGCTTGCTAGAGTATGAACTACCTGATAAATCTTCTATGAAAAGAAATACCTGATGAGTCTTTGGCGGGCGTTGTTGCCACTGGGCGGCGGATATCCCCAGTGGAGGTCCCTCTATGGAAGGATCTCCCCCAATTATCGTGGGGAACTGGGGTGAAGGGTGCTGCACGCAGCACTACCGTACAACCGTAGGTTTTTCCGGTTCACGGGCTCCCAAGCTTGCCCCTTCTGTTGTCTTGTGGAGTCCGTGGACCATGTCTACGTTTTATGTTATAGATTGCACATCCTTTTCAGTTTTCTGAAACACCTTTTATTGATGTTTTGTTTGCACTTCAGTCCCATGCTCCTAATCTACAGGCACCTGGTGCGGAGAGGGGCAGGTCGGGAGGGCAACCTCCTTGTGAACCTGCTCCTGGGCCTGGCGAGGCGCGCCATCAATAGGTCCAGGCAGCGGGCGATCGATGGGGTCATCCATCCTGACTGTCTGCCCCTCTACTGCGGCTATATTCGCGGCCAGGTGTCCCTGGAGAGGGAACATGCCATGTCCACAGGCGCAGTTGACGCCTTCCATGCCTGCTGGGCACTGCAGGGCTGGGGTGTGTTATCGACCCTGATAATCACCTTTTGGTTTGACGTTTTAAGTTTCCTTTTGACTTTGTTTTTGGTTCGGGCTGTTCCCCCCTTCCTTTTGGGGAGCTGCCCCTTTTACTTTGTCCCTAAGTTAATTTGAGTTCGTTTACTTGATTGGTATCAAAAGAAATACCTGATGAGCCTTAATTGATGGTTAAATCAGGGAGCCTCATGCTCCCTATTTAAAGCAGGTGTGTCAGACTCCCAGTCTGCATTCAGCAGGGAACAACTGGAGAGCTGGCTGTGTACAGATGTATAGTGTAAATAAAGTAACTTGGTGACGGGACTTTCGCCTCCGTGGAGTTATTACAAATAGGACCTGAGATAAATGATGCACCATTATAATGGTATATAACTGTAATCTAAGCCAATGTAGTTTTTCACATTTTTCTCTCAGTGCAGAGATAACATAGAAGGTTTACAGCGATTCCAAGGTGGAAGCTTTAAATATACGGGCATCATTGTAAATTCTGGTATATTTAGTCATTGCAGTTGGCTGCTTTCTAATATATAAGGATGGTAGGTGAATTGATGTGGCATGACTTGCTCGCTTGCAAGATAGACTTTCTTCAAGCACATTCCCCTAACACAATGTGATAGTTGCCATTTCCTAAGTAGCCCTGTGCACTCACTCAAGAAATGCAACTTTACAGCCTCATAGCCTCCTGCTGTGACACAAGTAATTTAATATTCCCTCAATAAGTCTGGCCGATCTACTCCAATTCTGAATGTTGTTGTTCATTGTCCTGATCCTGTCAACTCTCATCGCCTTCCTTGTCCTTACTCATCAGCAAGGCAAAAGTTTACAAAAGAGGGCAGTGCAAGAAGTTTACACTAAAAGCCAACCTTTTCTACCGTGTGCACAGCAGAAATCGACCTCTCCATCTGTAACTGTATCCGCTAACTAGTAAGACCATTAGATGTGAAGTCTTCTCAGAGGTGACAATGTAGTAAAATTGGCAATGCATTGTGATGGCAGGAAAAAACACTGCCTATTTAATAATATGATTCTGTAACAGCAAAATGAGACTTCAAAACAAACTCCTTTCAGCTTTGAGAGGCAGCTTTTCAAAAGTATTTCTTCCTTGCATTGGTAAACTCTTGTTAAATGAATTGAAATGATGGTCATGATGCAGATTACAAGATGGATTGGAACAAGCAAATATGGTACCTATTTCCAACAAAGATGACAAAACCTACCCAGGCAACAACATTCATCGATTAATTTTGCAACCCTACCTGGCAAACTAATGGAATCCATCATTACAGACAAACTTGAGGATATCTATATAAATTTAATCTAATACACTACAATTAATATTGTTTCAAATTGCCTGATCAAATTCCTTGGTTGAGGAAGCTACATCCCAAGCGGATGTTGTAGAGGCCTATGACACAGCATACATGGACTTCCAGAATGTCTTTCATAAAAAATTGCTATATACGTTTAAACATCTTAAGGAAAGCATATAGAGAGATAGGCTGTAGGTGCCAGTGACACCAATTGGAAAATGGTGTTGAACTGAGAGGAATTTACAAAATGGACTGTTTAGGAATTGGTATGAGAGCACTATCTGCTTCTAATTTACATAAATAGCCTGCATTCAGAACCACAATGTGGCTTGATTATATTTGCAGATAATAGTAAATTGGGATGTGTGTCACATAAGTCTAATAAAGTAGTTAAGACAATACATAAGGACCTAATCAAAATTTACAAGCATGTAGACCTACGGCAAATGGATGCAAAGAGTTCATGATCTGTTACGATCGTAAATTTTTGCCCATATAAATGTTTGACACCGAAGATTACCACCGGTCCTTCCTTTTCAATCTGGGCATATCTTCACTCTGCCATTGCCAGGATCCTGGAGGCATACGCCATTGGCCGCTCTTGTCCGTTCTGCCACCTGTGTGCCAGGACTGCGCTCACTCCATATGGGAATGCGTCACAGGTGTGTACCAATTCCTTCTTGGGGTCATAGTGTACCAAAACATTTTCGGATGAGAGTTGCTGTTTAATTTTCGTGAAGGCCTGTCCTGGTGGGCTGACCATTCCCAAGTTTGACCCTTTTTTAGCAACTGGTGGAGGGGATCCAGAATAGGGCCCTATTCTGTATGAATTTCCCGTAGTATGTTACCAGTCCTAAAAACAACCGTAACTCCTGGATGGGTGTGGGAGCCGGGGCATCTTTTATTGCTCGCACCCAATCCTACAGAGGATGTAGGCCCAACTTATCCACTTTGTACCCGAGGTGGTGCTAAAAAGACACTTTTCTCCCTTTTCAGAAGCACTCCCGCTGCTGCAAATCTCCTGAGAACTTCCTCCAGGTTCTGCAGATGTTCCACCCTTGTTTTACCCGTAATGAGGACATCGTCTAGGTAAATGGCAACCTGTGCTAACCCTGTACGATGCTCTTCATGATCCTTTGGAATATGACACAAACTGACGAAACCCCGAAAGGCAATCTTTTATACTGGAAGAGACCTTTCAGCATATTTATTGTGGCGAATCTTTGCGAATCCTCGTCCAGCCGTAGTTCCAGGTATGCGTGGCTCATGTCCAGTTTTGTGAATAGGAGTCCTCCTGCCAACTTTGCGTACAGGTCCTCAATCCCAGGAATTGTCTAGCTGAGTGTAAGGATTTATCGTCTGTTTGAAATTGCCACAAAGGCGCACCGAGCCATCCAGCTTTAAGATAGGAACCACGGGTGCCGCCCATTCCGCAAACTGGACCGGTTTTATTATTCCTTCGTGCAGTAATCTTTTGATTTCCACATCGACCTTTTCCCTTAACGCAGATGGTACTGGTTGGGCTTTGTAAAACTTTGGAACAGCCTCTGGGTCGATGTACAATTTTGCCTTGACTCCTTTGATTGGCCCTAGGCCTTCCCGAAAAACCTCTGGATATTTGCTCAGGGCCTCACTCAGGCAACCATTTTCCAGCTGGAAGATGTTTGTCCCAGCTAGCTGGATCTCTTTTAGCCCATTTCACCCTAATAGGCTCGGCTCTGAACCATTACTGGGGGCCTAACTAATTGTTCCCCATAAGCAACTGGCACATGGGTTGTCCCCTTAACTTTCAGTGGCTCCCCCGTATAGGTCCTCAGCCTTGCCGAAGTTTTGGTCAGGGCTAAGGGTTGGAGTCCAGTGCATATCTTGTTAAACACTGTCTCCCCTATGACCAATACGGCTGTGCCTGTGTCAACCTCCATTAAAATTGGATGTCCATTCAGTCTCACTGACAATTTGATGAGTTCTGATTTTGTCATCGCTACGCACAGTAGCTGTTCCTCGTCAGAGGTAGGGGGAGCTTCCAGGTTTTGCATTCTCCTGTCCCTCGGCCTACGTGTTCTTTTTGGCTATTTTGGTTTAGGAAACTTGCTTTTTTTTTGTGCAACCTGACACTGGCAACCATAGCAATGTCGTGTTGGGCGGGGCTCTACTGCTGTGACTCTGGGCTTAATCTGACCTTGTCTAGGTTGCAGTTTTATAGGCCGTCTTGGGTTCCCTCATATCCGAATCCTTCAGGGGGGCCACTATGTAGTGGCCTGCCCCATAGTGGTAGTCCCCTAAGCCAGTCTCCCTGGTGTTGGCCTCGAACTCCATCGGGATACCTTGGAGCTCATGTACTCCGCTTGCCGTTTTCTCGAACGACAAGGCCAGCTGTAATGTCTGTTTACAGTCCAGCTGGGCCTCCGTCCACAGGCATTTCTGTATAGTCATATCGTTAATTCCGCACACCAACCGGTCTCGGAGCATCTCATTTAGTGTCCCCCCGAATTCGTAAGCTTCCACCAGATGTCTCATCCTTGTTAGGAAACCGGTGATTGACTCCTCAGCTTCTCTAAATGTGGAGTAAAAACGGTATCTCCACAGGATCGGTGGGGGGGGGGGGGGGGGGGGCTTAGGGTCATAGTATTCTTGAATTAAGTTTGACCAACTCTTGGAAGGACTTTGTGTCCGGTGCCTCCAGGAAAGTTAAACTGCGCATAGCCACAAAAGCTGCTGCGCCACACGCAGTCAGCAGGATAACCCTTTGCTTCTCATCTGAGGTTATGTCATTTGCCCTGAAGAAGTACTTCATCCTTTCCACATGTTGGGCCCAGTCCTCCACTGAGGGGTCAAAAGAGTCCAATTTCCCAAACAGCAGCATGTTTTCTCAACAATGGCTTACCCTCAATACGTGCGGTGGTTTAACAAGTTCCTTAAGGTCACTTTTCTTTCCTCGTCGCCACTGTAATAACTCCACAGAGGCGAAAGCCCTGTCACCAAGTTACTTTACTTACACTATACATCTGTACACAGCCAGCTCTCCAGTTGCTCCCTGCTGAATGCAGGCTGGGAGTCTGACACACCTGCTTTAAATAGGGAGCATGAGACTCCCTGATTTAACCATCAATTAAGACTCATCAGATATTTCTTTTGATACCAATCAAGTAAACAAACTCAAATTAACTTAGGGACAAAGTAAAAGGGGCAGCTCCCCAAAAGGAAGGGGGGGAACAGCCCGAACCAAAAGCAAAGTCGAAAGGAAACTTAAAACGTCAAACCAAAAGGTGATTATCAGGGTTGATAATACACCCCAGCCCCTGCGGCACCCAGTGGTCGTGGAAGGCGTCAACCGCGCCCGTGGACACCGCATGCTCCCTCTCCAGAGACACCTGGCCGCGAATGTAGCCGCGGTAGAGGGGCAGACAGTCGGGATGGACGGCCCCGTCGATCGCCCGCTGCCTGGACCTATTGATGGCGCGTTTCGCCAGGCCCAGGAGCAGGTTCACGAGGAGGTCGGCATCCCGACCCGCCCCTCTCCGCACCAGGTGCCCGTAGATCAGGAGCGTGGGACTGAAGCGCAAACAAAACATCAATAAGAGGTCTTTGAGGAAACCAAAAAGGGTGTGCAGCCTAAAACACAGAACGTAGACATGGTCCACGGACTCCACGAGGCCACAGAAAGGGCAGTCTCGGGAGCACGTGTACCGGAAAAACCTACGGTTGTACGGCACTGCTGCGTGCAGCACCCTCCACCCCAGGTCCCCGAGATAATTGGGGGAGATCCCTCCGTAGAGGGACCTCCACTGGGGACCTCCGCCGCCCGGTGGCAACAAGGCCCACCAAGGTGTATCCGGGCGACAGGCGAGGACGCGGTAGTGAAAGGTGTGCAGCAGCAGCCCGTACAGGAAACGCCTCCGCGCGGTGGGAAAGGGCACGGAGGGCATTTCCGCGAGGCGGCACACGCAGTGGGGCACCTGACCGGGGGGGAGGTCTAGGCGTTGGGCCAATGTGAAATTCCGTCCGAGCAGGGGAACGCTCGGGCGGGATCCCACTGCATGCCTGCGCCGCCTCCAGACCGCGTGCGCACTCGAGGCCGAGCACGACCGTCCTGAGGTCTTGGATGGCTTTGGCCGCGCGCCGGACGGTCACCCCCGCGCGCTCAGCCAGCACGTCGGGGCTCATCCAGCCCGCTCCTCCGCCATCCAGCACGTCCCCGATCCTGGTCACCCCGGCGTCCACGGCCCTCCTCTCCGCCAGCCACCTGAAGTCGTAAGGCTGGAGGTGCGGATTCCTGAGCAGCGGCTCTCGCACGAGAGCCGCTACTCCTGACGGGGGAGAGCTGCGTCGCAAGGCGACCGTGTTCCAGACCGTGAGGAGGTCCTGGTAAAAGACGGGCAACTCCCGCAGGGAGGTGGGAATACGCCCCAGGTTGATGTGCAGGAGCTGCACGTCGTAATTGAGGCCGTGCAAGTGGCAGAAAAAATACGTCGCCATCGCACACCATCGTGGAGGAGGCTCGACGTAAAGGTATCGCTGCAGGGTCTGGAGGCGGAAGGTCGCTAGCTGCGTGCGGAGGCACACCAGACCTTGTCCGCCCTCCTCAATTGGGAGATGCAGAACCTCGGCAGCGACCCAGTGCAGTCGGTTGTCCCAGAAAAACCGCACGAGGGCTTTCTGCATATCGGTGACAAAGCCAGGGGGAGAGGTCAAAGTGACCAGCCGTACCACAACATGGAGGCGACCAGCTGGTTTATGACGAGAACTCGCGCCCTGTAGGACAGCACTCGGAGCAGTCCTGTCCAGCGACCCAGGCGGGCGGAGACTTTGGCCTCCAACTCCCGCCAGTTCACCGACCAGGATTCCTCGGCTGGGCAGAGATGGACCCCCAGGTAGAGGAGGTTGGTCCTGCTCCAGGTGAAAGGCCTGAGCTCCTCCGGAAGGGGGTCAGTCTCCCACGGACCGACCAAGAGTCCGGAGCACTTGGCCCAGTTGATCCTGGCGGAGGACGCGGCGGAGTACACCGCCTGGCATTCTCGCATCCTCCGCAGGTCAGCCGGGTCCGTGAACATGAGGAGCACGTCGTCGGCATAGGCAGGACCACCCCTACGTCCGGGCCGCGCAGAGTCAAACCCGACAACCTCCTCCGCAAGAGGCGCAGGAATGGCTCCACGCATACAGAATAAAGTTGGCCGGACAAGGGGCAGCCCTGCCGTACTCCTCTCCCAAAGCGAAGGGGCGCCGTCAGGGACCCGTTAACCTTAATCAGACACTCTGCGGCAGAGTAATCGGATCCGGGCGACAAACTGCGTCCCGAACCCGAATGCCCGCAGAGTCCCGAGCAAATACTCGTGCTCCACCCTGTCGAACGCCTTCTCCTGATCTAAAGACAAGAAGGCGCTCGACAGACCAGCCCTCTGGGAATGGTGGATCAGGTCCCGGACCAGATGGAGGTTATCGTGAATCGATCGGCCCGGGACTGTGTAGGACTGGTCAGGGTGGATCATGTGGTCCAACACGGACCCAAGGCGTGAAACCAATGCCCTGGCAAAGATTTTATAATCCGTGCTGAGGAGGGAGACCGGGCGCCAGTTTTTAAGGCATCGGAGATCCCCCTTCTTTGGTAGCAGGGCAATGACGGCCCTGCGCCATGAAAGGGGCATCTCCCCGGTGGCGTTGCTCTCCTCCAGGACCCCCGCGTAGTCGCCCCCCAGGACGTCCCAGAACGCCCTGAAGAACTCTACTGTCAGCCCGTCCAGCCCCGGGGCTTTGCCCCAACCGAGGCCATTGAGGGCGCCGGTCAGCTCGGCCACGGCGATGGGGGCCTCGAGCCTGCCGACGCCCTCCGGGCTGACTTGCGGAAGGTCCTCCCACAGAAGTCTGCGGGCATCCTCGCTGGATGGATCCGGAGAGAAGAGGGAGGTGTAATAATCCCGGGCGATGGCCCGGATGCCCTCCAGATCCGAGACGGGGGAACCATCGTCGGCCAGCAGCGTAAGGAGCTGTTGATGGGTCGCCCGCCCTTTTTCCAGCGAGTAGAAGAAGGGGAAGCCGCAGTCCAGGTCCACCCGGAACTGGAGCCGCGACCTCACGTACGCGCCGCGGGACCCGACCAGTTGCAGGTCCCGCAGCGCGCCCTTCTTCTCCCTGTACTCTAGCCGCAGGGCCGGGTCCACGTCAGGCTGACTGAGACGTGCTCCAGGTCGAAAAGCTCCTTCTCCAACTCCTCGAGCCTGGATTTCCGCCTCTTTGTCGACCCCCTCGCGTACTCCTGACAGAAGGTCCGGACATGAGTCTTGCCCACGTCCCACCATAGCCTCAAGGAGGGGAAGCCTCCCCGCTTCCTTCTCCAGCCGGCCCAGAATCGACGGAACGAGTCCAGGAAGCGCTCGTCCTCCAGCAGCGTGTTGTTGAAGTGCCAGTACGCGGAGCCCCCCGGACGCGAGACGGAGCAAACTCCGCCCACACCAGGTGGTGGTCCGTGCACGGCACCTGCCGTATGGAGGCCGACAGCACGCCGGACACGTGCGCCCTCGAAATGTAAAGGCGGTCGATTCTGGACGCTCCGCCTCCAGGCCTCACGTAACTGAAAGCTCTGGAGCCAGGATGGAGATGTCTCCAGGCGTCCACCAAGTCATGGGTCCCGAGCAGGTCCCGCAACTTCATCATCGCCGGGGTGCGCTGCCAGAAGCCGGCGCGGTCCCGTGCCTCGAGGGTGCAGTTGAAATCCCCCCCGAGGATGATGCATTCGCCCCCAGCGATGGTGTCGAGGTGAGCGGACACTTTCTCGTAGAAAGTCGTTTGCTGCGGTCTGGCGCCCGGGGCGTAGACGTTCAGCAAGTGAGTGACCACGCCCCCCACACGGACCGTCAAGTGCAGCAACCGGCCTGGCACCGGCTCCTTGACCCCCAAGATCTCCGGCTGAAAATTTGGGGCCAACAAGATAGCCACCCCGCTAGAAGCGAGCGTGAGGTGGCTCATGTAGACCCCCCCTCACCACTCCAGGAGCCATCGGGCTTCGTCTCCCGGAATGGTACGGGTTTCTTGCAGGAAGCACACCGCATACTTCCCGTCGCGGAACATAGAACATAGAACATTACAGCGCAGAACAGGCCCTTCGGCCCACGATGTTGCACCGACCAGTTAAAAAAAAAAACTGTGACCCTCCAACCTAAACCAATTTCTTTTCGTCCATGAACCTATCTACGGATCTCTTAAACGCCCCCAAACTAGGCGCATTTACTACTGATGCTGGCAGGGCATTCCAATCCCTCACCACCCTCTGGGTAAAGAACCTACCCCTGACATCGGTTCTATAACTACCCCCCCTCAATTTAAAGCCATGCCCCCTCGTGCTGGATTTCTCCATCAGAGGAAAAAGGCTATCACTATCCACCCTATCTAAACCTCTAATCATCTTATATGTTTCAATAAGATCCCCTCTTAGCCGCCGCCTTTCCAGCGAAAACAATCCCAAATCCCTCAGCCTCTCCTCATAGGATCTCCCCTCCATACCAGGCAACATCCTGGTAAACCTCCTCTGCACCCTCTCCAAAGCCTCCACATCCTTCCTGTAATGTGGGGACCAGAACTGCACACAGTACTCCAAGTGCGGCCGCACCAGAGTTGTGTACAGTTGCAACATAACGCTACGACTCCTAAATTCAATCCCCCTACCAATAAACGCCAAGACACCATATGCCTTCTTAACAACCTTATCTACTTGATTCCCAACTTTCAGGGATCTATGCACACATACACCTAGATCCCTCTGCTCCTCCACACTATTCAAAGTCCTCCCGTTAGCCCTATACTCAACACATCTGTTATTCCTACCAAAGTGAATTACCTCACACTTCTCCGCATTAAACTCCATCCGCCACCTCTCGGCCCAACTTTGCAACCTGTCTAAGTCTTCCTGCAAACTACGACACCCTTCCTCACTGTCTACCACACCACCGACTTTGGTGTCATCAGCAAATTTGCTAATCCACCCAACTATACCCTCATCCAGATCATTAATAAATATTACAAACAGCAGTGGCCCCAAAACAGATCCCTGAGGTACACCACTTGTAACCGCACTCCATGATGAATATTTACTATCAACCACCACCCTCTGTTTCCTATCCGCTAGCCAATTCCTGATCCAATTTCCTAGATCACCCCCAATCCCATACATCTGCATTTTCTGCAGAAGCCTACCATGGTGAACCTTATCAAACGCCTTACTAAAATCCATATATACCACGTCCACTGCCTTGCCCCCATCCACCTCCTTGGTCACTTTCTCAAAAAACTCAATAAGGTTAGTAAGGCACGACCTACCTGCCACAAAACCATGCTGACTATCACCTATCAATTCATTACTCTCCAAATAACTATAAATCCTATCCCTTATAATTTTTTCCAACATCTTGCCGACAACAGAAGTGAGACTCACCGGTCTATAATTCCCGGGGAAGTCTCTGTTCCCCTTCTTAAACAATGGGACAACATTCGCTAACCTCCAATCTTCTGGTACTATACCAGAGGCCAACGACGACCTGAAGATCAGAGCCAGAGGCTCTGCAATCACTTCTCTTGCCTCCCAGAGAATCCTTGGATAAATCCCATCCGGACCAGGGGATTTATCTATTTTCAGACCCTCCAGAATATCCTGCACATCCTCCTTATCAACTGTAATACTGTCTATTCTACTCCCTTGCAACCCAGTGTCCTCCTCAGCTATATTCATGTCCCCTTGCGTGAACACCGAAGAGAAATATTGGTTCAATGCTTCACCAATCTCCTCCGGTTCCACACATAACTTCCCTCTGCCATCTATAACTGGCCCTAAACTTGCCCTAACCAACCTTCTGTTCTTGACATACCTATAGAACGCCTTAGGATTCTCTTTAACCCTATCCGCCAAAGTCTTCTCATGTCCCCTTTTAGCCCTTCTAAGCTCGCTCTTCAACTCCCTCTTAGCCAATCTAAAGCTTTCTAGTGCACTACCCGAGTGCTCACGTCTCATCCGAACATAAGCCTCCTTTTTCTTTTTAACCAACAAAGAAACTTTTTTGGTGCACCACGGTTCCCTAGCCCTACCAATTCCTCCTTGCCTGACAGGGACATACCTATCACAGACTCGCAGTAGCTGCTCCTTGAAAAAACTCCACATGTCGGACGTTCCCAGTCCCTGTAATCTCCTAGTCCAACCTATGTTTCCTAATTCTCTCCTAATAGCCTCATAATTACCCTTCCCCCAGCTAAAACCACTGGCCCGAGGTTCATGCCTATCCCTTTCCATCACTAAGGTGAACGTAACCGAATTGTGGTCACTATCACCAAAATGCACACCAACTTCCAAGTCTAGCACCTGGTCTGGCTCATTTCCCAGCACCAGATCCAATATAGCCTCACCTCTAGTTGGCCTATCTACATACTGAGTCAAAAAACCTTGCTGCACGCTTTGAACAAAAACTGACCCCTCTAACGAGCTAGAGCTATAACAATTCCAGTCAATATTAGTCAAGTTAAAATCCCCCATAACAATTGCCCTATTACTTTCACTCCTAAGCAGGATTGACTCCGCAATCCTTTCCTCAACCTCTCTAGAACTTTTAGGAGGTCTATAAAAGACTCCCAACAGGGTGACCTCTCCTCTCCTATTTCTAATCTCCGCCCATACTACCTCAACAGATAAGTCCTCATCAAACCTCCTCTCTGACACTGTGATACAATCTCTGACCAATAATGCTACCCCTCCCCCTCTTCTACCTCCTTCCCTACTTCGACTAAAACATTTGAACCCCGGGACCTGCAGCATCCATTCCTGCCCCTGCTCTATCCATGTCTCTGAAATAGCCACAACATCGAAGTCCCAGGTACTGATCCACGCTGCAAGTTCACCCACTTTATTGCGAATACTCCTGGCATTGAAGTATACACATTTCAAACCCTGCTCCACCCCACCTCTGCAATGCCGTGCATTGCAGTCCCCATCCATGCATCCCTCACTTTCAGCCCCACTACTCAGGATCCCTCCCCCCCCCCGAATCAGTTTAAACCTCCTTGCATGGCCTTAGCAAATTTACCCCCCAGGATATTGGTCCCCTTCTGATTAAGGTGTAGACCATCCTTCTCATAGAGGTCACACCTTCCCCAGTACGAGCCCCAATTGCTTAAGTACCTGAACCCCTCCCTCCTGCACCATCCCCTCAGCCATGAATTCAAACCTTCCCTCTCCCTATTCCTCTCTAAACTATCCCGTGGTACAGGCAAGAGTCCAGAGATAACCACTCTGTCAGTCTTGGCCTTTAGTTTCCACCCCAACTCCATAAATCCCTGCCTAATATCCCCTTCCCCTATCCTCCCTATGTCGTGTGTCCCCACATGTACAATAACTTGTGGTTTATCTCCCTCCCCCCTAAGAATCCTGAATACCCTGTCAGACACATCCCGGACCCCAGCCCCTGGTAGGCAACACACCAACCCTGAGTCCCTACCTTTAGTTCCGACCCTCCTATCTGTCCCCTTAATTGTGGAGTCCCCAATCACAAGGCCCAGTCTTTTACAGCCCCTAACCACCTGAGCTTTCTCACTCGGCTCACCCCCAGAGATCTGCTCTCTATGCTCAGTTGATTCCTCCTCAACTGTAGCCTCCAGCACCGAAAACCTATTATGGAGGGGAACCGCCCCAGGGGATTGTCTTCCCGATTGCTTCTTACCCCTCCTCCTGGCATTGACCCAAGCCTCATTTCTAGGAGTTACTATTTCTCTATAACTCCTATCAACTTCCACCTCCGCCTCCCGAATTATGCGGAGTTCCTCTACCTCCCCCTCCAGCTCCTTTACACGCTCCTCCAGAAGCTGCAATCTAATGCACTTCTTACAACTAAAATCTCCTGAAACACTGCTGGATTTCCTCACCACATACATCCCACAGGAGATGCAGCATACTGCCTGAACTGCCATCCCTGAAGCCATTACCAGCAAGAAAAAAAGAAAACAAAAAAAAAAACAAAAAAAAAAAACTTCCCCACACTTCCCCAACTGTCACTCTCCACTGCAGCCCGAGCAGCACTCCCTCACTGAGACACCAACTGTCACACTCTACTGCAGCCCGAGCAGCACTCCCTCACTGAGACACCAACTGTCACTCTCCACTGCAGCCCGAGCAGCACTCCCTCACTGAGACACCAACTGTCACTCTCCACTGCAGCCCGAGCAGCACTCCCTCACTGAGACACCAACTGTCACACTCTACTGCAGCCCGAGCAGCACTCCCTCACTGAGACACCAACTGTCACACTCTACTGCAGCCCGAGCAGCACTCCCTCACTGAGACACCAACTGTCACACTCTACTGCAGCCCGAGCAACACTCCCTCACTGAGACACCAACTGTCACTCTCCACTGCAGCCCGAGCAACACTCCCTCACTGAGACACCAACTGTCACTCTCCACTGCAGCCCGAGCAACACTCCCTCACTGAGACACCAACACGGAGGACCGAGAAGTTCTGGAACCTGCGGAGTGGCTCGCTGCTGCCGTTGACGTTGAGGCTGGCTATAATTACCTTCATGTCAGTAGCATTGTGCCACCGTCACCACTTATCTAAGTGCGTGGGGGAGCGCTGGCGCAAGACGCGCCAGTCCGCTCCCCCTTGAGCCCGTCGAGGAACTCCCGTACCCGACGCCGCTCTCTTTCAGTCAGGTCCGACGCGGCCTGGGAGCAGGCCTGCGTTCACCGGACGAGCAGCGCCAGGTCCGACCAACGGTCGAGGGCCAGTCGGACGCTGTCAGGGCGACCAGAATGGTCCCCGATGAAAGCCCTGAGTTCCCCAGAGGGGATGAGGGGCGACTCGGTGAGGGGCACGAGGGAGTCCCCCGCCTCGCTACAGGTGGACCCTGAAACGATCCCCGTGCCCACCACCGAGCAGCTTACCTCCTCGGGGCCGTCGCCCTTCGACTCCGAGTCCCCCGCCGCAGGGCGTGCGGCAGGCGGCACGGAGCCGCCGACTAGTCCTGACTCCCCCCCGATCCCACCCCCAGGATCGGCGGAGGAGAGGTTCCCCTCGGGCTCTCGACCCTGGGTTTGTGGGTCCGTGGGCGGCGGCGGCTCCGTCCCCCCCCCCCGTCCCAAACGCCTGGACACCCCCCAAGCCCGGAGAACCCTCCGGATTCACGTTGGGGGTGCCCAGCATCAAAGGTTGGACAGAGAGGAGGAGATAAGTTCCTCGCCACCGCCGCCCAGGGACCCGAAAATTGGGGTGCTGCTCCAGTCCCCCGGCAAGCTGTAAAAGAAGGACGGGTCGAATTCGACCGGGCTGAACAGAGCCGCGAAGGCCCCGCTCACACCCGGCCTCGGGGAGACCCGTCCGGGGGACTGCAGCAGCACGTGTTTCGTTTTAAGTTTTTTCTTCTTGCCCCCGGTCTGGGGACAAGGTGTGGAAAACAGGCGGGGGCGGGGGCGTGACAGGCGATGACATGAACGGGGGGCACAACCCTCAACCCCACGGCTCCTGAGGGGCAGCGCCTCTTCTTGCTATTGTGCCCGTGGGTGGGAGACGCTGCCCGCACCCTGCCCCTCTTAACCTTGCTACGCCCCTTTTTCCTACCCGTCACGTCCCCTGTTGGTGAGCGCTGTGCCGGCTCGGGGTCGCGTACCCCCCCACACCCGGACCCGGGAGCGCGCGCACCCGCGACGCCGGGCCCAGCACAGGACGCTGAGGCGCCCACGGGCCCGGGAGATGGTTTGGGAGGGGGGCCAGAGGTGGTTGTTTTCCCCGAGCCGGCAGCCAGCGTGACTGGGGTGGAGGGGGTCGGGGTTGCGTTCCCCCCCTTTTTCTTCCCTTTTCCCGGGGTCTTCTGGCCTCGCGGAGTCTCCACTCCCCCGCCCCCGCCGGCAGCCAAGGTGGCGGCTGCTGCCGGCATGGTCTCCCCTTGCGGGGGGCCAGGTGGTGTTTGCTTAGGGGGAGAGGGAGCTGCGGCGCCAGCTGCGGCCGCCCTGGATTGGGGGTCTGCGGCCGCCTTGGAGACGGGGCAGTTCTTTTTAATATGCCCCACCTCCTTACAGGCATGGCACCGCACGCCGTCCGCGGACCAGAAGACCCGGTAGGTGGTCCCTTCGAAGGGGACATTAAAGCCCCCTTCCAGGCACTCCTCCCGGGCCAGGCGGACATAAACCTGGCGCCGGAAGAAGTACATGTGCCTGAGGGTGGGATCAGGAAGACCGAGCGGGACCAGTGCCACCTCGGACCTGACCTCCCCCAGTAGATGGAGGTGGGGGAGGAGGAGCTCCACGGGGATGAAGGGCGGGACGTTCGAGATGACAACTCGATGGGCGGTGGCCTCCAGGGGGTCCACCGCCAAGAACGTCCCGCCCACCGTGAGCCCCTTTTCCAGGGCGAGGTGGACCGCCCGCTCGGCCTTCAGGAAGAATACGGCCTTGCCGTACAACTTGGAGGCAGCTCCAATGGCTGAGGGGCCGACAACCCCAGCCATTGCCCGAACGCACGCCTCGATGGTCATGTCGGGGTGGGCATAGCACTTCACCTCGAGTTGTTTTGTAATTAGTCGAAACGGTGGCAGGGCCTTGGGTGCCGTGGGGGCCCTGGCTGCCGCCACACCCGCATAGGTGGGCCTAGATGGCCCTGCCACCGGCGACGGTGTCGTGGTCGCCATGATGTTAATAGTAGGTGCTACGCCCACCCCGAGACTGGCCAGATGCACGGCAGGGTGTATATGACGTGACATTTCCGTGGGGTCGGGGGTGCAGGGAGGGTTAGGTGAGGTGCCTCTCTGGCCTTTGTGTGAGGCACAGAGAGGGGGGTAGGGGGGGGGGGTGTCTCTGCCCAGGAGTCAGGGCAGGGTCGGAGATGGAACGAGGGAGGGAGGGGCGGGTGAGGGGCCTCTCTGGCCTTTATGGTCAGGCACAGAGAGGGAAGGGCGGGGGAGAGGGTCCCTACCCTGGTATTGGGGGACAGAGAGGGAATGAGGGAGGGAGGGGTGGGTGAGGGTCCAGGTACTCTCTCCCCGGATATCAGAGAGGGAGAGAGGGGGATGGAGGGGCAGGTGGGAGGATGAGGGACAGGGCACCGAGGAGGGCTGGTGCCTCAGTCAGGTGGGTGGAGGGGGGGGGGGGGGCAGTGCAGCAGCAGGTAGGGGGGACTTCTCCTCTTCGGCCCGAGGCCTAACAATGAAATAGTCTGGGGTGTCTTCACCCCCCACCCCTGTAGATGATGAAAAGACAAAGTTCTTTAGTCTTTCCCTCCCCCCTCACTTTTCAGGCACAGGTTCCCGACGATGGGGGCACCAGCCCAACAACTCAGTCCTTAGATGTTCCGGGTCCCGCTGTGCTCAGCGTTGTTCTCCCTCCTGCAGATGGACGCACTCTTCCTCTTCCTCTCTCCCTCTCTCTGGAAGAGAGCACCTTCCAGTGGCTGGGTGGCAGGTGGGGGTGATAGCTGTTCCTCCCTCCTCGTTCCGCCTTCCTCCTCTCTCCATCCAACGGCAAGAACCTCTCACCCAGCTCCTTCCTTCTCTGTAGCAGCAAACAAGCGACTTCTCGTGATAGAGCTGCACACAGCCAGCACGAACAGTTGCTCCCTGCTGAATGCAGGCTGGGAGTCTGACACACCTGCTTTAAATAGGGAGCGTGAGACTCCCTGATTTAACCATCAATTAAGACGCATCAGACAGTTCATACTCCAGCAAGCCAACCCATTTGCCTGGCTGAAGTCATCACACTATTTTAATTTATTTCTTTGAAAAATTGAATTAAAACTGCGCTCTGAGAGAACTTGTAATTAACTGTGTCCAAATGGTAATTTTGCATTGAATTTGCTCTGTGTTTTACTCAGAAAATGTAACAGCTTTCCTCTGACTTTGTTCTGGATTTCATTTCCTAAAAATAATTATGAGCAGTTCAGGAAGAAACGGTAGCAATCTTTCCACCTGGCTGTGCTGGCTGATTAGCGTAGCGGAAAATCTGAATGGGAGGATAAAAACATGAATGGTGCCCAGGGTCGGGCTGTTCACGATCCTCCCAGACCATTTCTGACGTCGTAATCAGCCGAGGCTGATTTAAATATTTATAGGCGAGGTCGGAAAGCTAAGTGAACCCGGACTACTGCGTCCTGGGGTCACAAATCACATTTAAATAAACCTATAAACAGACGGTTCCCTCCAATGTGATGGCCATGCTGGTGGGACACTGAAGCACCCCTGGTGGTTGAGGGCAAGGGCAGGCAGTGCCCCTTGGGCAGTGCCAGCCTGGCACCCTGGCACTGCCCACCAGGCAATGCCAAGGGAGTGGGGCCAGATGGAGGGGGGAGTGGCAGTGTGGACAGTGATCAGGGTCCAAGGCCGCCCACCGATCAGGAGTCGGGGCCACCAGTCAGGAGGCCAGCGATCGGAGCGGGAATGAGGGGAGAGGCTAGCATCAATCGAGGGGTGGGGAAACTTGGGGGGTTGAGCCGATCAGAGTGGGAGGGTCTATGGGGGTTGTGGCAATTGGTGGGGGGGTGGGGGGGAATGGTTGACAGCTCGCCCACATATTGTGTACACTTCTACACAATATATGGGAGATCAGGGCGCAAGCCTAGCTGCTTGCAGCCAGCTTTCCTGGCGACCTTAGGGTTCGTCCCCACCCACCTCCCCAGCGTGAAACTCCTAACTGCCAAAAAAATTGACGGTGTGTGAAAATTGCGCAGGGTAGCTTGCTGGACAAAACAGAGTGAAACACTCCAGTTTTTAGACTTTCGTGACACTTTGAATTTTTTGGTGAAAATTCTGCCCCAGATGCTGGATAGAATCAAGATTTGTTTTTGTCATGTTAAGCACCTGGAACAAAGCTTTGGTTCTCAAGTACACTGCTAATTCTTTACCCAAAGATAATACTCGCCTAATCTAATTGACCACGATACCAGCCAGATAGAGAACTGTGATATTCAACACAACACCCACTGGAAGGCAAACTCGTTGACCCAATGCTTTTTTTCACATGCACTGCCTTTTAATAACAGATTTTTTTCCCTTATTCAAAGCAGCCACATCTCACAATGCAAGAAGTCAGAATGTTTGGTTGATGTATACTTAAGGATCAATGATTATGCAATAAATCCTGGTAACTTGTTTTGGAGGATGTAGGATGTGTTTTATCATGGCTGCAGCAATGATTAATTCATCACCATAGTTAATGGGAACTTGTCAATGTTTTGAAAAACAAATAGTATTTGGCTCTGTAAAAGCTAAGATTGCTTTTAGTTATTGCTTATTATGGTCCTGTTATGTGCAAGTGACTGATGCAAAGAATACAAATTGCTTTTCCACAGTGTAGTTGCCATGATTAGAAATTGCAGGCTGGCAAACAGTTCAAAAACTCAACCTAACAATTTCATTGGGAGTCACATTCTTACATTAATCCCCACTATTCAACTGGTGCACTTCTCACAACGGGACACTTAGGGCAGGATTTTCCCCCACGGCATGTTTTCTGGTGGCGGAGGCGGTTCGCCATTGGCCATTGGCAGGATGTTCCGGTCCCGCTGATGTCAATAGTGTTTTGTATGGCTTGTGTTACTGGAAGGTCCCACCCGTGGAAAGGGCTGTAAAATCCCGTTCTCTGCTTCACTCTTTAGGGTCGCCCAGGAGCAGAGGGAGGAGCACTGAACTGTGAGCATAAAACTAACTTAACTCAGGTAAGCTGTGATCTGATTAGTTGGTAGCGAATCTGCACTAAATTTATAACTTAACTAAGTAGAGAAGGCTGGACAGGCAATGTGCCAGAGCTGCTTAATGTGGGAGCTGGTAAATCCCATTGCGAGCCGCCGTGACTACATCTGCAGCAAGTGCTGGCAGCTCGAGGAACTCCGGCTCAGAGTTGCTGAGCTGGAGTCTGAGCTTCAGATACTGCCGCACATCCAGAAGGGGGAGAGTTACCTGGATACTGTGTTTCAGAAGGAAGTCACACCCCTTGGGTCAAATATCTCCTATTCGGCCATTGGCCAGGGACAGCAGAGTGTGACTACAAATGAGGCAGGTGGAGGGATCCGAAATTCAGAAATGGAGGAGACTCAGTTCTTGACTTTGTCTGACAGGTCCGCGGAATTTGCTCCCTGTGTGGATGAGAAAAAGGACTGCAGGGAGGATGAGCTAACTGACCACTGCACCATGGTACAGGAGGCCATTCAAGAGAGGGAAACAATAAGAAAGTGGTAGTGGTAGGGGATTCCATAATTGGGGGAAAGATAGCACCCTTTGTAAGCAGGATAAAGAGTTCCGCATGGTATGTTGCCTACCCAGTGCCAGGGTAAGGGACATCTCTAACGGGCTTGAAAGGATATTGGAGTGGGAGGGGGAGGATCCAGTTGTTGTAGTCCATGTTGGGACAAACATTGGCAAAGAGAGTAGAAGATTAGGGAAGTAAACACGTGGCTAAAGGAGGGAGGCAGAATATGGGAAATTATATGCCAGTTAGCCTGACCTCGGTCGTGGGTAAGATCTTGGAGTCCATTATCATGGATGAAATTGCGGAGTACTTGGAAATGCATGGTAAAATAGGGCTGAGTCAGCACGGCTTCGTCAAAAAGAGGTCATGTCAGACAAATCTGTTAGAATTCTTTGAGGAGGTAATGAAGAAGTTAGACAATGGAGAGCCAGTGGACGTGATTTATTTGGATTTCCAGAAAGCCTTTGACAAGGTGCCTTACAGGAGGCTGCGAAATAAGCTAAGAGCCAATTGTGTTAGAGGCAAGGTACTGGCATGGATAGAAGATTGGCTGACAGACTGAAGGCAGAGAGTGGGGATAAGGGAGTCCTTTACAGGATGGCAACCAGTGACTAGTGGTGTTCCACAGGGATCAGTGTTGGACCACAACTTTTCACTATATACATTAATGATCTGGAAGATGGAACTGAGGGCATGGTTGCTAAATTTGTGGATGGTACAAAGATATGTAGAGGGACAGGTAGTGTTGAGGAAGTGGGGAGGCTGCAGAATGACTTGGACAGGCTAGGAGAGTGGGCAAAGAAGTGGCAGATGGAATACAATGTGGGAAAGTGTGAGGTTATGCACTTTGGTAGAAAGAATAGAGGCATAGACCATTTTCTAAATGGAGAAAAGTTTCGGAAATCTGAAGCACAAAGAGACTTGGGAGTCCTGGTTCAGGACTCTCTTAAGGTTAACATGCAGGTTCAGTTGGCAGTTAGGAGGGCAAATTCAATGCTAGTGTTGGAGCTAAAAATATATTCAGACACAGTGTTCGTGAGTGATGGATCCTTTATTGCCTTATCGATAAGGAGAGGAGAACTGAAGAATTCCTAAGGCACAACTTCTAGTAAAGATAATTGTTTCTAGTCACGCACACCAGTAAATTATTTACATATAATACAAAAAGGTAGGCCCAAGACAATAGCTGTTTAATCGCGTCCCATCGGTAATGTTATAATCTTTAGTGGTAGATGGATGGAATGTCCGTTCAGACAATGGTCACTTAATCATGTCTTTTATTAGTTTTGGTGCTGTTAGCAAGGACATTCAGCTGTGTCCTGTTGATAGATATAGTGAAATATCCCCCTTGTCTGCACTATTTCATGTGTATGCAGAGACAGCCAGGCTGCAGTGAGAGTGCTGCTAATTTTCCTGGCCCCCTGGCCGATCCATAACTGAGTTCAGTTCTCCTCTCCCAAATTCCTTCCTTTTATCCTCCAAGGACAACACCCTTTGATATATGTATATGTTATTCATCTTCATAGATGAACCAGTAATTAGTCCGATTCCCTTGTGAGGGTATGGCCTCCATTTGCAGAACAGCAGAGTTATTTACCCAGGCCCCTACGATACTCTATGGGGGTCACTTGACATGATTTCAGGAATGCCAAATCTAGGCACGATTTCTCATAATAAAATCTTGGCTACCGTTACTGCATCATTTTGTCGGGTAGGAAATGCTTCTATCCATCTAGAAAATAGATCTACAACTACCAATGCATAATTAAAACTCATACACACGGGCATTTGAATGAAGTCCATCTGCATAGGAACAAAAGAGCCCCAAACTGGTGTTGGACACAAGGCGTTTTTCCGGTATTAAAGTTTTTACATATCATACATTTAGCCCTAATTTTAATAGCGTAAGTGACAAAACCTGGGGCAGAACACATCTGCTGGATAATATGATCTATCCCTCCCTTTGCTGCATGCGTGAAGTGATGACACACATGAGCAAGCCAAGGGAGTAGCTGTCTTGGGGTGACCACGCGGCCGTCATGGGACACCCAAAGACCAGATGGGATTTGATAGCAACTGTGATCAGTCCAGGCCATTTTCTCTGACACACCAACAGCAGCTTGCAGTTGTACTACATCATCGACAGATGGGGCCCCAGCTGAGCAGGAAGCTATTTGTAAATGCTGAGTTACCACAGTCCCTTTAATTTGGGTGGCTGCGGTTCGAGCTGAAGTGTCAGCTTGAGCGTTTCCCAGGGAGACATCATCCCATCTGCCAGTGTGGGCTGTACATTTGATTATGGCAATAGTAGAGGGCGTTTGTGTAGCTCTTAATAAATTTTGAATCAGAGACCCATGTTTGATCGGCATCCCAGAAGTGGTAAAAACGCCACGTAGTCCCCAGTTTGCCAAATTCATGAATGACGGGAATCTGTACAGATGTTGACTGTAGCATTCTCTGCTAGGATGCAGGCTCGTGTGAGAGCGAAAAATTCAGCCGCCTGTGCAAAGCAGTCAGGCAGCAATTTAGCCAATGCCAGGGTAGTGAAGGGTGTGCAGATGGCGTAACCAGATTGGAGAGTCCCGTTGGCTGCTCTCGTGGAAGAGCCATCAACATAAAATACGAGGTCAGGATTTGGCAGAGGATAATCTTTGAGATCAGACCTTGGGGTTGTGGTCACTTATACGACCTGTTCACAGTCATGCGGTTCACCGTCTTGTTCAGTGGGGAGCAAAGTAGATGGGTTGAGGACAGAACAGCAGATAATGGAAAGTGCTGAATCAGACAGTAAGGCAGTTTCATATCGGGATGTCCGGGCAGTTATAAGATGTTGTATAGCAGAGTGAGTTGGTAAGGAGGCGACTGAATGTGGAACATGCAGTATGGTGGGGTGACCCAGAGTAATTTTCTGAGAGGAGACGACTGCATGATAGGCAACTGCAATTGCTTTGAGGCAGGGTGGTAAG
Source organism: Mustelus asterias (assembly GCF_964213995.1). NCBI lineage: Eukaryota > Metazoa > Chordata > Chondrichthyes > Carcharhiniformes > Triakidae > Mustelus > Mustelus asterias. The sequence goes on along the minus strand of NC_135804.1, from coordinate 83,285,270 downwards.
CCTCGGACTAGAGGGTGGAGCTGCACACTGTAATAGGCGACTGGCCAGTATCCAGCGCCATGTTGCTGAGAAAGCACTGACTGTGCAAACCCTCGGGTCTCTGAGGAAAACAAGTAGAAAGGCTTCGTGTAGTCTGGCAATCCCAACGCGGGAGCGGATGCAAGGGCAGTTTTGATGGCATCAAAAGAGGTGAGGGCAATTTCATTGTGAGGTCGTTTGGGGCAGATGGTAAGGCAAGGTCCTGTAAAGGTCAGCAAAGTTCTGCATAATTAGGCATCCACTGTCTACTATATCCTGCCATTCCGAGAAAATGCACCAAGTCACGCTTACGGAGGGGTTTTGGGAGTTTTAAAATAGCAATATGTTGCTGTGACAGGTGTCCCGGCAGAGTGTATGGCCCAAGTATGTTATGGACGACTGGCACAACCAAAGTTTTTCCATAGAAGCCTTATGACCCTTCCTGACTAATGCATTGAGTAAGGTCACACTGTCCCCTTCGGAGGCTTCCAGAGTGGGGGAGGCAAGGAGGAGATCATCTACGTATTGCACTAGAGTGAAGCCCCCTTTAAAAGACACATCCTGCAAAACCTGCTGTAATGCTCAAGAAAAAATGGTAGGGCTTTCTGTGTATCCCTGCAGCAGGCGAGTCCAAGTATATTGTTTGCCCTTATAGGTAAATGCGAAGAGGTTCTGTGAATCTGGATGGATGGGAATAGAGAAGAAAGCGCCACACAAATCCACAACAGTGTAATAAGTAGAGGTAAGTGGTATGCAACTCAGAACAATGGCTGGGTTGGGGATGACTGGGTAGGTGGGGATCACACAGGCATTGATTGTTCGAAGGTCCTGGACGAACCACCATGCTTCCTTGTGGGGCTTCTTGACAAGCAGGATAGGTGTGTTGCATGGACCAGCAGAAGGGATTATAACAGCTTGTTGAATTAACTGCTCAATGACAGGCACGTTCCCTTTTTCAGCTGCAGTACTTAAAGGGTATTGCGGTTTTGGATAGAGAATTGGTTAACTAACAGAAAGCAAAGAGTGGGGGTAAATGGGTGTTTTTCTGGTTGGCGATCAGTGACTAGTGGTGTGCCTCAGGGATCAGCGTTGGGACCGCAATTGTTTACAATTTACATTGATGATTTGGAGTTGGGGACCAAATGTAGTGCGTCAAAGTTCACTGTGACATTAAGATGAGTGGTAGAGCAAAGTGTGCAGAGGACACTGAAAGTCTGCAGAGGATATAGATAATTTAAGTGAGTGGGCAAGGATCTTGCAGATGGAGTACAATATTGCTAAGTGTGAGGTCATCCATTTTGGTAGGAATAACAGCAAAATGGATTATTATTTAAATGGTAAAAGATTGCAGCATGCTGCTGTGCAGAGGGACCTGGGTGTCCTTGTGCATGAATCACAAAAAGTTGGTTTGCATGTGCAGCAGGTATTTAAGAAGGCAAATGGAATTTTGTCCTTCATTGCTCGAGGGATGGAGTTTAAAAACAGGAAGGTTATGTTGCAGCTGGTGAGGCCACACCTGGAGTACTGTATATAGTCTTGATCTCCTTACTTGAGAAAGGATATACTAGCACTGGAGGGGGTGCAGAGGAGATTCACTAGGTTGATTCCGAGTTGAGAGGGTTGGCTTATGAGGAGAGACTGAGTAGCTTGGGGCTATACTCAATGGAATTCAGAAGAATGAGGGGAGATCTTATAGAAACAAATAAGATTACAAAGGAAATAGATAAAGATAGAAGCAGGGCAGTTGTTTCCACTGGCAGGTGAAACAAGAACTAGGGGGCACGGCCTCAAAATAAGGGGGAGCAGATTTAGGACTGAGTTGAGGAGGCATTTCTTCACCCAAAGGGTTGTGAATCTGTGGAATTCCCTGCCCAGTGAAGCAGTTGAGGTTACATCATTGAATGTTTTTAACACAAAGATAGGTAAATTTTTGAATAGTAAAGGAAATAAGGGTTATGGTGAGCAGGCTGGTAAGTGGAGCTGAGTCCATGAAAAGATCAGCCATGATCTTATTGAATGGCAGAGCAGACTCAAGGGGCCACATGGCCTACTCCTGCGCCTAGTTCTTATGTTCTTAATGTCTCATGTTCTTTTTTGAGACAGGGGTTTTGTCGGGTCCACCCACACTTTATACAGTTCTGCTGACAGAATGTGTCCCACTTCTTTAGCGCTAGTTGCCCATAGCCGATCAGTAACTTGAGCTCAAAGGTCTTCCTTGGATAAGAGCTGCAAGGAGTGTTGAAAATTTGGTGCTCTCCTGAATGGCCCCGAATGGAAAAACAATGGCATTGAGAGGGGCTGGCCTGTTAATCCCACCACATTAACTGAAGACAGGGATTCCTGCAAGGTGGGGTAATTGGCGCTTCTAACAGTGGAGTAAGTCGCCTCTGTATCGATCAGGAAATCCCTATTCTGGCCGTTGACAGTGAGAGGAATCACCGGTTCTTGTGAAAGTCGGTATTTATCAATTGTCACTAATTGGGATGATGTCTGGGAGAGGCAACCCTATTGTGTTGGTTGAGCATGGGACTGAGGGCTTGAGCCAAATGGGTTAGTCAGGCTAAACAGAGCGGGGTGTCTAAGGGCTGTAGTGTCCCCTGATTAATCTTGGTTCCATTCTGTGGACACGCTCATGCCCAATCTGTCTGCAGTTGTAATAGGCACCCCAGGAACCCCTGTACTGTAACCTTCCTGCTCCTTGGCATCTTCCTCTATCCCTTTTGTTTGGACCTCAATATTGGCACTGGGATGCTCCCTGGAGGCCACCTGGAGCCATTACCAGAACTTTCTCTGTCGTTTCTTTAGCCCTCTGTTGCTGATGCTCAATCTGGCGCTGACAATGTTGTAAAACACTTATAAATTCTTGCAATGCTTTTGTTTCCCATCCAATACAAGCTGTACAGAACGAGATTGCAATTCGTTTACAATAACACTCACTAATGCCAGCCTTCCCTGGTCTGGATCAAGGATCGGAATGTTTCGCGAATACGTCACTTGCACACTCCACATAATCGCCAACATCCTCACAGAGTTTTTGTGTTATGTTATTAAACTTATGCCAATCAACCACAGACTGGAAGTGCTCATGCAAAGAGGCGTATAATTCAGACCACAAAGTAGTGAAGCGGTCCCCCTCGGTGTCACCATCGGGCCAGTTGCACTTTCCCTGGACTTGCCTCCACCTGGCTGACCCCAGGCATGCATCAAGGACCACATCAATATCATCTTTACTGGGGTTATGACACTTTCATAGAATTTCCAATTTATGTACAAATTTGTCAATTTCGTCTTTAAGATTAGGCATGGAACCAAGAATCGCTCTTAACTCTGAGGGGGGTCCACGGACTGTATACACAAACAGGGACCCCGTCAGGTCCAGGGAAAGCCGTTAGGGGCATCTGGTGTGACGACCCTGGCTGTTCACTAATTTTCTGGCCTCTCGTCCGCACCGCAATTGGAGTAAACCCCTCAGCACCGCCATAATAAAACGCTGTTGAGGTCGGAGCCGGTCCCGGCCTTGGTGGATTGTATTTTGGAGGAGGTAGACTCAATGGCGGCGCCAAAGGAGCCAGAATTGGTTCAGTAACGGGTTGAGGGAGTTGGTTGGGTTAGGGAAGGGTAGGGTATAGGGGAGTCCAGTCACTGTCCTCTTCATCTGTTAGTATTTTTGGTCTGGACATCAAGACACTCCCGGGAGTTTTACTAGGCTTCTGGATCGGTCCATACAGTTTAGATTTTTCAACCTCTCTCGCCTCATCTTCCTTACGTTTTCTTTCTCTTTCCCTCTTTTTATATTCTGCATCCTCTCTTCCTTCCTTTTCTCAGCTTCCTGTCTCCAGGTCATAAATTGTGACCATCCCACACGTCTCTTGCCCCGTTTCCCTTAACGTTTCTCCCAAAAATTCTATTCTATCCCAATTGAACATTCTTCTGGAGGAAAACATCCACTTTTCCCTTTTGTCCATTTCATCCATTTGTTGACATACTGAATACTTCCGGATCCGTAATGTACATACATATAGGCTAGGGGTGTTCCCTTTTGTGGGCAATTTGATTTGGACTTTGAATTTCCCATTTGCAATTAGCCAATAATATCTAGAATTCCTTGCTTTTAGGAGACATTAGCACGCTCGCCGAGCGCTTGGGGACGTTAACCTGCAAGCTGTACTCCTGGGACTTTAACCCGCCCACTGAGCTCTCAGGGACTCTAACCTCGTAAATGTGAATCTGTATGCCGAGCTCTTTAACCCTCAAGTTGCAAGTTGGGGTCTCTAACCCCGCGGCACCTTACCATAATAGTTTTCAATCACTCGTGACAACCATAGCGGAGTCACACAAAGGAGGCCGACGGCAGAGAGACTCGTGTAAGGAAAGGGTCCTTACCTTATTTTTATGCCGGCTGAATTGTCTGTCGTCAGAGCAGTGAATCAAGACTTCACCCAGGAAAGAAGGGTTATCATCTCGCCAGAACCTCCAGAAAACTGTCGGAGCTAAAAAGATATTCAAACACAGCGTTTGCGAGTGATGGATTTGGGAGTCCTGGTCCAGGACTCTCGTAAGGTTAGCATGCAGGTTCAGTTGGCAGTTAGAAAGACAAATTCAATGTTAGTGTCGGAGCTAAAACGATATTCAGGCACAGTGTTCGCGAGTGATGGATCCTTTATTGCCTTCTTATCGATAAGGAGAGGACTGAAGAACTCCTGAGGCACAACTTCAAGAAAAGATAATTGTTTCTAGTCACACACATTGGTAAATTATTTACATATAATATAAAGAGGTAGGCCCGAGACAATAGCTGTTTAATCGCATCCCATCGGTAATGTCTTAATCTTTAGTGGTAGATAGATGGAATGTCCCTTCAGACAATGGTCACTTAATCATGTCTTTTATTACAGTTTCGGTGCTGTTAGCAAGGACATTCAGCTGTGTCCTGTTGATGGATATAGCGAAATATCCCCTTTGTCTGCGCTGACTATTTCATGTATTTGCAGAGACAGCCAGTCTTTTGTGAGAGTGCTAATTTTCCTGGCCCCCTTGCCGATCCCCTGATGAGCTCAGTTCTCCTCTCCCATATTAGCATTCCTTAGCGTTGGCATTCATGTCTAGAGGGCTAGAATACAAGAGCAGGGATGTACTGCTGAGGCTGCATAAGGCTCTGGTCAGCCCCATTTGGAATATTGTGAGCAGTATTGGGCCCCATACCTAAGGAAGGATGTGCTGGCCTTGGAGGGGGTCCAGAGGAGGTTCACAAGAATGATCCCAGGAATGAAGAGCTTGTCACATGAGGAGCGGCTGGGGAGTCTGAGTCTATATTCGATGGAGTTTAGAAGGATGAGGGGGAATCTAATTGAAACTTACAGAATACTGAGAGGCCTAAAGTGGACGTAGAGAGGATGTTTTCCGAGCCTTTTCAGCCTCTCTTAAATAGGTTAGATGCTCCATCACAGGCAACATCCTGGTGAATCTTCGCTGCATCCTCTCCAGTGTAATCACATCCTTCCTATAGTGAAGCAACCAGAACTGCACACAGTACTCCCGCTGTAGCCTAATCGAAGTTTTGTACAACTCCAGCATACTCCCTGGCTCTTTTAATCTATGCCATGACTGATAAAGGCAAGTGTCCCATATGTTTTCTTAACTATCCTATTGACCTGTCTTGCTGCCTTCAGAGATCTGTGGACAAGCAACTGTTACTCTGAGCTTCCTCGTGTCCTGCCATTCATTGTATATTCCCTTGTCTTGTTACTCCTTGCAAAGTGCATCACCTCACATTTTTCAGGGTTAAATTCCATTTGCCCAGCTGACCAACCCATCTATATCTTCCTGCAACCTAAGACCTTCTTCTTCACTATTAACCATTCTGCTAATCTTCACGTCATCTGCAAACTTACTTATCATCTCCCTCCCACCCCCCGCAACAATCTCATCTATATCATTTGTATATATCACAAACAATAAGGAATCTAGCACTGACCCCTGTGGTACGCCATTGGACACTAGCCTCCAGTCACACAAACAGCCTTCCACTACCACCCTCTGTTTCCTACCGCTAAGCCAACAAGTTTTGGATCCCATATTTGCTTTTACCTTCTTTCTCAGTCTCCCATGTGGGACCTTGTCAAAGGCTTTGCTGAAATCCATATAAACTACATGAACAGCAGTATCCAGACACGAGGAAGCTCAGAGTAACCTGATCACCCCGAAAATCTCAGCCTTCAACACTATTATTCCCATGGAACTCATCTCCAAACTCCGTGGCCTGGGCCTCAGCACCTCCCTCTGCGACTGGATCCTGAACTTCCTAACTCACAAACCACAATCAGTAAGGATAGGCAACAACACCTCCTCCACAATCATCCTCAATACCGGTGCCCCACAAGGCTGTGTTCTCAGCCCCCTACTATACTCATTATACACCTATGACTGTGCAGCCAAATTCCTCTCCAATTCGATTTTCAAGTTTGCTGACAACACCACCGTAGTGGGTCGGATCTCAAACAATGATGAGACAGAATGCAGTAATGAGATAGGGAATCTGGTGAACTGGAATCTGGTGAACTGGTGTGGCAACAATAATCTCTCCCTCAATGTCAACAAAACGAAGGAGATTGTCATCGTCAATGACAAGCAGGCGGGTAAGTGGAACTGATCCACTTCAGATCAGCCATGATCTTATTGAATGGCGGGGCTGGCTCGAGGGGCTAGATGGCCTACTCCTGCTCCTATTTCTTATGTTCTTATGGACTTCAGGAAGTGTAAAGGAAAACATGCCCCTGTCTACATCAACGGGGATGAAGTAGAAAGGGTCGAGAGCCTCACGTTTTTAGGTGTCCAGATCACCAACAACCTGCCCTGATCCCCCATGCCAACACTATAATTAAGAAAGCCCACCAACGCCTCTACTTTCTTAGAAGACTAAGAAAATTTGGTATGTCAGCTACGACTCTCACCAACTTTTACAGATGCACAATAAAAAGCATTCTTTCTGGTTGTATCACAGCTTGATATGGCTCCTGCTCTGCCCAAGGCTGCAGGGAACTACAAAAGGTCATGAATGTAGCCCAATCCATCACACAAACCAGCCTCCCATCCATTGACTCTGTCTATACTTCCCGCTGCCTCGGCAAAGCAGCCAGCACAATTAAGGACCCCATGTACCCCGGACATTCTCTCTTCCACGTTCTTCCTTCGGGAAAAAGATACAAAGGTCTTAGGTCACGTACCAACCGACTCAAGAACAGCTTGTTCCCTGCTGCTGTCAGACTTTTGAACGGACTTACCTTGTATTAAGTTGATCTTTCTCTACATCCTAGCTATGACTGTAATACTACATTCTGCACTCTCTCATTTCCTTCTCTATGAACGGTATGTTTTGTCTGTATAGCACGGAAGAAACAATACTTTTCACTGTACATTAATACATGTGACAATAATAAATCAAATCAAATCAAATTTGTAAGGCATAACCTCTTTCTGACAAAGCCATGCTGACTATCTCTAATCAAACCTTGCCTCTCCAAGTACAGATTAATTCTCTCCTACAGAATTTTCTCCATTAGTTTCGCTACCACTGATGTGAGACTCACTGGTCTGTATAATTAGCTATTGTCCAATCCTTTGGCACCTCCCTGTGGCCAGAGAGGAATTAAAATTTGAGTCAGAGCCCATGTAATTTCCTCCCTTGCCTCCCACAGCAGCCTGGGAAACAACTCATTCAGACCTGGGGATTTCTCCACTTTTAAGCCCACCAAAACTTTCAATACCTCCTCACTCCGTACGTCAAACCGTTGATTTACATCACAGTCCCCCTGCCCGAATTCTGCATCTACATCCTCCTCATTCCAAGTGAAGATAGATGTGAAGTACTTGTTTAACACCCTACCAATGTCCTATGACTCCACACAGATTGCCCTCTTGGTCCTACTCGTTCCCTTGTTATCCTCTTTCACTTAATATACTTATAGACTTTCATGGGATTCTCCCTAAGTTTACCTGCCTGTAGCTTTTCATGGCCTCTTTGCTTTCATAATCGCTTCTTTAAGCTCCCCCCTGCACTTTCTATATCCCACTAAGGCCTCCGCAGATTTGCTCCTGGGGATTTATCCACCTTCAATCCCATCAATTTTCCCAGCACCATTTCCCTACTAATTGGTATGTGTCCTCAGACTTTTGTATCTTTTTCCCGATGGAAGAAGGTGGAAGAGAATATGTTGGGGGTGGGTGGGGTCCTTAATTATGCTGGCTGTTTTTCCAAGCCAATGTGAAGTGTAGACTCTCAGCCTCGCGAATACACCACAATGAGTGCAGCCACCAAAACTTGGAGCTCAAGTTTCTGCCGTTGGGAACACTTCCTGCACATGTGGTCACCTCGGCTGCAGGTACAGTCCATGACTTCCCACATGTGACATGTCACACATTAACACTCACACATTACACTCGGTTGACCTCATCTGCCTTGTCTGAAACATAAGTTTGTCTTAATTGCGAACTTCTCTAATTACTAATCTTAAAAGATACTCCTCTTATCTTAACTTAGTCTTCTTGTCTAACTCTACTTTGGCCTGCTAATCCTTGTATTATTTATTATAATTACTGATCACTTTATTATGCTGGCTCTGGTTTTTGTTCAATGACCCTAGGGCCTTATCGCTGGAGCAAAATATCCTCTAATTAAGTCACTTTCAGCAACACCTACATTCCCAAGCTGGCCGGACCTCACATGCAGCAGCCTGCGCATGTTCTAAAGCTGGTACTGAGCGTGGTGCGCATGTCTAAGAGCCGATATTGTAAACATCTGCATTGCGCATGTTCCGGAGCCGGTACCGCGAGCCCTGCGCGTGCTCCGGAGCCGATACCGCCAACACTGCGCATGTTCTGGAGCCGATGCCGCCAACACTGCGCATGTTCTGGAGTCGATGCCGCGAACATTGCGCATGCTCCGGAGCCGGTACCGCGAGCACTGCGCATTCGCCAGAGCCGGTACCGCCAACACTGCGCATGCTCCGGAGCCGGTGCCGCGAGCATTGCGCATGTTCCGGGGCCGGAGCTGTAGCTATGGTGTCTCAGGTGAGTGGCTGTGGGGCCGCTGCCCGGAGCCCAGACTCAGCGGTCTGAGTTTCGCTTAGTCGATCGTACTGTGAGAGTGGGCGTGCGGCCCCGTGGTAACTGGAGCCCAGGGCACCACTCTTGGTGGCAGTATGTGGCTGCTGACTGTTTGGCTTCTCGGGCTGACGTTGGCACTGTGTGTGTGTGACAGTAAGTCACAGGAGTGAGTTTATAGATCAACAACATATATTTTCAGTGTGCCTTTAATGTAGTCAAACATCATCAATGTGCTTCACATGAGCATTATAAAGCAACATATAACACCCAGCCTCATAAAACAGTGTTAGGTTAGAGGTTTCTTTCCGTCTGTCTCTCTTTGGTTACCATGCCCAAAGAGCTGGGAGTTGGTGACCATGGACCTCCATGTTAATTTTGCTCTGGAGCTGTGGATCATCTTCATTGTTGGCACATTCATTCAGTTGGTGTGGCCCTTTCAAGATAATTTGTTGTATACCTCTATGTGGACGAATGTGTAATTGTCTATTTTGTGAGGGGAATTGAATATAAATGTAGTGAGGTTTTGATTCATTTGTGCAGGACATTGGTGAGATTTCATCTGGATTATTGCATACAGTATTGTCCTTGTCTAAGGAAGCATGTAAATGCATTTGAAGAAGTTCCTATAAAGTTTACTAAACTGATGGTAGGCTATCTTATGAGAAAAGATTGAGCAGGCTAGGCTTATATCTACTGGAGTTTAGAGGAGTAAGGTGACTTGATTAAAACAAGATCCTGAGGGTATTAACAGGGTCAGTGGGGAGAGAAGTTTCCTCTTGTGGGAATCTAGAACAAGGGGTTGTTGTTTAAAAGTTTAAAAATAAGGGGTCGCCCATTTAAAAGAGAGATGAGTGGCATGGTGGCACAGTGGTTAGCACTGTTGCATCTCAGCTCCAGGGACCCGGGTTCAATTTTGGCCTTGGGTAACTGACTGGAATTTGCATATTCTGCCCATGTCTGCATGGGTTTCCTCCAGGTCCTCCGGTTTCCTCCCACAGTTCAAGATGCATAGGTTAGATGGATTAGCCATGGGGAATGTGTGGGATAGGGCGGGGGAGAGGGCCTGAGTAAGATGCTCTGTCAGAGGGTCAGTGTAGACTTGATAGGCCGAATGGCCTCTTCTGCACTATAGGGATTCTATGATGAGAAGAATTTTTTTCTCTTGAGAGTTCTGAGTCTTTGGAACAGACTTCCTCAAACGGCAGCAGATGTAGAATATTTGAATATTTTCAGGGCAGAGGTAGATAGATTCTTGACTTTTAAAAAAGGGTGAAAGTTTACAGGGGTAGTTGGCAGGTTACAGTCAGATTAACCATGATCCTAATAAATGGCAGATCAGGCTCAGAAGGCTACTCCTCCTAATTCATATGTTCGTATGGGATGGTATAGTGGTTAGCACTGCAGCCTCACAGTGCCAAGGACTTGAATTTGATTCCTGGCTTGGGTCACTGTCTGTGTGGGGTTTGTACATTCCCCCATATCCTCTGGGTGCTCCGGTTTCCTCCCACAGTCCAAAGATGTGTGGGTCACGTGGATTGGCCATGCTAAATTGCCCCTTATTGTCAGGGGAACTAGCTAGGGTAAATGCATGGGGTTATGGGGATAGGGCCTGGGTGGGATTGTGGTCGGTGCAGACTCGATGGGCTGAATGGCCTCCTTCTGAACTATAGGATTCGATGGATCTCTTTTACCATTGATCTTTCCAATCAGCATCAGACTTTACCAGCACCTCTTCATTGGTAGTATGACTTGTCCAAGATACCTTCGTTATTCAACTCAGAAACCACAACTCTACAGGCTCAATTTCATACATTGCCCTGCTAATTGTCCAACGCTGACTGGCAGAGTGGGGATAAAGAGGTCCTTTTCAGGATGGGAGCCGGTGACTAGTGGAGTTCTGCAGGGGTCAGTGTTAGGACCACAACTTTTCACTTTATACATCAGTGATCTAGATGAAGGAACTGAGGACATTATGGCTAAGTTTGCAGATGATACAAAGATAGATGGAGGGACAAGTAGTATTGAGGAGGCGGCAAGGGATGTACTTCTGAGGCTGTATAAGGCTCTGGTCAGACCACATTTGGAATATTGTGAGCACTTTTGGGCCCCGTATCTAAGGAAGGATGTGCTGGCCTTGGAGAAAGCCCAGAGGAGGTTCACGAGAATGATCCCAGGAATGAAAAGCTTGACTTATGAGGAGCGTTTGAGGACTCTGGGTCTGTACTCGATTGAGTTTAAAAGGATGAAGGGGATCTCATTGAAACTTACAGAATACTGAAATGCCTGGATAGAGTGGATGTGGGGTAGATGCTTCCATGAGTAGATGAGACTAGGATCCGAGGGCACAGCCTCAGCATAAAGGGATGACCTTTAGAATTGAGATGAAGAGGAATTTCTTCAGGCAGAGGGTCGTAAATCTATGGAATTTGTTGCCACAGAAGGCTGTGGAGGCCAGGTCATTGAGTGTATTTGAGACAGAGATTGATAAGTTCTTGATTGGTATGGGGATCAAAGGTTGCGAGGAAAGGCGGGAGGATGGGGTTGAGAAACTTATCAGCCATGATTGAATGGTGGAGCAGACTGGATAGGCTGAATGACCTAATTCTGCTCCTATATCTTATGGTCTTATACTTGTTTCCATATGTTAAGATTGGTATAGTGTAGCATTCTAGGATATTCAGCTTTGTTTTGTTAAAGTCAGACAGTCTGTCATTTTGGCGACAATGGAGGAGTCAAGAGGTGATGAGTACAGCTGGGTGTTGTCATTGTACATGTGGCGTTCTGGCGATGTTGGCGAGGTGCAGCATATGATGAGATTATATGAAGGGGCTGAAGAATCCTTGAGGCACAGCAGAAGTAGGGGAGTAGAAAGAAGCCAATGCAAATGATTCTCTGGTTGTGATCAGGTAGATGGGAATCAAACCAAGGGTGGGTGCCTGTAGATGTCTGCATACTTCAGGTGTGGCCTCACTAAGGTCTTGTACAGCTGCAGAAAGACATTCTTGTTCTTGTACTTAAGTCCTCTTGCAATGCTATAACTGCATGCTTTCTTTCAATGACTTGTGTACAAGGACACCCAGTTCCCTTTGTACATAAACAGTTCCCAATATATCACCAATTTCCCTTTCGTAGATCCATGTTGACTTAGAAAAAATCAATGAGATTAGACAAAGTGTCCTGTTGTCACATCATTTCTAATAAACTCCAGCATTTCACCTACTACTGAATGTCTTGCTGAATGCTGTGTAATTCCTTGTTTTCTCCCTCCCTTTTTTAAATAACGGGGTTACATGTGCCACCCTCTTCCAATCTGCAGAATTTTGGAAGATCACAACCAACACATCCACTATTTCCATGGCCACCCTTTAGACACCTGGTGTTGTGAGACTTCTTACTGTGCTCACCCTTTAGTACCCAGGGATGTAGATTATCAGGCTCTGGGGCTTTATTGGCTTTCAGTCCCATTAATTTTTCCAGCGCTTTTTTTTAGTCATACTAATTTTCTTTAGTTCCTTCTCATGAGACCACTGGTTCCTTAGCATTTCTGGGAAGTTATTTGTGCCTTCCTCGGTGAAGACAGACTTAAAGTAGTTGTTAAATTGCTCTGCCATTTCCTTTGTTTTCCATTATACATTCTCCAGTTTCAGACTGTAAAGGATGTATACTAATCTTTTTACACACTTATAGAAGCTTTGTCAGGAAATTATAATATGAAAATCAAGGAGCCAGACTTAGAAATAATATTGGAAGTTTTGATACATTTTGGCATCAGCATGCATGTCACCAGCCAAAACTTGTATTGCACCCCCCCTGTCCCCACCACACCATTTCTAGGACTCTATAATTGTAGGTGCACAGGGTTTGGCATCAGTAGCTGTGAACTGCGGGGAATTGGGTGCAACAAGTAAACCAGACCTCTGTGCAAGTTTTCCTAGGTTAATTCTAATTAGTTGCTTAAGGGCATTGAGTGGGTCTCACTGTCTTGCTGAAGTGTTAAGCTGAATGCAGTAGTTGAAGTTGTTGATATTTTGCTCTTTTGTGGGTCACATACTATGTAAAACTTAATCCTTCTTGTATACAAAGCCAATAAAGTCACGCACGATGTGATCACAACTAAAGCCCTATGGCACTTGCATTTGATTGGTGAAACACTTCACCGAATTAAATGGAGAATAATGGACAGATGAAATCCATAACAAGGTTAAAATCAAATTGAGTTTATTGCAGCTTTCAGATCTCCCTGGTATTTGGTGCCTGTGTTGTACAGCATATAATGATCACACTTGAAGATTAATAGTTGTGATCTTGTAAATTTATGCCGACTTTTGAAAATCCTGTGCTTTCTTCTGTAAGCAAAATTAATATATTTCCTTAACTGATGATGACAGGATGGAACTTTTTGTCCTCTAGGTGGAGTACTAACCAAAGGCAGAGCTGTTCTTAATACAGTAATAATTGCTTGATTTACAGGATTTTTAAGGGATGTGGGATTTTTTTAGCTTTGACTTTCATAAAAACTAGGCAAATTTCAGTTTAAGTTCCATGTTCAGAAATATGCAAAAAATTGTATTGGGATCTTTGGATATTCGCAATCATGTGGTGTGTGTCAATGTTCACGAGAACTGTGCACTGAAACATAGAAAATTGAAAGCACAGAAGTAGGCCATTTGGTCCGTTGACCTGTGTCAGCTAAAAAAGAGCCTATGCTATCCTTTCAGCCAGTGAGCTCCAGAGCCCCAGCACCCTCTGGGTGAAAAGAAAATCTCCTCTACTCCCTTCTAATCCTTTTTTAAAATCTTGTTTACTTTCACTTTATGTCTATGCCCCCTGGTTATTGAGCTCTCCACTAAGGGAATTAGGTTCTATCTACTCATCCTGTCATGGCCCCTCATCATTTTGTGCATATCAATAAAGTTTCTTCTCGGCCTTCTCTGTTCCAAGGAAAACAATTCTGATCTTTCTCCAAAGCTAAAGTTATCCAATCCTGGCAACATAAACATCCTCTGTACTTTCTAATGTGATCACATCCCTCCTATAATAGTGACCAGTATTTTAGGGAGTCATCTCACTGTGGCCTAACTAGTGCTTTATTCATTTCCAGTAGGATCTATGATTCTTCATTCCATGTTCTCAGCTAATAAAGGAAAATGTCCTGTATGCCGATATAACCATCTTATCTACCTGTCCTACTACCTCAAGGACTTGTGGACATGCTCGCCAAGGTCTCTCTGCTGTATTACACTTCTCTGTTTCCAACCTTTTATTCTGTATTCTCTTACCTTAGTTTCCTTCTCCAAATACATAACCTCACACTTCTCTGGATTGCATTTCAGTTGTCTTATTTACTGCATACCTGACTAGACCATTGGTATTGTCCTGCAGTCCACAACTTTCTTCCTTAGCAACCACATAGCCAATTTTTTTTTCATCTGTAAACTTCTTAAGCAGGTCTCTTTTTTTAAAAGTCTAAATCATTGAGTTATATATACCACAAAAAGCAGGGGATCCACTCCTGAACTCTGTGAATCCCCACTGGAAACAGCCTTCCAGTCGCAAAAACGCTTGTTGACCATTTCCTCCTGCCGTTGAGCCAATTTTGGATTCAACTTGTCCTTCCCTCTGAATCCCACAAGCTTTTACTTTTCTGACCAGTCTGCCATGTGGGATCTTGTTGAAAAACTTGGCAAATCTGTGGAGACTTCATCAAACACATTATCCTCATCAACCCTTCCTGTTAGCGCTTCACAAAATTCAAAGTTACTCTTCCCTGAACAGACCCACGCTGACTGTTGACTAATTCATCCCTTTATTAAACGGTCAATCCCTATCCTTTCCGCACTTTTTAAACAGTGCCTGAAGCCAGAGGATTGGAAAACAAAATAAAATTGTTTCCTCCCTTACATGTTTTTTAGATTATTCTTTCATGGGATGTGGGTGTTGTTGGCAAGGCCAGCATTTGTTGCCCATCCCTAATTGCGCTTAAAAAGGTCACGATGAGCCATCTTCTTGAACTGTTGCAGTCCATGTGGTGTTGGTGGACCCAGAGTGTTGTTCGGAAGGGATGTTGGTGCTGTTAGCAGTCTGGGATACATTTCATTTGGGCTTGGTGATTAATACATTTTAAAAGATGGTAAATCCCTTTCTCTCTCCCTGTCTTTATCCCATTTAATAAACTACAATATCTGCATGATTCCCCACTTTTTTGAGGACAGGTGCAAAATATAATTTGGAACTATGGCCGTGTCTTCCACCTCCACGAACGTTGATTTTTTTGGTCTCTAATTGGCCGACTCTTTTCTTACTTGCTCTTTATGTATTTATGAAATATCTTTCTCTTTTGCTTTCCTTTCTAATTTCACCCCTCCACTTTATACTGCTTTTGCCTTTCTGCAGCATTGAGCTCTTGACATCTGACATATGGCTCCCTTTTATTGCCTTATCCAGCTTTGCATGTTCTTTGACATTTGGTGGCAGGGGAGGTCAAGGGTTGTGGTCCAGATTTGGGTGTCCAAACCCTTTTCCTTATGGAAACCTACTTGTAAAGATACTCTACTTGAAGCCACTCACTATGCAGATACTGATTAACCTTCATGTAGCTGTTTCCAGTCCCTTTAGTTAACTAACATCTCAGCTTAGTAAAACTGACCTTCCCCCAAATTTAAATGAATTATAATCATCACCATCAAAATGTTCTCCCATTGACATCCCTTCTGCCTGCCCTGGTTCATTCCCTCGAACTAAAGCCAGGGCTGCAATGTACTGGCAAAAGAATCTTCTGGAATTAATTCTAAAAATTCTGCACGTTCTGTACCTTTGTATAGAGTTTACCCCAGTTTATATTAGGGTCGTTGAAATCCCCTACCAATGCTGCCCTATTGCTTCTTTCTTATTTGTCATTTGCCTATATAATTTGCTCTTCTAACTTTGCATGTCTGGGGGTCTGTAGTATGACTACCTCTATTTTGTTCCTCAGTTCAGTTCCTATGGCCTAATTTGATCCTTCTAACAAATCCCAAAGTTAACACCAACTCCACTGTAAAGCGCTTTGTTTTTTGTTTCCTCTCAGATGTGATTTTTAAAAACTAGTATTTTGACCCAGTCTCCCCCCCCCCCATCCTTTTATATTACCCCTCTATTGCATCTGAAATCCTCGTTAGCATCAATTGTTGAGCTGCCATTATTTAAGCCATATTCAGTGATAACTGTGACATCATACTGCCATATGTCCACCTGTGCCCTCAATTCATCTGTTTGATCACGAAACACCATTATTGATGTGTATTACATTAATTACTGAACAGCTCATTTATTATGTATCCTCTGCCTTTCATTCTTGCTTATTAATTTTCTGCCTTCCATTTTCAGTTTTGCTGCTTTTTCTTCTGAATCCATGCTCAGGTTCAATCCCACTGACAAACAAGTTTAAAACCTCCCCACCACAATATTGGTCCATGCCCTGTTTACATTCAACTGTCTGCCTGTATAAGCCCCATCTCCCCCAGAATCAGTCCCAATATCTTTGGAATGTAAAGTCCTCCCTCCTGCACCGTCTCTCCATCCACACGTTCATCTATCTGGCACCGAGAGTAAACTGTCGATTTTTGGCTTTTGAGGTGCTTGCAGGACATCCCTCTATCTATGTCAGATACTGATATAAGAGACCACCTCTGGTTGTCCATCTTCCCTTTACCAAATGTTCTGCAGCTGCTCAGTGACATTCCGGACACTGCCACTAGGGAGGCAACATCCTTGAATCATGCCTTCTGCCACAGAAGTGCCTCTCTGCCACCACCCCCTCAATTATCCTGACTTTCATACTGCCTCTAATCACCCACTCTATAGCTGAACCATCTGTGTTGCCGAGGTCTTAGCTTTCACTGCAATCCCCAAAGGAATCTTAGTTCTCTCCAGTATTCTTACTGAATACCTGTTCAGGAACAAAATGTAGAATCCCTACAGTGCTGAAAAGGCTAACCAGAGCACCCGGAGGAAACTCACGCAGACACATGGAGAATGTGTGGCATGTGAGAACTGCACACACACAGTGACCCAAGGCCAGAATTGAACCAG
Source organism: Mustelus asterias (assembly GCF_964213995.1). NCBI lineage: Eukaryota > Metazoa > Chordata > Chondrichthyes > Carcharhiniformes > Triakidae > Mustelus > Mustelus asterias. The sequence goes on along the minus strand of NC_135804.1, from coordinate 83,268,080 downwards.
GGTCCCTGGAATTGTAATGCAGCAGTGCTAACCACTATGCCACCATGCCGTTCTCAGTGTATGTGCAGTGTACTTGCACTACTTGCCTTGTCTTTGTTGTCAGTCTGGCATTCACCTCTCTCAAGTTGCAAAGTGATCACTTCCAGTAATGTGCTGTCCACGTAGCTCTCTGCCTCGTGGATAGACCGCAATGATTCCAGCTGCTGCTCAAATTCAGAAACCTAGAGCAGGAGTGATGCTATGAGAAAACAGGAGCAACAAGGAGAGGATAAATTGGTGCCCGTGTCGGGGCTAACACTTGCCCCAAGTGAGAATTAGGAGCAGGAACAGTCCAAGGCATGCTCAAGTTTGAAAAATGAGAGAAAATAACCAAACTGTGCTATCATAGGAAGGCTATGAGTTGATTAGCTGAAGAAGAAGAAGTGATTTGGGGGAGAGGGAAACAAAACAAGACCTTCCCTTCAAATCTTATGAAAGCCAGGACTTGAGCTGTTGCTGATGATGCACATGTGGTTGGCCAGGAAAGAAGAAATGTTCTGGAGTTCCCACATGGAAGGGGATTGACAGGACTCAATTGCCTTGCTGGGCCTTACCTATTAGACTACTAATTGAATTTCTTAGGTAATTCATTCTTAACTTAAAAGGCAATGTTAACACTTATCAACCAATCATCTATCTTCTGTCCTGCAACAGCACTCCATTTTGTAATTGTTTTTGTATTTACTGAGTATATTGTACTGCCTTTGCTCAGGTCTTCACTCTGCCTGGGCCTTCTCTCCCTCTGTGCTCTTGCAGCCTCTGCTCTATGCTTTTCCTCTTTATTAAAAGATGTGGCAAGTTAAGTTGAAAGCTGAAATTGGGTACATCCAGATGGCTCGCACTGTTGCTAATCATTGCCTTATCTAAACTTAAGAGTGTTAGTACTGTATCTTAGCTGAACATCAAGTGTGAACCATATCTGGTGCACTGGTGTTTTTATAGCAAAAGCAGATAGCAATGAAGTGGTATGTTAAAGTAACCACAGGGCACTTCACAAATGTATTAGACTTCACAGTTGGGTTATCCTTTGTAAATCTGACCTCCAGAGTTACAAATTCTGTTCTGTTGTAATTGTAGATCTGTCGCATTTTCTTTAAATCTTTGCTCAGTTTTTCTTGCCACAGACTCATAATTAAACATATTGAATTGCCAAATGTTTTGAACTAGATTGTCACAACTGTAATGAGGAGGAAACTGTGATCTTACTTTGAAAGGATCGATGGGAATTTGTTTTGCATGTCCCATATGTTGTGCAAAAATATTTTTTATTCGTTACTCTTGTCTAAAATGTAAATCAAATCCCTGGACATGAACAAAATCTGTATTTGTTTTTCATATGTAACAATAATAAGTGGATCGAAAAGCCACTCTTTCAGTGAGTATAGTGTCATTCCTCCTAATAGCTCTTTTGGCTCAGCGTCAGTTGTCTGATTATGCCTCCGAGGTGCGCTTCTCCTGCACTGCATTTGCCCTGTAACAGCAGCCCAAATCTATGGTCTGGAACCTGATTGTGGAGCAGAGTGGAATAAAACTCTCTGAAAGAGTCTCTCAGGAACTCGGGACCTGATTGCAAATCTACACTGCAGGAATTTACAGACACTACTGGCTGAATTTTCACAGATACGGAAGGGCTCCCACACCTTAGTCAAAAAAGTGCCAGAGCCCTGAATCTAGAAGTCCTATCCCTGTATCAAGCACTCATCATTTTTGCCAAGGAGGTAACGGGGTCAGGATTTATTTCACATCTGCGGTTCATGGAAGCTGCAGCACATTTAAAAGTGCAGCTGCCTTCAATTAGAAGTAATTTTCATCATCCAGATTTCTGAAACATGAGTTGTGAGTTTTACAATTTGAAAAAAAGGTCTAAACCTACTAGAGTTCTTTGGAGAGGTCAGGTACATTTCTGGAATTGTCAAGAGTAGATGTTATATGCGTAAAAGATAGATAAAATCCGTGGAACTGTCAAGTTATTTATCCTTATTTATATAAGGATATTATTAAACTAGAAAGAGTGCAGAAAAGATTTACTCGGATGCTACTGGGACTTGATGGTTTGAGTTATAAGGAGAGGCTGGATAGACTGGAACTTTTTTCTCTGGAGCGTAGGAGGCTGAGGGGTGACCTTATAGAGGTCTATAAAATAATGAGGGGCACAGATCAGCTAGATAGTATCTTTTCCCAAAGATAGGGGAGTCCAAAACTAGAGGGCATAGGTTTAAGGTGAGAGGGGAGAGATACAAAAGTGTCCAGAGGGGCAATTTCTTCACACACAGCGTGGTGAGTGTCTGGAACAAGCTGCCAGAAGTAATAGTAGAGGCGGGTACAATCTTGTCTTTTAAAAAGCATTTGGATAGTTACATGGGTAAGATGGGTATAGAGGGATATGGGCCAAATGCGGGCAATTGGGATTAGCTTAAGGGTTTAAAAACAAAGAGCGGCATGGACAAGTTGGGTCGAAGGGCCTGTTTCCATGCTGTAAACCTCGATGACTCTATAACTCACAGCCTTTTTAATTTTGGGGAAAAAAACAGCCTAATGAGAAAATCTAGGCTTGCAGTTTCAATAGATGTTTATTGACATAACCCTCAGGGATATCATTATAGGATTAGGACTGCTTGACTGCTTTAACAACCTGTCACTGTCACAGTGGATCCTGTAAATTCACAGATTGATTGACAGATCGATGTGGCTACATAGGTATTAGCTGTATATGCTTTGGAGCTATGAATATAAATGTTGGTTTCTATAAAGGAGTAAATACTTGAAGAGATTTAAATGTATTGATTGGGCTTTTATCAGTGAGAGTGTTTTTTAATATTGTGGAGTCTTTAATCAATAATTAGAAGATTATTTTATTTAATCTCAGCAAAGCTCGTGAAGACTGTCCATGGTGGATTCTGGGTGAGTTGCATGGGGTGTGTACGGGCAAAGTGTGGCGGGTTGGGGCATAGTTGGCAGAGGGGCTATAAGGGCTCTGGGAATGAGTGGGGTCATGGGTTGGCATCAGTTGGCATAGGATCTATAAAGGGTTATGGGGATGGGTAGAGGATCACTGACATGTGTTGGCATTGAGTTAGCATGGAGGCTATCGGGAACCATGACCATGTGTAGAGGGGCATGAGGTGGCATGGAAACTATGAAGGACCGTGGAATGTGGGGTGGAGGGCATGAAGGGACGTGTTTTGGCATGATTGAACCTTGGGATGTTTGAGGGGTGAGTGCTAGAGGGCTTTTTAAAAAAATCATTCATGGGATGTGGATGTCGCCAGTTGGGCTAGCATTTATTGCCCATCCCTAATTGCCCCTGAACTGACTGCTTGCATTTAAGAGTTAACCACGTTGCCATGGGCATGATATCACGTATAGTCCAGACCAGATAAAGATGGCAGATTTCCTTCCCTAACGGACATTAGTGGACCAGGTGGGTATCTACGACAATTGACCATAGTTTCATGGTCATCTTTAGATTTTCAATTCCCAATTTTTGTTGAATGCAAATTTCACCATCTGCTGTGGTGGGCTTTGAACCCAAATCCCCAGGGCTTTACTCTGAGTCTCTGGTCACTGGTCCAATGACAACAGCACCAAGTCACCGCCGTCCCAGAGTTCCGAGGCGGGCCTTTAAATAGCCCACCTTGGAACTTGGTTGTCCCCACCCTGTTTCCGGGGTGGCCAGCCCGACTTTAGCACCAACTTTCCAGAATAAGTTTCCAACCACTTCGGGAAATTTCTCCCTGGGTTGGCTTTAGGGAGTCAGAAATTCTGAAACTCCACGCACATGACTCTGGAGGGTAAATTTGGTCCTATATTTATAATTTAAACACAGTCTAAATACCCTCTGAACAGGATCCACTCGTTCTTGGAGCATTGCATTAAGAACACAATAAATCTAATATTACAAAATTAGTTTTGAAAGACAACAGATACATAGTCAGTTAAATGATTGTCGTATATTTTGCTGTTTACAAAGATTATTGGAGGTAAGCAGGAGTGTGGAATTGAGGTTGCAATCTGATCAGCCGTGATCCTACTGAATGGCAAAGCAGGCTCAAGGGACTAAGTGGCCAACTCCTGCTCCTAATTCGTATGTTGATATAGATCATAGAACCCTACAGTGCAGAAAGTTTAAATATGTCAAAAGTTTAAAAATATTTGGACCTGATTTTAGTTATTTGAGAGCAGAACTGTCAAGTTGAATCAAAAATAGGTTTCAACAAAGTTATCTATACTCTGAGCAGAGGATTGTTCTTTAACCCCCTCAGAAGTTGCAGCCTTTTCACAGAGCATAATTTGTGTGGATTTATCACTGAAAATGAAGTTGGTCTTCAGTTGTTAAAGTATTCAGTCCAGATCATTGCCAACCTCGCTTGTGTATAGAAGTGTATTTCCAACTGACCCTGAACACACCTGGGGAATGTGATGGTATAGAATTGTCGCATTCCATTATTGGAACAATTTTTAGCCTTGACTTGGAAACTACAGTAGGTAAGTTAAGGGAAAGTAAACCGTCTCCCTGTCACTTGATTTAAATGATGTAAATGCGTGCAGTGCTTGCCAAAACAAGGCATTAATTTTTTTTGTCTTAAGTGAATAGGACGGCAAGGGCACAGTGGTTAACACTGCTGCCTCACAGTGCCAGCAACCTGGTTTCAATTCCCGGCTTGGGTTTGTCTGTATGGAGTTTGCACTTTCTTCCTGTGTCTGCGTGGGTTACCTCCGGGTGCTCCAGTTTCCTTCCACACTCCAAAGATGTGCAGGTTAGGTTGATTGGCCATGCTAAATTGACCCTAGTTTCGGGGGGATTAGCAGGGTAAATATGTGGGGTCACGGGGATAGGATGGGATTATTGTTGGTGCAGGCTCAATGGGCTGAATGGCCTCCTTCTGTACTGTAGGGATTCTATGAATACATTATCTGAAGATTACTTGGTGGCTTGCTCAAGATAGAATTCACATTTCTCTGAAATCAGCGTGGGCTATAGTAAAATGAAATAACAAACTTGCATATAACACCTTTCATGACTTATATACATTCCAACATGCTTTGCAATTATTTTAGATGTGCAGTCACTGGTTCTAACATAGGAAACATGACGGTCAATTTGTGCACAGCGGAACCACCCAAACACCACTGAGGTACTGACCAAATCATCTGTTACTGATATTGATTGAAGGATAAGTGTTGGTCAGGACATTGGATCTTCCTTTACATGTGCCTACATTACTACAGTAATGAAACTACTGTGCTGTGAAGTGTTTGGCAATATCCAGACGTCTGATCTGCAAAATGTCTTTGAAAAAGATCACATTGCTGTAGTTATTGCAAGTTATATACAATAATGATTCCTACAATGTTCCTCACACCAGTTGTAAGGAAGCTGAATAGAGGGTCCATCAACCATCCAGTTCCTCCCAAAGTGGTCATTTTGTAGCATGGGCCTAAAAATTAGAGCATTAGTAAATGATTTGACCATGTAAATCACAAGCCTGATCCTGTCCCCATTTGACCTCCCCACATGTGCTTTGCAGCAGGGATTACTGGACCTCTTCATGTTTTACTTTAATTACCCCAGAAAACCTGAAGCACTTTTGTAACTCCCTACTACACAAAATCTGAAGATCTAACTGCACAAACTTGATCTCCGTAAATCTGTGTGGAGGTGCATTTATTCATTAAGTCCCAATGTTAACACACAGTCCCAATCTTTCTCAAAAAGCACTGATATCTGCAGCCAGGTGATGCAGAGAACAATTGAGGATATAAATGACAAAACTGGGCTCCTCCTTGTTGTGGTTCTGTAAAATCACATGCTACAACAGTCAAAATTAAAATTAGCATTTGTGAGCTGAGTAAGCACAGCTTGGTTACGATAATTAGAAAACTGTTAAGTTAAATACCTATAGCAGTGCCACCAGTAGCCACCCAAAAGCATGTCAGCTACGACTCTCACCAGCTTTTACAGATGCACAATAGAAAACATTCTTTCTGGTTGTATCACAGCTTGGTATAACTCCTGCTCTGCCCAAGGCTGCAAGGAACTACAAAATGTTGTGAATGTAGCCCAATCCATCACGCAAACCAGCCTTCCATCCATTAACTCTTGTCCCACTGCCCCGGCAAAGCAGCTAGCATAATTAAGGGCCCCACGCACCCCGGACATTCTCTTCCACCTTCTTCCTTCGGGAAAAAGATACAAAAGTCTGAGGTCACGTACCAACTGACTCGAGAACAGTTTGCTCCCTGCTGCTGTCAGACTTTTGAATGGACTTACCTTGCATTAAGTTGATCTTTCTCTACACCCTAGCTATGACTGTAACACTACATTCTGCACTCTCGTTTCCTTCTCTATGAACGTCATGTTTTGTCTGTATAGCGCGCAAGAAACAATACTTTTCACTATATGTTAATAGAATCATAGAATCATAGAAACCCTACAGTGCAGAAGGAGGCCATTCGGCCCATCGAGTCTGCACCGACCACAATCCCACCCAGGCCCTACCCCCACATATTTACCCGCTAATCCCTCTAACCTACACATCCCAGGACTCTAAGGGGCAATTTTTAACCTGGCCAATCAACCTAACCTGCACATCTTTGGACTGTGGGAGGAAACCGGAGCACCCGGAGGAAACCCACACAGACACGAGGAGAATGTGCAAACTCCACACAGACAGTTTAAGGAAGAAAATTGGAGAATTGGTCTCATCCTTGCCAATCGCTGTAACCATCCATCTCCAACCCTACAATCCTCCGAGATCTCTGCGTTCCTCCAATTCCAGCCACTTGTCACTCCCAATTTATAATTGCTCCTACATTAGCAGTCATGCCTTCACCTGTCTAGGCCCGAGGTTTTGGAATTCTCTCTCTAACCCTCTCAACTTCTCGCTTAAGACACTCCTTACCACCTACATCTTCTGCACGTCAAAATATCAGTCCAATTTTGTTTGATAGCACTCAAATACCTTGAGATGTTTTACTTTGTTAAAGATGCTGCACAAATACAAACTGTTATTGAAGTATTCAATCATTCATTTGGGATCCTGGTGAATTAACACTGGAGATATGAAAAATTCCAGGGTAGCCAAGATGCTGAGTGTATGTATGTCTGCACTTTTGAGAGTGGGGAGATGGTGGTGGAATGGTGATGCCATTGGACTCGTAATCCTGAGGTCCAAGCTAATGATCTGGAAATATGGCTTCAAATCCAACCACAGCACCTAGTGGAATTTCAATTCATAATAACAATCTGAAGTTGAAAGCTAGTCTCAATAATGCTGACCATGAACTATCATCGATGTCAGAAAAACCTATCTGGTTTGTTAGTGTCCTTTGGAGAAGGATATCGGCCATTCCTACCTGATCTGGCCTACATGTGACTCCAGACCCACAGCAATGTGTTTCATTCTTGACCAAAATGGCCCAGCAGGGCAATTAGGGAGGGGTAACAAATGCTGGCCTTGCCAATGATACCAATGAAATAATGTTTTAAAAATTACAGAGCTCGGAAAATATGTTAGTAGTTTTTGATGTAGGCTGTGTAAAAATGTTATTTTGATACCTAATTCATTGGGCAAAGATTTATTCATGCAAACACTGGGGTAAACTTTCTTGTACCAAATAATGAAATCCTGCATCTAACATCTAAGAGGATTGACAGCATTGTGAGGAAAGTAATATAATGCTCCATCTTGGCCGGGGGCAGCTCTTTAAAGTGGTCACCTTCACAACTTTTGAGATGATTCTCATAAAAGGACTTGATTGAGATGATTTTGTGTATGTTGGGATTAGGGTTCAGAGACAGCAAATTCAGATTCCAGTATTTAACAAAATTCCCAACTAACCACAGTTCACCATTGATTTTACTGTTCTATAAAGTTTGGATGTCAATTATAACTAGACAGAAGAATGATTTCCAAGACCTCAAAATGTGACTCTTTTTTGTATTTGTCATAATGCAATGCACTGTAGTTAAGATTTCTTTGCAAGAAAATAAATAACTTAGTAAATGCATGCTAAAATAACTAACGTGTTTTTTGTTGCTGTCAACTTGAAGCAGTTTTTTAGTGTTTAGCTGTTACTCCAAAACCGTGCTGTTTTTCCAACAGCCTTAACTGCAGGGGAGTAGGGAGAAGCTTCATGAACAGAAGCAACGCTTGATACAATTAATAGTTTTACGTGTTCAGATGAACAATTGCAGAATGTTGTAAATCTTTGGAATTCTCTACCCCAGTGTACTGTTGAAGCTAAATTATTGAGTATATTCATTACTGAGATTTATTGGTTTTTGGGCATTAAGAGAGTCAAGGGATAAGGGGATAGCACAGGATTCAGCCCTGATCTGATTGAATGGTGGTTCAGACTCGAGCGGCCTTATGGCCTACACCAGTCTACATGTAGAGTCACAAGTTAATCATTTCAACACATTTGGAACTTGTGACTTTCATTGATCCCCATTGTCCTGAATGTACATTGTATGTTTGGGATACATGACACCTGCAAATCCATCATCAACACTGCAATGCAACATGTTAACATCAAGTAACAACAAAGTACCATATGTTCGCAAAACAAATAGCAACAGCTGTGGCCGCCTTTGACAGTGTAATGCCATGTTGAATATTAACCTTGAAAATACTTGTGTAACACAGTAAGTTACTCGTAGCGATACACAACATCTATAACAGTCTTTTCTCCTACATGAAATTCTTTAGTATATTAATACAAGAAGTGCTTGTATTTGTTGCATGTGTTAGTTGCCACAAAACAATTAGCTTTTTCAAACCGGCTACATGCTGTGTGCATCAAGACTGAAACTGCAACAATTTTAGCATTTTAAATTTTGAACAAGATTTCAGATGTGAATTTGCAGCATTTGCTGCATAGGGTCAATTGAATGGAACAGGCTAGGATTTACCCATCTGCACTTAATCATGTGCAATCATTTTGAAATAAGACAAATCACCAACTAAGTTGATGTAGATTCAAAGTAATTACTTTGTGCATTTTGGAACGAATATTCCATTTCCTGTTCCAAAGAAATTTTTAAAATATATTCTTTTACAGGATGTGGGCATCGCTGGCGAGGCCAGCTTTTATTGCCCATCCCCAATTGCCCTTGAGAAGATAGTGGTGCGATGCCTTCTTGAATCTTTGCAGTCTATGTGGTTGGTGTAGGTACACCCACAGCACTGTTGGGGAGGAGTTCCAGGACTTTGACTCCGCAACAATGAAGAAACGGCGATATATTTCCAAGTCAGGATGGTGAGTGGCTTGGAGAAGAACTTGGTGGTGTTCCCATGTATCTGCTGCTCTTGTCCTAGGTGGTAGAGGGTTTGAAAAGTGCTGTCACAGTAGTTGGGTTCCTGCAGAGAGTACACACCACTGTCACTGTGCCCTGATGTTGGATAGAATGAATGTTTGTGAAAGGGATGCCAATCAAGCGGGCAGCTTTGTCCTGGATGGTGTCAAGCTTCTTGAGTGTTGTTGGAGCTGCACACGTATAGATAAGGGGAAGAGTATTCCATCACATTCCTGGCTTGTTGCTTGTGGGGCGTCCGGAGGTAAGTTACTCTCTGCAGAACTCCCAGCCTCTGACCTGCTCTTGTAGTCATACTATTTATATAACTAGTCCAGTTGAGTTTCTGGTCAATGATAACTCGCAGAATGTTGATAGAGGTGCATTCAGTGCCATGAATGCCAGGGAGATGGTTGGATTTTCTCTTGTTGTCTGGCACTTGTATTGTGTGAATTTTACTTGCCACTTACCAGCTCAAGCCTAAATGTTGTCCAGGTCTTGCTGCATATGGGCACAGACCGCTTCAATATCTGAGGGGGCACAAATAGTACAAAACATTGTGCAATTATATCAACCAATATCCCCACTTCTGACCTTATAATGAAAGGAATGTACTTGATGAAGCAGCTGAAGATGGTTGGGCCGAGCTCATTATCCCGAGAAACTCCAGCACTGTTGTCCTGGAACTGAGATAAATCTCTAACAACCACACCATCTTCCTTTGTGTCAGATTTGATTCCAACTGGTGGAGAATTTTGTCCTGATTCCCATTGACTTCAGTTTTGCTAGGGCTCTTTGATACCACACTTGGTAAAATGCTGTCTTGATGTCAGGGGCAGTCATTCTCACGTTACTCTTGGGTTCAAGTCTTTTGTTCATGTTCAGACTTGTGCTATAATGAGGTAAGGAGCTGAGTGGCTCTGGAGGAAGCCAAACTGAGCGTCAGTGAACAGTTTATAACTGAGCAAGTACCACTTGATAGGACTGTTGACCCCTTCCATTACTTTACTGATGATTGAGAATAGACTAATGGGGCAGTAACTGACCTGGTTCGATTTGTCCTGCTTTTGGGGACAGGACATACCCAGGCTATTTTCCACATTGCCAGGTAGATGCCAATGTTGTAGCTTAACTGGAACAGCTTTGTTAGGGGCGCGGCAAGTTCTGGAGCACACATCTTTGGTACTGTTGCTGGAATGTTGTCAGGAACTGTTACGGGGCTGGTGCAATGGTTTTCCTGTTGTATTTAAAACTATAATTCCCCTCAAGTAGCCAGACAAAGTCACAGAATGGTTTCAAGATGATTTATTAAAAGAAGACTATAGCCATAGGACTCTGCATGAAATCATTCGGAATGAAAAATTCAGAAATACATAGGCAATGTATAGTTTCAACTCCAGTTAGAAGTAATTAGCATATACCAATAAAAATGCAGGAGTTATCTCTATCCAATCAGTTATTAATTAAGGTTACATCATATAAAAGTACAGTTTTTAAAGCCGATCACAATCACCTTACACTTGCTTAATTATAAAACCTCAATTAAGTGTTTTCCACTATCTTTTAGGCATCCCAGATGTGTCTGGATATTAGAACATGGATCACTCCCTTGTCCAATGCATGGTTTCAAGGCTTTCTCCCAGCATAGTGTCTTTTTCTCTTATCTAAAGGTCAGGTGTCTGGAACAGCTACTTACTATCCTACAGCTAAATATTATGCAGGCTTTTGTGATTTGTCTCTGTTAACCCTTTCGCTGGACACAGTTATTAATATGACTATTATTTTCCTCCATAATTATTAGTCTGGGTATTAACCCCCCCCCCCACTCAGGGCCTATACCCTTTGTAGTATTCAGTACCTTCAGTTTTTTCTTGATACCACATTGAGTGAATTGAATTGGTTGAAGACTGACATCTGTGATGCTGGGGACCCGAGGAGGAGGCCGAGATGGATCATCCGCCTGGCACTTCTGGATGAAGATGTTTATGAATGCTTCAGCCTTGTCTTTGCACTGATGTGCTTCATCATTGAGGGTGGGGATATTTGTGAATCCTTCTCCTCCAGTGAGTTATTTAATTGTCCACCACCATTCATGGCAAGATGTGAAAGGACTGCAGAGCTTAGTACGTTAGATCTTGGCTGTATCTGTCACATGTTGCTGATGCTGTTTGGTACATAAGTAGTCAGTCCTGTGTCATAGCTTCATCAGGTTGACACCACATTTTTAGGTATTCCTGCTGCTGCTCTTGTCATACCCTCCTGCACGCTTCATTGAATCAGGTTTGATACCCCTGCTTGATAGAGTAGAATGGTAGAGTAGGGTATATGCTAGGCTGTGAAGTTACAGATTGTAATTGTATACAGTTCTGCTGCTGCTGATGGCCCATATTGCCTCATGGATGCCCAGTTTTGAATTGCTAGTTCTGTCCAAAAATTTGCCCCATTTAACACAATGGTAGTACCACACAGCATGATGTGAAGACAGGACTTTTTCTCCATTAAGGAATGTGCACTGGTCATTCCTACCAATACTATCATGGACTGTCACGGCATCTGTGACAGGTGAATTGGTGTGGACAAGGTCAAAGAAGTTTTTCTCTCCTGTTGGTTCCCTCACCACATGTCTAACAACTGTGCCATTTAAGATTCAGCCAGCTCTGTTAGTAGTAGGGCTGCTTTTGGCGATGGACATTAAAGTTAATCTACATTACATTCTGTGCTCTTACCACACTCAATCCTTCCTCCAAGTGATCTTCAACAAGGAGAAGTACTGATTCATTCAGCAGAGATGGGGAGAGTCAGTAGGAGATTTCTTCACCCAGGTTTGACCTGATTCCAGGAGACTTCATGGGGTCCAGAGTCGATGTTGTGAACTGCCGTGGCTACTCCTTGATTGTGTGCCACTGTGCCAACACCTCTGGATAGGACATTCCCAAGGATGGTGATGGTGGTGTCTGGCACATTGTAAGGTATGATTTTGTGATTATGACTATGTCATCTTGTTGCTTGACTAGTCAGTGGGACAGCTCTCCCAATTTTGTCACAAGTCTCAGATGTTAGTAGACTTTGCGGTGTTTGCCATAGTCATTTCCAGTGCCTAGGTGGTCCGTCCTTTTTTGTAGGCTTTGCAACAGTTTAATACAACTGAATGCTAGTTAGGCTATTTCAGAGGTCAACTAACCACATTACTGTGGGCCTGGAGTCACATGGTGGCCATACCAGGTAAGGACTTTAGTGAGCCAGAATTAAGAATGGTTTCATGGTCACCATAATCAAGATCCAGAATTCGGGGGTCATGTGATGTAAGCGTGTGAGTTCTGGCACCACTTATCTTTTAATCCATTTTTCATCCTGGTGCACATCTCAGGATCATCCAACCCCTGATGTGTATAATCTGTGCTATGATCCTGGAAGATCCTTGTTTGATTGAAGTGGTCGGAGATGCCTGGAGTGGGATCCTGTTCACAGTGACGGTTACACTAGTGAGCAGGCCTACGCTTCATTGATGCTGTTGGCGTCGAGATAATGTCCGCCATCGTGGGTGAAGTTTTGGTGACGGTCTTGACTCCCCCACACAGAATTTTAGTGCTCATTTCGATGAACTGCGAGATATCCTTAAAAGAATGCTGTCAATGGAAAGATCAGTTTCCTCGGTGAAGGCTCGCTTTCAATTCTTGGAAATCCTGCTACAAGGTGTGTCGTATATCCTGGCTAACTCTGGGAGATGGGACTGAAGAAGGAGTGTCCGTAAGCCTGGTCTCCCAAGGGATGCTGGGAATGACTGAATTTGCTGCCATGCTTTCACAATCTCGATTTGAGGCCTGGGCATCTCAAGTTGGATGAATTACATGGAATCTGGTCTTCAAGGCTTGGGGTCGGCCGAAGGCCCCAGTGGTGTTTGTTGAGAAGGGTTGGAGGTGGCTAGACATGTTGGGTCCTTACCACATGCCAGGGCATCGGCTTTTCTTTGCCGGGAAGGTGCAGAGGCTTTGGTGAAACTCTGGATGGATCCTGGATGTTGCTTAATGTTCCTGTCATAGAATTCCTACAGTGCCGAAGGAGGCTATTCGGTCCATTGAGTATGCACTGACTCTCTGATACAGCATCCCACCCCAGGCCCTATCCCAGTAACCTCACGCATTTACCCCACTAGTCCCCCTGATCTATGTGACCTTGGGACACTAAGGAGCAATTTAGCATGGTCAATCCACCTAACCTGAACATCTTTGGACTGTGGGAGGAAACCGGAGCACCCAGAAGAAACCCACGCAGACAAGGGAAGAAGGTGTAAACTCCACACAGACAGTCACCTAAGGCCGGAATTGAACCTGGGTTCCTGGCAGCAATGCTAACCACTGTGCCACCGTGCTTTGGCCTTGTCATGCTTCATGAATGGTATATTATCCTGCAGTTCATTATTAATTCTGAATTTTGTTCCTTTGAGATTTTAATCCTGATTTTGTAATATTGTCTTTAATCATGATAAGGGTGTATGATATATATAAACACTGAGGCGTTTGTCGCCTGTATCCTGTTATACTGCGAAAATTGGGATTATTTATTTCTTTTCATGGTGTTCATCCATTGGTGTGCTCTGACAGTGGAACAATGAAGGACGGGATTTAATTGTTTGTGGAGTAGACTGACTTGGTTGTGTGACCTGAAGATTGTGCTTATCTGGTTTGTCTTTTTATGTGCTGTAATTCTTGTATTTACACTGGGGGAGTACAATTTTAGTAGTGTACACCATTTTTTTTGAAGATATGATGGGCAGCCCCACAACAGAGTGGTGGGTAGGTGGTTTGTATGGACATGGTTGAAATGGCCTTCTGTGTTGTGTTTTTCTTTTATATTTTGATTATTATGTGACTAAGGAGTACTTGCTTGTTTCCTGAGTGCAGACGGATTGTGTATCATGGAAAAGACTGGGTCTTTTGTATTCTCGGTCTTGTTAAAATGGAGTTATATTTTGGTGCACGCTAATCCTTGAATATCTAGCCTTGTTAGGTTCCGTCTTCTATTTTAATTTGTCTGTGTAGGCAGTGGCAATGGTTATTTTACAAAATTATAGAATCCCTACTGTGCAGGAGGAGACCATTTGGTCCATCGAGCCTGCACTGACAGCTAGCCCCCCACCCCACCTCCCCCTGACACTTAGGGGTAATTTAGCATGGCCAATCAACCATTGGAGGACATCGGAGCACCTGGAAGAAACCCATGCACACACAGAGAATGTGCAAACTCCACATAGATAGTGACCAAGACTTGAACCCAGCTCCCTGGCATTGTGAGGCAGCAGTGCTAACCATTGCGCCACTATGCCACCCCTCCTTGATTATTTGGCCCATGGAATGCACGGTGGTTATATTATCTAGTTGTTAGGGTTACTCTGATGAGGGGTGATGAGTTGAATCTCTTTGAATAGAGGAATAGTTGGTATGCAAGAGTGATGAGTATTCTTGGTTTGTTGGCCCTTATTGTAGGGGATTGTAGAGCAGGTCAGGGCAGTAGTGGTTATGATTACCTGGGTTGGGGTGGAGAGCATGTAGACGGGAGTAGATCGCCCTCCCCAAGTTGTCCCCTTATGGGGGCTTCTGGATTGCTCTTCCTAAGGCTTGATTCCCCTGAGGTTGTGGTGTCTTGTTGGATGAGGGCCCAAGTGCGAATCCACTTGTGGTAGTTCAGCGTTGTGGGAGCTTTTCTTCGCTTGGAGATTGGGCTGGTTGGAGGAGTAGGTCACCTCCTCCACGTGATCTTGTATGGAAACTTCCAGTCAGCCTGCCTTCTAGGTTTGAGCTTCTCTGGGGGAGGGAGGTGAGGTACAGGGGGGACAGCGTCCTATTCATGGTAAGGTTATGCTGCTCTTGTGAAAGTGGATGTTGAAAGACTACATCTGGCATTTATTGGACTATCCTGATACTCCTCTCATTTTGGGGCTTGCTCTCTATATCTGGGTAGGCGGGCTGTTGATGATATAGGCTCTGATTTGTTATAGTTTATCCTAGGGGGTTTCTGATGTCGGGAGGAGGAGGGTTGTATCTCTGTCCAAGGTGCCCTGCTGATGGATGTCTTAGTGATTATTCTTCTTGTCGGTCGGGCTTCCTTGGAGGAAAATGGTTTAAATTTTCCGATGATGGAGAGTCTGAGCTGGTCTCTGATTTGGTTGGAGAAAAGAGGTTTGTAGTGCTTTAAGCCTGGGCAAGGTGTGAGAGTCCTTCGCTTAGTGGTTCCTATACATGAGAGTGTATGCTACTATGCTGTCGGCTGTGCCAATGGCATTAACCTGATGTTCTCCCTTTCCTGGGTTATCCTTTAATTGCCTTGAGGTCCTGGAATGCTGAATTAGGCTCTTCTATATTACTCCATAAGGGATCCAGTATATTTTGTAGCCCTGTCCATGTTATCCTGTGGAGGAGGCTGTACACCATAGGACCATGTGCTCATTATGTTATCCTATTATCCTAAGATTCCCACTCTATCTGATATCCTTTCAATATCCGTACGAGAGGAGATGCCAGCTACAATGATTACAAAGATTTGTATAAATATTCACTGGTCTTTTGTAAATGTTCATGTAGAATAATGATTACTCTATAGTGTCCTAGATTTTGAGGATTTGTCGTGGCAAATGTAAAATGAAAACTTTCAATAGAAATGTTCTTTTAAAAAATCCAAAATTCTAGATTTATTAATCGAGCTTAAATTCCACCAGCTACCATGGTGGTATTTGTACCCATGTCACCAGAGCATCAGCCTGGGCCTCTTGATTGCTAGTTGGAGACATTACCACTACACCACTGCCTCAGCATGGTCACCTGATCCTTTCACATGATCCTCATTAAGTGAAGCTGTGGTTGTTTAAATGAAAGGAAAGGGGAAAAGAGGACATTTTACCCTGTGCGAGTCAAGCTTATTCTTATTATTTTTAAATTGGGGAAAATAACCAGTACCATAAATTAATGAGACATTTGTTCAAGAAAGATAAGGTATAGGTTGAGTGAGAGTATAAACATGTAACTACTCAAGTGCTTAGTATAAACCCCTAGTGGTTGTTCTTGAAAAATGAGTTAATTTAGTAGAAATGCTGTGTAATTTGCTTTTATTTCTCCCAGGTTGTCAAATTGTCAGCTCTTCCAGCAGGCCTGGGTATGGTCTCTTACAAAGTATATGCTTCGAGTAAAAGTCCCCAGGATAAAGATTTAATCAAGCCAGAACAGGTGAGGTTTCTTACTGCTTTCCTGAATTTCCATTCATGTTTTTAAAATCCGTTTAGGTTAAATGTTTATAATAAAGTGGGGGAGAAAAAAATCATTTTAATTTGTGAATGTGTTCTGGTGATGGATATATGCTGGTGTTGAATAACTCCACTGTTTTTATCATTTTGTAATCTGCCTGTTTTTAAAAAAAACTACTAATCATTTAAAATGAAATCTTGCAAACTTGGAAAACTGTTTTATATAAGTGGAACATTTTTCCATTTCCCAACTTCAATTGCATCCCGCAACTTTGTGATGCGGTTTCTATTTGTTCAGTGGCATCAAGATTCAACATTAAAAGAATGAATGTTCACCTAGACCAATGATCCATACGCAGGAAGGATGGTAAAGTTATCGATAATAGGGCCTTTTGTGAATGAGGTTGATTTGTTACCTGGCTATTGATAGGGTTGCAACCTGAATGATGCTCGTGCCAAATTCCTTAATACAATTTTGAAGAATGAATCTGCATTTATGTAGCACCTTTCACATCCTCAGGACATCCCAAAGCTATTCACAGCCAAAGAAACGCTTTCTGCAATTTAGACATTGTTGTAACGGAGGAAAACATGGCAGCCAATTTGAACACTTCTTTGGATTAAAATGATTTTTTAAAAATTGTGCCATGCAACTTCTGCATACACTTGAGGGATTAAATGCCTCATATGAAAGATGGCACTCCTTATCACCCCTGTGCCACTGCAGCACAGTCCTCCCTCTCTACACTGAAGGTTACTTAAATCATGCTGAAGGCAGTTTTCCACGATGTAGCTGATTAGGAAAGTTGAATTTGCCGAAACAACTACTTGATGGTTCAGTGCCTGTTATGGTTCAACTACAGAGAAATAAGAAGTTAATCAATGGGGTACATTTTTACAGTTAAGAAATTGGGGTAATGTACACATATATTCTGTAGTGGCTTGTAAAACTCTACATGTTGCTTCTGAAGAGTTCCTGTAATCTATTGTTCATCCAACAAGGGCTCATGTTCACCCTTTCCTGTTGAAGTTGGGAAAGGGAGAAGGCATGAGTCATGAGTTGGCTAAGAAAGATTAGGGAATTTCATTAAAAGGCATGACAATGGATGGGCAATGACTAATGTTTAAGGAAAATTATTATTTAAGGAACATTATTATTTAAGGAACTTTGGGTAGGGATTGCAACAGTTATACATTCCTTTCTCACGCAGAAACAAAGCAACTAAAGCAGCCCAACCATGGCAGATTGGAGAGTGGCAAATATAACCCCACTATTTAAAAGGAGGAAACAGGGAATTACAGAGCCTAGCATTGCTCAACATCACTAATAGGGACAATGCCAGAGAAAGAATATGATAATGGGACACTAAGAAAATATCAACGGGATCACACAAGGCCAGCATAGAGTTATGAAAGGCAAAATCATGTTTGACAAACTGACTGGACTTTTTGAGGATATAACTAGCAGAATAGATAAGGGAGAAGGAGTGGAAGCGGTATAATTGGATTTTCAGAAAGCTTTTGATAAAGTCCCACATAAGAGGTTAGTGTGCAAAATTAAAACACAAGGGATTAGAGGTAATATATTGGCATGGATTGAGAATTGGCTGACAGACAGAAAACAGTGGGAATAAGTGGCAGGCAGTGATTAGTGGGTTCCGGCAATGATCAGAACTTGAGCCCCAGCTATTCATAAAAGATATCAATGATTTTGATGAAGCAACCTGATGTAATATTTCCAAGTTTGCTGACGACACTAAATTTGGTGCGACTGCGAGTGATGACGAGGCTTCAAGGTAATTTAGACAAGTTGAATGTGTGGGCAAATACATGGCAGTGCAGTATAATGTGAATAAATGTGAAGTTATCCACTTTGTATGGAGAAACACAATGGCAGAGTGTTGATGCACAAAGTGCCCTGGGTGGCCTTGTATAGGTGCAGCAAGCAGTTAGGAAAGCAAAGGTATGTTGGCTTCATTGAAGAGGACATTGTGTACAGAAACAAGCTTGTCTTAATGCAGCTGAACAGGGCCTTGGTAAGATCACAAATAGAATATTGTGTGCAGTTTTAGTCTCCTTACCTAAGAAAGGATGTTTCCTTTGGAGGGAGTGCAGCGAAGGTTCACCACACCGATTCCTGGAATCGCAGGATTGTTGTATAAGGAGAGATTGGGTTGATGAGTCCTGTATTAGACGAACAAAAGGGATTGCATTGAAACGTACAAAATTCTGGCAGGTAAGCCATATTTAGGACTGAGATGAGGAGAAAACTCTGAACCTGTGGAAATCTATACCAAGGAAGGCAGTGGAGTAATATATTTAAGAAGGGAAATAGATAGACTTCTCAACTCTAAAAGTGTCAAGGAGTATGGGGAGAGCACAGGAGTATGGCGTTGAGGATCATCCATGATTATATTGAATGGCAGAGTAGGCTCTAAGGGCTGAATGACATACTCCTGCTCTTATTTTCTATGTTTCAAGTGCACATTCTAAGAAGAGCAGTGATTCTTTTTCCTCCGGTGACCTGGCCAACCTTCCTTCCTCAACGAACACACCAAAGACAGAATCACTGCACATTCATCTCATTCTCATTTTGGGGATTTTCGTATGTGCAATAGAATTGCTTAATGTACTTGCATAGCAAGTGTCTGCAGAGCAGTACAAGATAAATGAAACTTCAGCCGTTTCTGGGAGATGTAATCAGGTGCTACGTTTATTTCCCCGTCCTATTCTCCCTCTTACACATTATTGAGGGGGAGGAGAAATTCATGTTTGGTATATTCTAGAGAACATAATCTAATCTAATAGGAGACTATTTGAAGACTGAAGTTTGTGAACCTACATTTTCTCTTGTATAAGAAAGAAAACCGATGGTCCCATAGGATGTTTAAATTGCTTTCCTCAGACTAATGGGTGATCTTCCTTTTGCAAGGTACAACATTCATGAAAAAAATCATCTTATTAATTGAAGCCAGTGACACAAGTAGACAATAGTATACCTTCCATGTTTTAGTTTGCAGCAGCACTGTGTATAACCCTCTCTGACTTTCTCCACCTCTATTGATTGGAATATTTGAACACCCTCCACTAGTTAATTGATGAAAGCTTAACATCAGTCCCAGAAACCGCTTTTTACACCAGAACATCAATCATTAATGTCAGTGAGTTTTTAGTTATGTTTTCAGTGGTGTTTACTTTTTAAATGTGACCAAAAGTTCAAAATTTGTTCAACTGTTTGTTTTCTGAAACTTA
The DNA here is from genome assembly GCF_964213995.1 of Mustelus asterias. Taxonomy (NCBI): domain Eukaryota; kingdom Metazoa; phylum Chordata; class Chondrichthyes; order Carcharhiniformes; family Triakidae; genus Mustelus; species Mustelus asterias. The sequence goes on along the minus strand of NC_135804.1, from coordinate 83,248,260 downwards.
TCTGAATGTTCCATCAGAGGTATCAAGATAAATCTCTGCTAATTTTCATGATTCAGCATTGCTAAACTCTGTTGCAACAATGGTAGGGGGAATATGAACTATTTATATTTTGTATAATCCCCAGGTTAGATCGTATTAAAGAAGGTAACACTGGAGAGTGAAGGTGGAGAAAGGACTTAAATACTTGTTAGTTTTCCTACTGCATATTGGCACATCACAGATCTCAATGAGTGCATTTGTGCACAGATACTTTGTAATTCAACACTAGGGTTGGGAATTTTTCATCCAATTTTGTGGACGGCACACCCCCAACACAGATTTCCCGTTAACAATGGTGGGACCAGATGATCCCACCGCTGGCCAATGACAGGCTGCCTTTGCAAAACACATGGCGGGGAGCGTGGTAAATGCCTCCCTGGGTCCATGGGGAATGTACCACTACGCGTGAAGTATCTTTTTATATAAAGAATAATGTTACATACTACACCTGAAGGTGACTAAACTACCTTCCTAAGAACTGAATGTTCTTGGCCAAACTAATCGCCATTTCAGTCAATAAGGTAGAGAGTTTAACCAATAGCTATCCTTGTATCTTAATGAACATGATAAAATCTTCTATTTTAAATAGGATTTTTGATGCAAAATCATCTCTACAAATGAGATGTTCATTATTAAACATGATGTTTAAGAAGAAACTTCACACTCATTTATTGGAATGTAATTTGTTTTTTTAAGCTTTCAGTTTACAATGAGCCGTCCACAAACTCTAAGTACATTATTGAACAGCCTGGCTGGCTCCTACAGCGGATTTCTGGTGTGAGACGAACAGTTCAACCATATGCAGCTCAATGCAAGGTACCGTAAAGTCCTTTTGTGTTTACTTGCACTGAGTGCTATTGAATTATTTGAGACAAAACATTTGTATAAATATTTGTTGCAGCAAAATTCAAAATTATTATATATTTCTTTTGAAATTCCAAACGCCAGGAAAGAGTCTCCAAAATTGTTGTGTCTTTGTTTTACTATTTAATATCAGAATATTATTTTGTTGGAAAAAAACCTTTTTAAAAAAAAATTCAGTGAAGTAAATGTAAAAATCCATGGTGCACACAGTTTAGTATTGACAACTGAAGCTTTCACAATTCACAAAATCTTCATTACAACAGCACTGGTGCTGGCTGAGCCAAGGGAGTGACTGTGGGAATGGGTGTAGCATGGAAAATGCCACTGAGTTGTTCTGGGAATAAGCTGCTCCCATGAGAAATATTAAGCTGCCATTAAAAAATATTTAACTGTTAGGGCACTGCAGCAGATACAACTCTACTTAAATGGTTATATTCTGAATACATGGCTTTACGTGGATACAATATGATCATAAACCAGCCTTGTACTTTCTGAAATGGAAGTGTTATGAATGAATATAGCTTTGGATTCATATGATAGCTTCATTGGTTGCACTAAGTATCTATTACTCAGTATTGAATCTGAAAGGATGGAATGATCTGATAAAAGTGTCTAATTTTGGCTTGATGCTTATGCATTTACTTCCAATCACGAACAATAAGCTTTTAAAAATGACTGGAGTTTGAGTTCCTGCATTAAGCTTATCTCGTACAGTATTGCACATTTTATTGATTAATGGCTGGACAAAGGAATAATTCAAACATGAACAATCACTGAATTGATTCAGATTGTATATGGCTGACTTTATAATTCCAAGTGGTTGGAAAATGTAATGCTACAAAGAGCAGGAATTATTTCCTCGGATTATGAATGATAAAAAACTAAAAAAAACAGTTTGAAATTCATGAAGTAGAATTGAAATTTTCCCCAAATAATTTATGTAAAAATGACCTACAGTGGTAAGAAATGTAAATTTAAGGGCGAGCTTGTTGAGTTTATGATCTTTTGCCTAATCAAGGAGTTAATTTACTTTTGAAACTACATAAACTACGATTAGATTAGTTAAATATTCATATATGAAGTAAATATAATAACAGCACGTCCTCACTAAAAGTTACAGTTGTGTTACTAAAAATCATGGATTTCTTAAATGACTTTGATTTCTGTGAGAGCCCATGTTTCACAATGTTAAAGCCAGAGTTCCTTTCCCTCTGCCGCCCGCCCGCTCTCGTCTCTGCCGCCCACCCGCTCTCGTCTCTGCTGCCCGTCCCGCTCTCGCCTCTGCCGCCTGACCCCCCCCCCCCCCGCTCTGGCATCTGCCGCCCGACCCCGACCGCCCCCCGGGCCCCTCGCCCAGGCCGCCCGCCCTCACCTGGGCCGCCCGCCCCTTTCCCCCCTTCTCCTTTTCCTCTTTCTGTCTGTGTCCCTGTCTTTTGGGCTGCTGTAGGAGTTGTGGTTGCAGCAATGCAGCCTTTAGGGCTGCAAGAAGTGGAGGAATGTTTGCCACTTCCCAATCTCCCCACCCTCTGGTTACTCGCTGTTTTTCACCTGAGCAACGGCTGGAAAGTTCCTGCCCCTGCCCTGCATGTCTGCTCCAGGTTCACAGGCCTCGCTCTCTCCTCGCAGCCTGGGCCTCTGGTAATATCCTTGGGGTTGCCATTGACCAGAAATTCAACTGGACTCGCCACATAAACACAGTGGCTACAAGTGCAGGTCAGAGGCTAGGATTACTGTGGCGGGTAACTCACCTCCTGACTCTTCAAAGCCTGTCCACCATCTACAAGGCACAATTTAGGAGTGTGATGGAATACACCCCATTTACCTGGATGGGTGCAGCTACAACAACACTCAAGAAGCTTGACACCATTCAGGGCAAAGCAGCCCGCTTGATTGGCACCACATTTACATTTACAAACATTCAATCCCTCCACCACCGACACTCAGTAGCAGCAGTCTGTACACTCTGCAGCAATTCACCAAAGATCCTCAGACAGCACCTTCAAAATCCACGACCGCTTCCATCTACAAGGACAAGGGCAGCAGATACATGGGAATACCACCATCTGCAAGTTCTCCTCCAAGCCGTTCACCATCCTAACTTGGAAATATATCGTCATTCCTTCGCAGTTGCTGGGTCAAAATCCTGGAATTCCCTCCTAACGGCATTGTGGGTCAACCCACAGCACGTGGACTGCAGCGATTCAAGAAGGCAGCTCACCACCACCTTCTCAAGAGCAACTAGGAATGGGCAATAAATGCTGGCCAGCCAGTGACGCCCATATCCCACGAATGAATTTAAAAAATGGCTCCAGCATCAGAATATGGTGGGGCAGGGCCAGAGTGCAGACATCATAAATTTGCAAATGATGAAGTAAATCGAAAATAAAGTTCCAAAGAGTAAAGAACATTGAAGTGAAATTACTTTAAGCGGGGTGACATGGTGAGGACTTGCTGTACTTTTGAAGACTGGAATGGGATTCAAGAAGGTATTGGAGAGGAATGTAGACCAGACCAGTAGATATGCTGCTCCTATCCCAGCTTCTTACTCAAAGCCACAGTTAGCACTCATTCTTGAGAGAAATCTGAAATATGAGACGCAAACTGTTTCAGAATAAGAAGGGTGTAAAAGCCTTTAATGTGGAACGATGCTATACTCCAATCTCTGTTACCATTGCATTCAGGAAGTCAAATTAAATACAAATTACAGTTCTAAAGGGTGACATGTGATCATGATGATTCCGAGTATCAAAGCCTTGAATCTCCTGTGTGTGTGCATTGTGGAAGTTAGACCCAAAATTGTGTCAATTCCTGTGCCCGTTCTCCCAATCCCAAGACATGCAGCAATATCCTGCTGATCAAAATAGAATATGCCTGAACGTAAAATTGGTTGTCAATAGGGCATATTGAAAGTGTCTTATTCGCACCATTTAAACATTCAAATGCTATCGTAAAAAAGTTTTGAATCTAAGCACTCAGGAGTCGGAGATTCAAGTAGGACTTTTCTTCCGGAAAAATAAGAGTCTAGATTTAATACTGAAGAAGGCCATTAAAGTGGACAATATAAATGAGTACGTAAGGCAGTTTAGGGAGAAGATGTGAAGGTCAATAGATTAGTTTGATGTCTGAATTAGGATAATGCATGTTGGACCTAACAGTGTTTTCCTGTTCCTAAAACTTGAATTCATTTCTTACTGTAAAGATAGTTTGTACGAGTAAGCCATTGTGTTAGTAATCTATTCTTGGGTGATGAGATTTTCCACTGTGTGCTTCAGATGGTTTTAAAGGTGCCAGCCATTTGTACTGGAGATTGGTCCATTTTCAAATACAGCCAAATATTGATTCATTTTTTTAGCATTAAGCTCTCACTTCACTTTGCTGAATTTGAATTACTAGATACTTCAGCTTTCCTGTTGAGAATAATATGGATTTGAATTAACAATATTTGTCTATATTTATAAATGATCCAATGTGCAATATGCATTTTTTTTAAGCCAGTGTTGCATCTCAGCATAATTTTATTTGAAAGAGATCTATTGTTCTCGTTGTGGAGAATGAGTCACTTATTAAAATTGAAGCTTCTCCTTTTACATTGTTTCACTGTGTTGCCTGTATGGTTTTTATTTGGATTTAAGTCTATTTCTGCTCCTTGTTTACATGGACTGCTGGGACTGTTGGTGTAGAAAATGGTAGCAATTGTTTAATGTTCCTCAAAGGCCTAACTGTCACTGCCACAAGATAAATTAAGCCTCCATGTCAGCTGAAGGTATGTTGCACTATCTCTTCACAAATTGCTTCAACCATGTCCAGCCCCTGCATTATTGTTATCATGCAACATTTTATGGTTGTCTGCCACCATAAAGTTGGATTCTGTTAGCAGCAATTAACACTCTAATGACTATACATTAACATCAGTGAATGTTAATTAAGAAACGTTCTTCCATTAATTTTTTTCTTTTTTATCACTTGCCCTTGCAGTCATTTTCTTCCTCGATTTATTTTCATTCTTTCTTTATCTCACTATTTGTGTTGAAAGTTTCTGGCAGCTCCCATATGTCTTTTTCTTTCTTCGCCCCATTTCTATTAAACAATTAATGGTTTTCTCCCTTTTTATGTATCAAACAAAGCCAGCTTATATTGAGCCAGTATGATCCATGTCACCCTGACCGCCATGTCCTAAGGAAATGACTAAGGAAATGAACCAAACCTGAGCATTTTTGTTCACATGTCTACTGCACAATTTTTATATTGATGTGGATCACTATGTCAAATAGATTAGCAACCTTGTTTTTATTCTTTCATCAATAAAACCCCAATAACCTATTACTGGACTGTTTTTCTCCGCTTTCAACTCACCAGCTGTAACTGTTAGAACCTAATTTTGATGAATGTAAAAAGTCAGTTTTGGAGCTAAAGAGAAACAGATTATTTAAAATTGGGCGTGTACCACAGACAGACCAGTAAAATGTATGAAGTGCAATATTTACTTGCATAAACTTGAACAGGAAACAGAATATTTGCATCTGCCCTAATGGTTATCACCTCATAGACTCAAACAATAGATTATTGAACGTTTTATCACTGAAACACTTAGATGTTTTACATGGTACATTAGCTGGAGAAAAGTTGTATTCCAGTGCATAGGTAGGCCCTGGATAGACAAAATAAGGAAAGGGATGGAAGAAGTTAACAGCAGTAGAATCGACCGTGGGCGTGTGGAACATTGCACTATCTGGGGTGCCAAGAAACATGGGTAAAGACTGTTTGTTTCAGGAAACTGTTACATCAGTAACAACAACTTTAATTTCTTTCGCTCCTTCACTTAGCTTCATGAGCAATGTTAATCCAAGCGACAGAGAGAGATATCAGGATAAGAGACCACAAGCTTGGTCAAAGAAGTAGGTTTAAAGGATCAACTTAAAAGGAATAAGAATTGGAGGGGGTGACCAGTTTTGGGAATGGAATCAAAAATTTACAACCTAAGGTGCTGAAAGCACGGTAGCCAATGGTGGAGCATTTAAAATCAGGGACATGTAAGGTGCCAGAATAGGAGGGGTGTTGAGATCTCAGTGATAGGGCTAGAGGATATTACAGTCATAAGGATGACTGAGCCATGGAAAGATTTGAGAAAAGAACATTTCAAAATTATAAATTAAATTTGGTGAGAATTAGGGCATAGACCCAGCAGTGCTTTAGATGAGTATAACTTGAAGGAAGGTGGGAAATGGAAGGCTGACCAGGAGAGCATTGATATCTGGAGCTAACAAAAACATGGATGTGTGTATCAGTTGCGGATGAGTTGAGGGCCAGAGTTGAGTAATGTTGTGGTGGTGTAAGCATGCAGCCTTGGTCTTGGAGCAGATATAAGATCAGAAGCTCAAATACAGTGCCAAATATACTGGTGGATTGGTTCAGCCTCACAATTGCTGGGAAGAGAGAATGAAATTGATGGCTCTGGAGCAGAACTTGAGGCAAACCGAAACCAATGACTTTTGTCTCCCCAGTATTACTTGGAGAAAATTTCAGTTAATCCAATACTGCATGCCAGACAAGCAATCTGGCAAATCAGAGGCAGTGAGGGATCAAGAGAAATGGTTACCTAAGAATGGAACTGGATGAGGGCAACTTCACCCAGCTGGATGATGGAGAAGTCAATGGTGCAGTCAAGCATGTTGTAGACTGCAGGCAGGTTGGGAAAGTTCCATACAGGCACATAGAATGTCACTTGTGGTTTTGGTCAGAACCATTTCGGTACTGTGGCAGATGTGGAAACCTGATTGGGTAAAATTGTAGAAAAGATGGGCACCGATTTGGGAGGTGTTTGGATGTTTGAGGATATTCAGAGAATAAATAGATTCTGAAATAGAAACATTGTCGTGTCACAATGAAGAAAAAAACACCACAATATTTTTGGAAGCATGCCACAGGCCATGTAAACTAACAATGTTGCTGTAATTGAAGAAGCCTTGTATGAAAATAAAATAGATAGAAATCACATTGTGAGGTTAAGGAGACAGGTGGATAGCATTGTGTAGAAAAATGAATTTACAGAAACAATTTTTTGTGAAGAATGGTCCATGAAAGGTTGGTAGAAATTTCCCTTATGAAACTAAGCTAGTTTAATGCACATTGCTTATGGAAAAAAGGGCACTTTGCAAACTGCCACCAGTTTGTGATTGTTGATATTTCCATCTATATCTGTCCTGTGTTTTGGCTTCATTGCTGTTGCTGCAGTCTGCCCATTTGTTCTCGATGCAGTGGTGCTTGCAGGTGACATAGGAATGCTACACAGAGTCTTTGCTTCTCCTGGCATTGACATTGAACCATTTGCTGAATTAAAACATAACCCTTTGTTAACAGCAGCTCAGTTTTACTTGTGTGTACACAGGATAGATGTTATTTTAAAAATGTTCATATATAGTTCTCTTCTTACAGCAGGAACTTACATGCTTATAAATTACTCTTGTGCAATTAAAGAAGGACATTTAGCATGTTTGTGTTTCATTCTGAGACATTAAGCAGTTTGAAAGTGAATAGGTTATCATTGGATTTTAAAGTGTAAGATGAGAACAAGTTGCATGAACACACCAAGAATTGGTCTGTTAATATTGGTAACAGCAGCACGGTAGCACAGTGGTTAGCACTGCTGCCTCACAACACCAGGGACCCGGGTTTGATTCCCGGCTTGGGTCACTGTCTGTGTGGAGTTTGCACGTTCTCCCCCTGTCTGCGTGGGTTTCCTCCGGGTGCTCCGGTTTCCTTCCACAGTCTGAAAGACGTGCTGGTTAGGTGCATTGACTCGAACAGGCGCCGGAGTGTGGCGACTAGGGGAATTTCACAGTAACTTCATTGCAGTGTTAATGTAAGCCTTACTTGTGACTAATAAATAAGTTTTTTTTTGTTGTTTCTGACAGCTTAGATTTTATAGTCATGTTTCAAACATCCCAAACATCATCAAAACATTGAACACCAGTGGAAAGCAGCTAGACACTTGGGGGGCGGACAGTAGATAGCCAAAGTTTTAAAGGATCAGGCAGAAGATTTGGATATGGTTAAAATGCTTGAAGGAAGCCAGAGGAAAGGTCAAGGAGTCCTTGTAATGAATGCCACCACACTACCATAATTGATTTGGCTGGGTGACGGAAAGTGTAACCCAGCACAGAGGCTTTGGTGAGGGCCCATTTCAGTCAAAATCAAAAATAATTTGTTCTAGGGATGTCGGTTAAGAAAAGAAATCCCTGCTGTGTTTTTACATAGTTCCATGGGATCCTTAAAGTGCAGGTTGGGGGTCTTAATTTTTGTATCTGATGTATTGTATTCTGGAATGGAGTTTGAGCCTACAAACTTCTGACTCTGAGGTGAGATTGGTACCAGCTGAGCTAACACTTTCTTACAGGACTTTGATTCTCAAGTACAGCCCTCAAACCTTGCCCAGAACATTGTTTTGCACTCAGATAGTTATTATACCAGAAATGTGATGACCAGATTTGATTTTCCAATCTGCTGATGACAAAGTTTTAATCAATCTATATCTATGAGAGATGTAAAAATGTCTGAATCAGCATAGTCTGGTATGAAAATACAGGGAACCAAATGTTTCTCTGAACTGTACTGTTCACCTGTTAGTGTTTGTGTGTAGTCTTTCAATCAACATATTAGAACTGTGGTATGAGTCTTAAAATGATGTAGTTCTGAAAGAATTTAAAATCGAAGGTTTGTAACTATTTATGATATCTGTAATATGTAATGAATGTGTTGCTACTAGATTTGAACCAAGTTTCTTTGAGAATAATTCCATTTTAATGTTTTAACATTTAGGCAAAGCTGTAACATTTTGAGGACATAGTAAGTTACTGTGTGAGCATCACAATGCAGCGAGTCATGTTGTGTTTCCATTATTTACATATTTTCAATCTGTGCTTGCTTTGTGTTTTTTCAGTTATTAAAGATATTGGTTTGCAAAGTATTGTGGTAATGGATTTGCCTAAGCAGAGACTGATGTAATTATGTTTCTAGAGAATTCATAAACAATTATTCTACTCATGTTTCTATGAGCAGTAAAATCCATGTCAAGTGAATTAAGAATAATAGATACTGCTGCAGAATGTTCAATCCTCCGAATCTCTCAAATGAGAGATTAAATTGTTACAATAGCAGGTCTCTGAATTTTAAAAATTTATGAACAAACAAGACCTGGGTTTGCATTTTCAGTGTAGCTTTGACGGGGTGGGATTGTTAAACCATCAGGTCAGTGGCACATTAGCAATACAAACTGGGGAGTTGTGCTGAACGTGGACAGAACAATAGCTGCCTGAAAATGTAAGTGGTTCTCTTGGCTTGTGCATGATCACATTCTAAGAATGATTGCATAGGCCTTGCCTCTTTTTTAAAAAAACTTCAAAGCTCCTGCTACTGAACAGGCCAGGCATAAAGATCTAACAGTCCTCACATCCAACTTTCAAACCATGCAGATGGTGTGAAATACAATAGGGGGCATGTTTATCTCATTTAAACATGTTGTGCAGGTGAACAGTCGAGTACATTTCATAGAAATCATAGAAACCCTACAGTACAGAAAGAGGCCATTTGGCCCATCGAGTCTGCACCGACCACAATCCCACCCAGGCCCTACCCCCATATCCCTACATATTTTACCCACTAATCCCTCTAACCTACGCATCTCAGGACACTAAGGGGCAATTTTAGCATGGCCAATCAACCTAACCCGCACATCTTTGGAATGTGGGAGGAAACCGGAGCACCCAGAGGAAACCCACGCAGACACGAGGAGAATGTGCAAACTCCACACAGACAGTGACCCAAGCTGGGAATCGAACCCAGGTCCCTGGAGCTGTGAAGCAGCAGTGCTAACAACTGTGCTACCATTTGCATGGTTTGAAAGTTGGATGTGAGAACTGTTAGATCTTTATGCCTGGCCTGTTCAGTAGCAGGAACTTTGAAGTTTTTTAAAGAAAGAGTATTGTTCATTTGTACAGAGTAAATACCTACAAGCAGCAAATTAAATTAATTACCTGATTTTTTTGTGTGTGAGATGGAACATTGACTAAGATGCCAGGAAAATCTTGTGATCTTCTAATTGCTCTTTCAATTTGGGACTCCATTTTAATTTTTAAAATTCATTTATACAATATGGGTGTCACTGTCTAGGCCAGCATTTATTGTCCAACCCTCATTGCCCTTCAGAAGGTGGTAGTGAGCTAGCTTCTTGAACCGCTCCTGTCCTGGAGGTATAGGTGCACCCACAGTGCTCTTAGGGAGGGAATGTCTGCCCTCTATTGATGGAGCATTCCTTCAATATTACACTAAGTGTCAGTGTAAATTTTGTATTAAAGTTATTTATTGACTGATTATGAGTATTGTTCATTTAATGCTGAGCAACTTGGCTTTATTTGACTTGGGTGACCTGCGTGATTAGGTTAATCTTGCTATCTGGGCAGTATGCTGATTTGAATTATGGAATATTTGGAGGGTGAGTGATGTGATGAGAATTCTGGAGCTGGGCCAGCAAGGGTTTCCTTGCTGAGTAAGGGTCCAAATAAATTCTGTTTTTCTGCATATGCTACAGGTGGGGGTGGGAGGTGGGGCGGGGAAGGGGACCATCTTGCATTTATGTAGCACATTCCACCATCCTTTGATGCATTTCACAGCCGATTCAATTCTTTTGAAATATGGCCATTGTACTGTAAGGAAACATTGCAGCCAATTGGCATGCATCAAAGTCTTACAAACAGCCATGTTAAATTATCAGATATTTTATGATATTGGTTGAAGTATAAATGTTAGTGCATCAAGTGAACGCTCCTGCTCCTTTTTAAAAAAATGGTGCCATATGATCTCTTACGTTCACTTGAGATGGAAAATGTGGCCTTAGCTTAATGTCCCATCTGAAAGAGGGCATCTCTTAAAGTGCATCAATCCCTCAGCGTAACACTGAAGTGCTGTCCACATTGTGATACGAGTCCATGTGCTACTTTGCATTGGCTTCATTTTGAAGACTTAAGTATAATAGCCTGTTAAACCTCTCTGCTGTCAACCTCTTCTAAGTGTTTTCATATAATTTAGAATTCCTCTTTTTCTTCTTTACACAATATATCAACTTCCATTAAATTTCACCTGGCATCTATCTGCCCAATATAACTTGTCGATGGCTACTGGATGTAACTTACAGTCCTCCTCATAATTCAAATGTTCCCTATTCTTGTTTCATCTTGATATTAAGCCCACTACGCCTAAATCGAGGTTACTTTATTTGTGTATTCTTTGGAGAAGAGTATTGGTCCTAATGCTGACACCATTATATTCCAGTCCAAAGAAATCTCCCAAACTTTTCCTTCTGCTGTTCCTTACCTCGCTTCCTACCTGCGCTGCCTCATTCCTTCAACATTGTGCACCTCTGTTTTACCAACAAGCTTCCTATATGGCAACCAGTCTAATGTCTTTTGAAAAACCATATGTTCGAAAGTAACTGCTTTTCCTTTCAGTTTATCTGTTACTTCCTTGATTTGCCAGTCTTTTACAAATCCAAGATGAAAGCAAATTACTGCGGATGCTGGAATCTGAAACTAAAACAAATTGCTGATCTCAACAGGTCTGACAGCATCTGTGGAGAGAGAATAGAGCTAATATTTCGAATTTGGATGACTCCTTGTCAGAGTTTTTTTACCTTTCTGGCGAAGGATCATCCAGACTTGAAACGTTGGCTCTATTCTCTCTTCACAGATGCTGTCAGACCTGTGAGAGTTTCCAGCATTTTCTGTTTTTGTTTTTCAAATCCATGTTGGAAGCTGTTTATTAACCCATACCTTTCTAAGTGAGTATTCATTTTATTCAATTTTTAGACCTCTAGAAACTAGGTGTGTGGCCATCTGCTTTATCTACTTTTTGAACATAATTTTTTTTTAAACAATTCTTCAAGCCTCTGCCAATATCCATAACCAAAGATATTTGAAACATTGTGGTCAGAGCCTCTGCTTTTTCATCTTCCGGTTTCTTTTTTTTTCATTCATGGGACATGGATGTCGCTGGCTGGCCGGCATTTATTGCCCATCCGTAGTGAATTCTGAGATGCAGGTCATCAAGGCCCAGAACTTTCCTATTTGAATTCCACCAGCTTTAAGCCCTACTTCCTATTCAATAATTACCCTATTGAATTACACCATCTCTTCCTCACATGCCTAGCCATATTCTCACGACCACATATAAGTTCTCATTTAGTACTTTTGCCTTTCCTTCATCCGGCAAATTGAGTTTCTTTTTCATCTCTAGTTCTATTAATCAGCTTTACTCCTTATGTATTTATAAAATCTCTGTTTTCTGACCTTTAAAATTTATATACTCTCTGTTGGTAATTTTTGGTAAGTTGCGTTTTATTTTCTCTGTCCACCCAAGAAATTCCACCTTCTGTTGCACCTCCTTTCACTCGCCAAACATTTTCCATTTTTACTTCACAGCATTATGTTCAGTTTTATTTCTGCATCTATAGTTGCTGTTTTTTCTGGTGCAGTTAAAGTTACCTTGACAGAATTTCATCTTCTTTTTTCTAGGGTGCATATAATGCTCTTAAAAATTCTGCAGAAAATACTATTGCATTTGGGAAAGGTAAGTGTGGTTATGTTTATTTTAGTATTTCTTCTTCCAGAGCTTAGGACACTGAACCGATAATGGAGCAGGTCCACAGTTGTCTTGACTGAAATATAAACAGAAAATGTTGGATAAACTTAACAGGTCTGGCAGCATCTGTGGAGAGAAATAGAGTTAACGTTTCAGATCTACAATTGCTGCCAGACCGACTGAGTTTATCCCGCATTTTCTGTTTTTGTTTCAGATTTCCAGCATCTGAAGTATTTTGTTTTTATTGCCCTGACTGAGGCTGACTGACACAGCGGTAGGCAAACCTGGGACCTTCTGGTTCACCTGTCTCAGCTGCAAGTTATACAGTACTTGTATTTCTTTACTAAATGCTCATCAGTAGATTCTGTTTGTTATTGGGATTCAAGCTGGTGGTGAAGCCAAAGCCAAGATACAGAGCTTTTCTTTATCGAGAGAGTTTATTGACTTATTCAGTCGCACAGTTTTCCTCACACACAATCCAGTGTTCCTATCCTTCATTTATATGCTTTTTTTTAGCCAAATGGCTAAGTATTAACTAATTGAATTAATTAATTGGAATCCCCTTAAAGGGGTTACAAAAAACAAAACTTTCAAAAGGATATCCTTTGTACTCTTTTTAATAAAACAAAAATCAAATTAAACAAAAATGAGAAGGAGTGACAGCCCCTGATTGAGCACTGTAACTAAATCAAAATATCAACTAACTACTAACTAAACGTATCATTTTGGTGGGGAGTGATGATGCACCGAGAGGCCCACTGGTTGCGAATGCCTGAAGCGTACTGGCAGACTGCGTGCCCTCTCTTTAGGGCCATCTGGCCGCAAACATAGCCACAGTAGAAGGCTAGACAGTCAGGTCAGATGACCCCTCCCCCATTCACATGTGCTCAAAGATAATTAATAGTCATCTAATCATAACAATGTAATTGATAAGACACCAATTGCAAATCGTATGAATATTAGATCTTTGATTAATGTGAGTTTACATTGTTATTAGCTACTATGTACTACAATTTGTGATGATAGAGCAATATATATAATTATGTTTAAGGGGAATGTTTAAAAATTCAGCTTTATTCTACAGTTGGTTGGTATGTCTGGTGGGAATGCAACTCATGCTGGGAGAACAGGATAATTACTCATTTCAGCTAGGAATTTGTTATTTTGATAGAGCTAATGGACTTTTGTTTACACAAAGTTGGGGAAGTTGATTGATAGGGTCATGCAATGTTTTGTTTAATGAGCAGAGCTTGATCTGTAGCAGAATGAAGAAACTTCTGCAATTTAGAGTTGAAGTTCTAGCTGGGAATTGTTTGAAGGTAGAGGTTTCTGCAAGCTGCTCTGAAACTCATTTTTTCTTTGAAAGGTTCAAAGCTGTCTACATTCACCATAGCAAGTATATTTATGGTTGCTGACTAAAAGTGGCATTTAAGTCTCGAAGAGGAATGTAGCTTATTTGGAACTGAAATAATAAGTTAGAAATTAAAGTTGCTTCCTTTTCATTTTCAAATATTGTTCAATGTAGGGTCATCCCGACTCAACGTTGGCTCTAATCGCTCTCCACAGATACTGTCAGACCTGCTGAGCTTTTCCAGCATTTTCTATTTTTGTTTCGGATTCCAGCATCCGCAGTATTTTATATTATATTGTTCAACTATTAATAGTTAAGTTGCTTCATTTGTTATATTTGAACAGTTATCAAATAAAGTTTACTTAACTATAAAATATCCCTAATTTGTCAGTGGAATTATTACTGCAGTGAAGCATCCTATCCTCACACTTATGCCAAAATAGAAAAATTGTTGGGGTCTGGTCTGACGTCCTAATGCAACTTGGCGTTCTGGTCCAATACCCTAACAAATTAAATATAGGAAAGGAAAAGTTCTAGAACAAATTGATTTCTAAAGATGGCACTGCTTTGGGACTAAAACTTGACCACATAAACAGCAGAACTCAATAGGGTAATTTCTTATCTACAGTACTTTTTCAACTCTTGAAAGCTGAAAAATGATGTTTTAAAGCAAAAATAAACCTGTGTGGAGAACCAGGATCTATTGTGTAAGACACACAGGTTGAAAAGATATGATTTAAAACTTAAATTAAGGTGCAGTGAACAAGTGGCATCAGGCCAGGACTTCAAACTCCTGAAGGGCGATGGGGTGACTGATGGAGGTGAAGAATATTGCAGCTTTATTTTTAAGGAAGGAATCAGTTGAGAATCAGACAGTTGGGGTATCAGACTTTTTGGAGGGACTGACAGGAAGGTAAGGGAGGTGGTGTAACTCTGATATTTAAGGATGACATCAGGGCAGTAGTGAGTGATGATATAGGTTCTATAGAAAAAAAGGTTGAATCCATTTGGGTGGAAATTAGAAATAGTAAGGAGAAAAAGTCACTGATAGGTGTAGTCTATAGGCCACCAAATAATAACATGGTGGGGCAAGAAATAAACAAAGAAATAACTGATGCATGTAAAAATGGTACAGCAATTATCATGGGGGATTTTAATCTACATGTCAATTGGTCAAACCAGGTTGGTCAAGGCAGCCTTGAGGAGGAGTTCATAGAATGTATCCGCGATAGCTTCCTTGAACAGTACGTAATGGAACCTATGAGGGAGCAAGCTATCCTAGGTCTATTTAAGAAGGGTAGCAAGGATAACCCGGGTAATTATAGGCCGGTGAGCTTGACGTCTGTGGTAGGGAAATCGTTGGAGAAGATTCTTAGAGATAGGATATATGCGCATTTAGAACTGAATAATCTCATTAGTGATAGACAGCATGGTTTTGTACGAGGGAGGTCATGCCTCACAAATTTAGTTGAGTTTTTTGAGGAGGTGACAAAAACGATTGACGAGGGAAGGGCCGTGGATGTCGTCTATATGGATTTTCGTAAAGCGTTTGACAAGGTCCCTCATGGCAGGCTGGTGCAGAAGGTTAAATCTCACGGGATAAAAGGTGAGCTAGCTAGATGGATGGAGAACTGGCTTAGCCATAGAAGACAGAGGGTAACAATGGAGGGGTCTTTTTCTGGTTCGAGGTCTGTGACTAGTGGTGTTCCGCAGGGCTCTGGAGTGCGACCTCTGCTGTTTGTGATATATATAAATGATTTGGAGGAAGATGTAGCTGGTGTGATCAGTAAGTTTGCGGACGACACAAAGATTGCTGGAGTTGCGGATAGTGATGAACATTGTCAGAGAATACAGCAGGATATAGATAGGCTGGAACATTGAGCGGAGAAATGGCAGATGGAATTCAATCCAGATAAATGCGAAGTGATGCATTTCGGCAGATCTAATGTAAGGGGGAGCTATACAATAAATGGCAGAACCATCAGGAGTATAGACACACAGAGGGACCTGGGTGTACAAGTCCACAGATCCTTAAAGGTGGCAGCACAGGTGGAGAGGGTGGTGAAGGCGGCATATGGCATGCTTGCCTTTATTGGACGGGGCATAGAATATAAAAGTTGGCATATGATGTTGCGATTGTATAGAACGTTGGTTAGGCCACATTTGGAATACTGCGTCCAGTTCTGGTCGCCACACTACCAGAAGGACGTGGAGGCTTTGGAGAGAGTACAGAAAAGGTTTACCAGGATGTTGCCTGGTATGGAGAGTCTCAGCTATGAGCACTGATTGGATAAACTGGGGATGTTCTCCCTGGAAAGACAGAGGATGAGGGGAGACTTAATAGAGGTGTATAAAATTATGAAGGGCATAGATAGGGTGAACGGTGGGAAGCTTTTTCCCAGGTCGGAGGTGATGAACACAAGGGGTCACAGGTTCAAGGTGAGGGGGGCAAGGTTCAACACAGATGTCAGGGGGACGTATTTTACACAGAGGGTGATGGGGGCCTGGAATGCACTCCCAAGCAAGGTGATTGAGGCGGACACGCTGGGATCGTTTAAGACTTATCTAGATAGCCATATGAACAGACTGGGAATAGAGGGATACAAACGAATGGTCTAGTTGGACACATGAGCGGCGCAGGCTTGGAGGGCCGAAGGGCCTGTTCCTGTGCTGTATTGTTCTTTGTTCTTTGGTCCTGTGGAAAGACAGTAAGAAGTTTAACAACACCAGATTAAAGTCCAACAGGTTTATTTGGTAGCAAATGCCACTAGCTTTCAGAGCATTGCCCCTTCGTTAGGTGGAGTGGAGAAATGCTCACAAACAGGGCATACAGAGACACAAACTCAATTTACAGAATAATGGTTGGAATGCAGTCTTTACAGATAATCAAGTCTTAAAGGTACAAACAATGTGAGTGGAGAGAGCATTACGCACAGGTTAAAGAGATGTGTATTGTCTCCAGACAGGACAGCCAGTGAGATTCTGCAAGTCCAGGCAAGCTGTGGGGATTACAAATAGTGTGACATGAATCCAAGATCCCGGTTGAGGCCGTCCTCATGTGTGCGGAACTTGGCTATCTGTTTCTGCTCAGTGACTCTGCGCTGTCGTGTGTCATGAAAGCCGCCTTGGAGAACGCTTACGCGAAGATTAGAGGCCGGATGCCCGTGACCGCTGAAGTGCTCTCCAACAGGAAGAGAACAGTCTTGCCTGGTGATTGTCGAGCGGTGTTCATTCATCCGTTGTCGTAGCATCTGCATGGTTTCCCCAATGTACCATGCCTCGGGACATCCTTTCCTGCAGTGTATCAGGTAGACAACGTTGGCCGAGTTGCAAGAGTATGTACCGTGTACCTGGTGGATGGTGTTCTCACGTGAGATGATGGCATCCGTGTCGATGATCCGGCATGTCTTGCAGAGGTTGCTGTGGTGGGGTTGTGTGGTGTCATGGTCACTGTACTCCTGAAGGCTGGGTAGTTTGCTGCGGACAATGGTCTGTTTGAGGTTGTGCGGTTGTTTAAAGGCAAGAAGTGGGGGTGTGGGGATGGCCTTGGCGAGATGTTCGTCTTCATCAATGACATGTTGAAGGCTCTGGAGCAGATGCCGTAGCCTGGCCCTGATGGAATACATCCTCGGGTACTAAAAGAGATGGCGAGGGAAATAGCAAATGCACTAGTGGTAATTTACCAAAATTCGCTGGACTCTGGGATGGTTCCCGCAGATTGGAAAACAGCAAATGTGACGCCACTGTTTAAAAAAGGTAGACAAAAGGCGGGTAACTATAGGCCGGTTAGCTTAACTTCTGTAGTAGGGAAAATGCTTGAATCTGTCATCAAGGAAGAAATAGTGAGACATTGGGGATATAAATTGTCCCATTGGTAAGACGCAGCATGGGTTCATGAAGGGCAGGTCATGTTTGACTAATTTGGTGGAATTCTTTGAGAACATTACATGTGCAGTGGACAATGGGGAACCTGTGGATGTGGTTTATCTGGATTTCCAGAAGGCATTTGACAAGGTGCAGCACCAAAGACTGCTGCATAAGATAAAGCTGCACAGTGTTACGGGTAATGTATTAGCATGGATAGAGGATTGGTTAACTAACAGAAAGCAAAGAGTGGGGGTAAATGGGTGTTTTTCTGTTCGGCAATCAGTGACTAGTGGTGTGCCTCAGGGATCAGTGTTGGGGCCGCAATTGTTTACGATTTACATAGATGATTTGGAGTTGGGGACCAACTGTAGTGTGTCAAAATTCTCAGGTGACACAAAGATGAGTGGTAGAGCAAAGTATGCAGAGGATGCTGAAAGTCTGCAAAGCGATATAGATAGTCTAAGTGAGTGGGTGAGGGTCTGGCAGATGGATTACAATGTTGGTAAATGTGAGGTCATCCATTTTGGTAGGAATAACAGCAAAATGAACTATTATTTAAATAGTAAAAAATTGCAGCGTGCTGCTGTGCAGAGGGACCTGGGTGTCCTTGTGCAAGAATCACAAGGAGTTGGTTTGCAGGTGCAGCAGATAATTAAAAAGGCAAATGGAATTTTGTCCTTCACTGCTAGAGGGATGGAGTTTAAAAACAGTGAGGTTATGTTGCAGCTGTATAAGGTGCTGGTGAGGCCACACCTGGAGTACTGTGTACAGTCTTGATCTCCTTACTTGAGAAAGGATATACTGGCACTGGAGGAGGATTCACTAGGTTGATTCTGGAGTTGAGAGGGTTGGCATATGAGGAGCAACTGAGTAGACTGGGGTATACACATTGGAATTCAGAAGAATGAGGGGAGATTTTATAGAAACATATAAGATTATGAAGGGGATAGATAAGCTCGAAGCAGGGCGGTTGTTTCCACTGACAGGTGAAACAAGAATGAATGGGCATGGCCTCAAAATAAGGGGAAGCAGATTTAGGACTGAGTTGAGGAGGAACTTCTTCACACAATGGGTTGTGAATCTGTGGAATTCCCTGCCCAGTGAAGCAGTTGAGGCTACCTCATTGAATGTTTTAAGGCAAGGATAGATACACTTTTGAACAGTAAAGGAATTAAGGGCTATAGTGAGTGGGCGGGTAAGTGGAGCTGAGTCCACGAAAAGATCAGCCAAGATCTTATTGAATGGTGGAGCAGGCTCGAGGGGCCAGATGGCCTACTCCTGCTCCTAGTTCTTATGTTCTTTTGTTCTTATGAGTAGAAGACAGTTCAATAAGTCTCTCAACACAATGAGGATGAAGGGAGGACAAATAACATGGTGAATTGCAGTTTGTGCAAGTACAAAGATGGGAAGTACAGAGAAATAATGTCCATAGTAACAATATATTTAAAACAACATGGATCCAGGAAAGGCAAATCAAGTTTAACTTGAGTTTTGATGAGATAACAAAAGATGTTGGTGCGAATAATGCTGTTGATTTGGTGTACGTGGAGTTCCAACCAGAAGGCATTTAATTGTGAGCTAATTTACAATTTATGGAGTAAAAGGTACAATAGATGAAGGTGAGTGCAGGTGGAGGACCCTGGGACAGGCAGTCAGCAGCACTGAGGGGACAGTTCCAGAGGAGGACACAGAGCCAGGCAGTTAGCAGCACCTAGAGGGGAGTGCGAGCGGTGGCTCTGGAACAGGCAGACAACAGCACGGAGAGGAAAATTCCAAAAGAGGACATAGAGCCAGGCAGTTAGCAGCACCTGGAGGAGAGTGCAAGTGGAGAACGTTGAATGAGTCAGCAGCACCCAGAACTTAAGATCACTAGAGAAACATAAGTTCATTGGTTGGTGAGAAACTGCTGTTGGGGAGGATTATCAAGTAACTAAGAATTAGGAAAACACATTTTTTTTAAAAGATGAAGCTGCTTATTTCCCTATGACTTACTTAAATGTAAGTTAAAGCCAGGGTAAAATAAAGTTGCATAAGTAAGCAAAACTAAAATAAAGTTAACGTTAGGGAAGCAAATTGAAGCCATGACAGGACAACTCGGTTGTGTGGAAGTGTTACCAACTGCAGAATTTTTGAGTTCTGGATTTTGGAGCTCAGGTGGTGGTTAGGTTCACTGTAGTGCGTCTACAAGGCTAAAAGCTAAGTGGATAGCACGTCAGAGAGGTGGTCACACTGCAGCTTAGGAGCCGGGAGGCATAAAGGAAAAGGATAACTGCAAGGCAGTCCAAGAAAACTAGGCAGGGAGTAAAGGAATCTGCAGGGGTCCCACTCAACAATTGGTTTTGCAACTTGGATACCAATAAGGGCATTGGTTCCTTGGAAGAGTACAATCAGAGCCAAGTTTTGTGGCACCACAGGCAGTTCTGCAGGAGGGGATAAAAAAGAGGGGAAGAACAGTAGTGAAAGGGAATTTGTTGGTTAGGGGAACAGACAGTGTAGCGGGATCCCTCTTTTTAACTCCTCTGGGCTTATTTTAGGTTGGGTTCTCCGTCACCCAAACCCCACCAATGCCCGAGTGATTCTCCCTCTTGCCGATGAAACAATGGCCACCTTGCGTCTACTTCACTAGAGTAGCGCTCCCAAGAGAGAGAAAAGGAAACTGCTGCCTATCCACTACCTGGCAGCCTTTCCTGAGTGGGCGGTTTCGAAGCGCCCAGGGTACCCTCAGTTCTGGACTCCGGAATTATGGTAAGGAATATTTATATTGTGACTTAGTCAGAGATCATTGGTGAGAAATTGAAAAGATCAAAACGGACTCCAACGGAAGTCAAAGATATATATATATATATATATTTATTTATTAAAACATCAAGGTCAAAGGTCACCAAACACCAGGAAAACAACACACACTGCCTTATGCTCTATGAGACTATAACTGTGGAAGGAATACTAAAACGGACGCATCGGAATTCTTACTTTACACAAGTTTACCAGTGTCTTAAACTATGAAAGGTGCATGCAAAAGCCCCCCCCCTTTCCCCAAAGCCTCATCCACTATGATGATCTCGGGAACTTCGCGAATTACCAGGGGATACTCACAATCCTAGTTTAAATTGCTCAGTGGGCTTCAGGCTGCATACTGGAGACAACTGAGTGGAGAGTGCTGTCATGCTGGTCCGAAGAGAAAAAAAAAGAACATGGCCGGCCTGACCATCCTTTTATATTGTAAACTTGAATTCTTTTTCCAGCCAACTCCGCCCCCCTTCCAACCGGCAGTTTCCACAGACAAAGGCTTGCTAGGGTTATCTGCAGCTGCGATCTTACAGTCCATAGAGACCAGATGGTCCCATCCCAGGTGACAGGTCCCTTGCTGTCCTGTATTGTTCCATCGGAGATCGTTTAATTGTTTTCCCATTAGGGAAATGGGCTTCTCCTCGCTCTGGGACAAGGCCATTATCACCTGTATTGAGTCCAGACCAGGTGCATTGTCTTGCTGCCGGCCTAGTCTGGTGATGTCGTCAGGTCCTTTTGTTCTGCTGATAACCTAATCAGCAGTCTGTCTGGTTTCTGGCTGCTTGCAATTTTTGGACTGGGCCCCTTCACACACACACACACACACACACACACACACACACACACACACACACACACACACACAGGCTGGCTGGGCTCACTGACCAGGTCAAGTCCTGCAGTCAAGTGTGGCCACTTTCACAGTTCTTTAGGGTTCAAGTCCTTTTCCCAGCTCATAAAAAAGGCCTGAGTTACCCGAAAAACTTACAACAGGCATTTTTTGTGGCTGCAGTTATGACTCCAGAATGGTATGTTGGCTCCCTGCTACCGGGGTCAAGGATGTCACAGAGCGGCTGCAGGACATTTTTCTGGGGGAGGGTGATCAGCCAGAGATTGTGGTCTACATCGGTACCAGTGTCTTAGGTAGGAGAGGAAAATGAGGTACTGAAAGCAGACTTTAGGAAGGAGATTGGAAAAACAGAACCTCTAAAGCAGTAATCTCAGGATTACTCTCAGTCCTACATGCAAGCAAGTATAGGAACAAGACAATTGAGTGATTAAGCATGTGGTTGTAAGGTGTAGGAGGGAGGGCATCGGATTTCTGAGGCATTGGGACCAGTTTTGGGGGAAGGTGGGACCTATGCAAGCCAGACAGTCTACATCTGAACAGCACTTGGATGAATATCCTTGCAAGGAAAATTTGCATGGGCTGTTGCGGGAACCTGAGGACAAATTCGGAGCAGGGAACAGGAGTTGGAGAATTAGTGAGTAACTTTGAAAGACAGAAGCAGCACAGGTTAGAAAGTGTACAGCACAGGAATTTGGCGGTGTTCGAAAGTACATGTGTAAATATAAGGAGCATAATAAATAAAGCCAAAGAGCTGAGGGCACAGAAACACATGGCGGCACGAAATCATCACTATAACAAAAACCTAGCTTAAGGAGGAACAAAAACGCAGGTCAGCAACCCTGGATATAGAGCTTTCAGGCAGGATATAGGGTGATTAAAAAAGGTGGGGGTATAACACTATTGGTTAGAGAATCAATTACAGCTGTGAGGAGGGAAGATGTACTACATGAAGCATCAAATGATGCCAAGCTCAGAAATAAAAAAGAGGCAGCTACACTGCTAGGACTGTACTATAGACGCCCAGATAGTGGGAGGGAGTTTGAAGAACAAATATGTAAACAGATTGTTGAGTGCAATAACAATAAGGAAGTCAGCATTCAGGACTTCAGCATTCGGGACTTCAGTATTCGGGACTTCAACTGCCATAATATCAATTGAGATACAAACAGTGTGAAGGGTACAGAGGGCACAAAATCCTCAAACTGCATTCAAGAGAACATTTTAGCCAGCACCTAACAAGTCCGACAAGAGGGGATGCAATTCTAGATTTAGTCTTAGGAACTTAAGCTTGGCAAGTGGATGAAGTAGCAGTGGGGACCATTTTGGAGATAATGACCATGATATAGTTAGATTCACCATCATTATGGACAAGGACAAAGATAGAACAGGAGTAAAAGTACTCCGTGGGGCGGCATGGTAGCACAGTGGTTAGCACTGCTGCTTCACAGCTCCAGGGTCCCGGGTTCGATTCCCGGCTCGGGTCACTGTCTGTGTGGAGTTTGCACATTCTCCTCGTGTCTGTGTGGGTTTCCTCCGGGTGCTCCGGTTTCCTCCCACAGTCCAAAGATGTGCGGGTTAGGTTGATTGGCCAGGTTAAAAATTGCCCCTTAGAGTCCTGAGATGCGTAGGTTAGAGGGATTAGCGGGTAAATATGTGGAGGTAGGGCCTAGGTGGGATTGTGGTCGGTGCAGACTCGATGGGCCGAATGGCCTCCTTCTGCCCTGTAGGGTTTCTATGATTTCTATGATTTTTTAAATTGGGAGAAGACAAATTTTACAAAGCTGGGAGATGAAATGGATACAGCTATTAGAAGGAATAAGGAGAGTGATGATTCAGGCATTCTAGTTAGAGAGGGCGTGTGAAACATTAGATACAATAAACATAGTAAGAGAGGAAGCGCTGGAGGGACAGACATCCTTGAAACTGAATAAATCACCAGATGGATTGTATCCCAGTCTGTTGAAGAAAGCCAGGGAAGAAATAGCGGATGATCTGAGGATTATTTTCCAATCTTCACTAGATACAGGTCAGGTACCAGAGGATTGGAGGTGTGCGAAAGTTCTACCATTATTTGAAAAGGGTGCGAGGGATAGGCCAGAAAATATAGGCCAGTCAGTCAAACTTTGGTGGTAGGAAAATTATTGGAAACAATTCTGAGAGACAGAATAAATTGTCACTTAGGCACGGATTGAACAAGGAAAGCCAGCATGGTTTTGTTAAGGAACTTACTAATTTAACAGAATTTTTGAGGAAGTAAAAAGGAGGATTGATGAGGACAGTGCAGTGAATATTGTCAACATGGATTTCAGTAAGGCATTTAACAAGGTCCCACATGGCAGACTGGTCAGAAAAGTGAGATCTCATGAAATACAAGGGAAGGTGGCAGGTTGGGCCCAAAATTGGCTCAGTGACAGAAAACAAAGGGTAATGGTCGATGAATGTTTTTGCAAATGGAAAACAGTTTCCAGTGGTGTTCCACAGGGCTCAGTGTTGGGGCCCTTGCTGTTTGTTGTATATATTAATGATTTAGATTTAAATGTGGTGATGTGATTGGGAAATTTGCGAATGACACAAAAATTGATGGTGTAGTTGATAATGAAGAGGATAGTTGTCGACTCCAGAATGTTATTAGTGGTGTGGTTGCAGGGACAGAGAAGTGGCAAATGGAATTCAATCCAGAGAAGTGTGAAGCAATGCATTTGAGGAGGGCAAACAGTTAAGGTGTACAAGATTATGAGGAGTTTAGACAGGGTAGACAGGAAGGATTTGTTTCCCCGAGCTGAGGGGTCAATTACAAGAGGGCATGGGTTTAAGGTGATTGGTAGAAGGATTAGAAGGGACACGGGAAATTCTTTTTTCATCCAGTGGGTGATGGGCATCTGGAATTCACTGCCTAAGCTGGTGGTTGAGGCTGAAACGCTCAACTCAAAGAACAGTACAGCACAGGAAACAGGCCCTTCGGCCCTCCAAGCCTGTGCCGCTCCTTGGTCCAACTAGATCAATCGTTTGTATCCCTCCATTCCCAGGCTGCTCATGTGACTATCCAGGTAAGTCTTAAACGATGTCAGCGTGTCTGCCTCCACCACCCTACTTGGCAGCGCATTCCAGGCCCCCACCACTCTCTGTGTAAAAAACATCCCTCTAATATCTGAGTTATACCTCGCCCCTCTCACCTTGAGCCCGTGACCCCTCGTGATCGTCACTTCTGATCTGGGAGAAAGCTTCCCACCGTTCACCCTATCTATCCCCTTCATAATCTTGTACACCTCTATTAGATCTCCCCTCATTCTCCGTCTTTCCAGGGAGAACAACCTCAGTTTACCCAATCTCTCCTCATAGCTAAGACCCTCCATACCAGGCAACATCCTGGTAAACCTTCTCTGCACTCTCTCTAACGCCTCCACGTTCTTCTGGTAGTGCGGCGACCAGAACTGGACGCAGTACTCCAAATGTGGCCTAACCAGCGTTCTATACAGCTGCATCATCAGACTCCAGCTTTTATACTCTATACCCCGTCCTATAAAGGCAAGCATACCATGTGCCGCCTTCTCCACCTGTGTTGCCACCTTCAAGGATTTGTGGACTTGCACACCTAGGTCCCTCTGTGTTTCTATACTCTTGATGGTTCTGCCATTTATTGTATAACTCCTCCCTACATTATTTCTTCCAAAATGCATCACTTCGCATTTATCTGGATTAAATTCCATCTGCCACCTCTCCGCCCAATTTTCCAGCCTATCTATATCCTGCTGTATTGCCCGACAATGTTCATCGCTATCCGCAAGTCCAGCCATCTTCATGTCATCCGCAAACCTGCTGATAACACCAGTTACACCTTCTTCCAAATCATATATATATATATATATATATCACAAATAGCAGAGGTCCCAGTACAGAGCCCTGCAGAACACCACTGGTCACAGACCTCCAGCCGGAAAAAGACCCTTCGACCGCTACCCTCTGTCTCCTATGGCCAAGCCAGTTCTCCACCCATCTAGCCACTTCTCATTTAAAAGGAAACTGGATCTGCTGTAACCTGAAAAGCCAGGTGCTGGGAAGTTGAAATAACTTCCCAGTTATTTTTTTCTTTTTTTTGTTGGGCACAGACACAATGGGCTGAATGGCCTCTTTCTCCACTGTAACTTTTCTATGGTTCTACAGGAGAAACATGGATACGAAATGGGTTGAGTAACAAGAAACAAAGAACCATGGTGAATGGTTATTCTTCAGACTGGATGAAGGTTTATAATGGAGTTTTCAGTGGTCCGTGTTCGGACACCTGCAGCTTCCTGGTGTATATTAATGACCTGGACTTTGATATACAGGGCACAATTTCAAAATTTTGCAATGCTGGGTAGCATTGTAAACTAAAAGGAGGATATTGTAGAAATTTAGCAGGATGTAGGTTAGTGGAATGGGCGGACAAGGAGCAGATGAAATTTAATACGGAGAAGTGTGAAGTGATTCATTTTGGTAGGAAGAATAAGAAGAGGCAGCATTAAATAAAGGGTAGAATTCTAAAGGGAACATAGGAGCAGAAGGGTCCAGGTGTCATGTGGGATGTTCGACCACAGTTTGTCTGTTAATTCACATGTTCCTCTTATTAACCCTGAATGTTAAGAGTATAAGATAAATATTGTAAATTGTTATCTTTTTGACCTTGTATAGCAAGACTTATTTTTGTTTGTTCAAAACCTGGAGAATCTTGTGGCCTTAGCTTAGCAAGTGTCTTGAATCTCAAACTTTATCTACTTTAACAAAACGTTACTGACCCTTAACCATATCTTAGCATAAACTTGACCCACAGAAGATTTAAAGCAAAGATTTCCTCTACGTTTATGATGAAT
The DNA here is from genome assembly GCF_964213995.1 of Mustelus asterias. Classification (NCBI taxonomy): domain Eukaryota; kingdom Metazoa; phylum Chordata; class Chondrichthyes; order Carcharhiniformes; family Triakidae; genus Mustelus; species Mustelus asterias. The sequence continues at coordinate 83,222,024 of NC_135804.1, read as the reverse complement.
GGCTCTATATGCTCACTATAGTTAGGGATTCATTGTGCGCATACTGTGTGCATTGTGTTTGTGCACTCTGAAAGAAAGACGTGAATGTCAAGTGGAATTATCAGCAAAAGTCTGAATTGTGAGTGGAAATGATTGTTCTGCTTTGTAAGCAATAATGTGAAGGACTAGAGAGAGAGAAGTTAAGTCATAGGATGAAGCATTGCAAGTAGAGGGACTTGAGAGGAAACTTTGTAGCCATGAACATAGCTTTAATGGAAAACCACATGTTAGTATTTTATTTGGAAATACATGGACAAGACCATGTCAGACTTGAGAGATATCCAGTTAATAGCAGACAAGCCACAGGAAGGCTCCAAAGGTGTTTAAAATTGACAGGAAGCTCAACAGTCATGTTAATGCCTGAAGCATACTGGCTACCATGGATTTTAAAGTGATGTATAATTTGAGAGTTAACACTTTCTAAAGCCACAGAACTTAAAAAGATTTGTGAAATAATGATTGGAAGTTTAGGAAAAATAGTGTTTCTTAGGGGATGGAAAATGTCTAAGAAGAAACCAAAATGGTTTGTGCAATCAAAACTGAAATTATTCTTCCAGTTCTCTATACATAGCATGTACTAGGTCAGGATTGCCTTGACGGAATCTTGCAAACTGATTTTCTGCAGCTAATGTGTTGACCTTCAATACCAGAACTCAGTAAGCATCAGTAAAGGTCATTCGCTCCATCACCCTTGCTTCAGTATCTGTGAGCTAAAATTTGGAAAACTAAACATTTAATTTGATGAAGAGCAACAGGAAGGACTTTGTGAATATGAATGGAAGAGGATATCATTATGAAATTGGAACTGATTCCTGTAACAGAAGAAACAATTTGGAAATAGATGAAAGGCAACTTGGGGAAGGGAGCCAATGGCAATGGTTAGGATGCTTGCACTGCCAATGTAAAATAGTTGTGCAGCATTAATACATACAACTATTGAAAAATCCAAGTGTGCCATAAATAAATGAGTTTTAAGTGATAGAGTTATTCACTTATAAATTACAGAATACATCATGCAACCAGCATTTTTGCTAACCATCATTAATTTCATGAAAGCAACCATGTTTTGTCATGTTGCAAGAACAGAGTTACTCCCTATTCTAGTGGAGTGCAGTTTGGCAGGATTTCAGAACCTTGCTTTCAGGACCACTGTACATGTGCGATTCATTCCAAACTTGACATTCTAAAATCAAGCAGCAGTTGCAACTGTGCAGCCATAACATTAGCCTAGAATTCTTGTACTAATCTCCATGGGTGAAAAGGACATGAGGAAAATATTCATCTTTTTCTTTTTCTTAGGTGCCTATGTCTTTCTCAAGGATCCACCTGAAGGATTCTTCCCCAGAATGGGCGTGATAACAGTATCTGGATTGGCTGGATTAATTCTGGCATCAAGAGGTAGATAGTGATCATGGAACAATCATTTCTTTAGAACAAGGATAAACTCTTTGGATACACATATCAATGGGTTCACATTACTTCAGATTTGTTACCTGTAATTGTGGCTGTCAATCTAATTTCATAGAATCAACACTGAAGGAGGCCATTTGACCCATGAGTCCATGCTGGCTCACTGCAGGATCAATATAGCTCGTCCCACTTCCATGGCCTTTACCTATAGCGCTGCATTTTTTTTTCCTCTTAAAGTGCTTATACAATTCATTTTTGGAGGCCAGAATTGAATCTACCTGTACCACCAGTCAGACGGTGCATTCGGATCCTAACTACTCACTGTAACATCAATTTTTCCTCATGTCGCCTTTGATTCTTTTACCAATCATAAGATTTAGGAGCAGAAGTCGCCATGCAGCCCATCGAGTCTGCTCCACCATTCAATGAGCTCATGACTTTTCCATAAGAATCATCTTAAAATCTATGTCCTCGGGCTCTCAACCCATCTGCCAAAAGGAACAGTTTCTCTCTACCTATTCTGTTTGGACCCTCATGATTTTGAACACCTTTCTCAAATGTCCTCTCAACCTTCTCTGAGGAGAACAACCCTAGCTTCTCCAATCTGTCCACATGACTAAAGTCCCACACCTCTTCATATCCTTCCTAAAGTGTCTTGCCCTGAATCGGACCCGATCTAAGGCTGACCAGAGTAAAGGTTCATCATAACGTGGGATCATAATAGCACAGAGGCAGCCCATTCGGTCCATTGAGTCCAGCTGGATACCTGTAGAGTGATCCAGTCGATTCCATTCCCCTGCTCTACTCCTGTAACTCTGAACATTTATTTTCCTTGTGTCCATCTAATTTTCTATCAGCACTTAAAAGCTGCATAGGTAATCATATGAATAAGCAAAATGCAAATCCTCAGAAAGTTCTTCCTTAACCATGTGAAATGGTGTTTGGATAATGATTGGTAATTGTGATTATCTGCCATTTTCTCCAGTTGTGCCTCAGTTAGAAAGTCTATAGCCCCTTTCACAACCTAGGTTTCCCAAAGTGCCTTACAACCGAAAAACGTTTGAAGTATAGTTACAGTTGTAATGTTGGAGATACAACAGCCCAAGGGTCTGAAGCAAGGTTCCCTCAAACAGCAATGAAATAGGTTGACTGCTTTAGTGATATTGGATAAAAGATGAATATTGACCAGAACACTAGGGAGACTCTGTTGCTCTTCCAATAGTGCCATGAGATCTTTTTGTGTTAACCTAAGGGCAGATGGGGCTAGGTTTAACATTGCATCTGAAAGTCAACACCTCTGAAAATGCAGTACTCTCGCCATAGTGCACTAGAGTATCAACCTAGATTATGTACTGACATCTCTGACAATTACTTCAAGGGAAGAAGTTATCAAAACATCAACCCAACACCAATTAGAATGAAGGCCTGGTTAACAGCAACATTGTTGAAACTCTACAACAGGTAGGCTCAAAAAGACACCAGGAAGTTTATACTAAGAAAAACAAACAACATAATTAATTAAGAAGGAAGAAGATAGAGACCAGAATCAATAGATAAATACTGGAGGAGAGAAGAACCAAAAAAGGATGGGAAGTGTTTTTAACTGAACAACTGACAGAGAAAAATGGTTTGGAATGATGAGCTGTTGAGAACCATTTGACAAAATCGTTGGCAAGTGAAATGAACAGAGTGAGGATATTTAAGAGAGACCTGAAAGGCTTACATTAAAAAGCCTAGCTTCCATATATAGGTGAGGACAGGTTAGATTTAAATAAGAAAAGCAGAGTTAATCATAGAATCCAACTGTGCAGAAGGAGGTCATTTGGCCCATCGAGTCTGCACCAACCACAACCCCACCCAGGCCCTATCCCCATAATCCCATGCATTTACCCTAGCTAGCCCCCTGAATTTAGGGGCAATTTAGCATGGCCAATCTACCTAACCCGCACATCTTTGGACTGTGGGAGGAAACTGGAGCACCCGGAGGAAATCCATGCAGACACGGGGAGAATGTGCAAACTCCACACACTGTCACCCAAACCGGGAACTGAGCCTGAGTTCCTGGCACTGTGAGGCTGCAGTGCTAACCATTGTGCCACCGTTTCGCCTCTGTGCCACTGTTTAAGTTGATATGTCTGCTACCCCACCATTTCTCCAACCACTAAATAAATGCCATTCTTCGGTGTTGGAATCGTTGATGCTGATGGTTTGTTCATTATTTTAAGTTGATTTAGTTTGCAACATGACTTTGTTAAAACATGGCTTCAAAAATCTTGCAGCAACCTTTCTGTGATGTGTTATTTGCACTAACTGATTTGATTTTGCATAGGTCCGCAGTTTAAGAAGATGTTGTATCCTGCAGGACTTGCAACTGTAGGAATGGCCATTTGTTACCCTCAAGAAGCTATTTCAGTAGCAAAGGTAATATTTCACACCATTTTTATTAGTGTTATATTTTTCTTCTGATATGTGAATGATTACAAGGGTATGCAGTGTTCAAAAGCGTAATGTGGTTTGGGAGTGGAAGCTTTACTTTCGAAGTAGTTGGGCATACTCGACAAACTGAATGCATCTCTGATTTTGGTGTAATAACGCTTATTATTGAAACCTGTATGGACTCGATGCTTTTTTTTATGTGATGAACAATGAATTAATCTGCTTCTTAGGTGGAGCTAATGTTGGAAGAATAAGGAGTGAAATCAATTGGTTGGAGTTTAAATTATTTTTCCATTTCGGGTGGCAACCTTTTTTGAATTAAAAAACTATTTTGATCAGTCAACATTGAAAACATTTCTTCGTGGTCAAACAATTTACATGGATGTATCATGTTTAATGTAATTGGATAAAGTCCCAAGGTGCTTAATGAACAATATTAATAAAAGCTTATTTTAACATACAGCTGCAGAAGGAGAAATCATAAAGATGCCCAACAGCTTGAACAAGAGAAAGCTTTATAGGAGTGTCTTAAAGAAGGATAGAGAGGTTAAGGGGGTGAATATCAAGGTATGGGACCAAGGCAGCTGAAAACAGGGTGGCACAATGGTTAGTACTGCTGCCTCACAGCTGCAGAGACCAGGGTTCAATTCCTGGCTTGGGTCACTGTCTGTGTAGACTTCGCACATTCTCCCTGTGTCTGCGGGGTTTCCTCCGGGTGCTCCGGTTTCCTCCCACAGTCCCAAAGACGTGCTAGTTAGGTGTATTGGCATGCTAAATTCTCCCTCAGTGTCCCCGAACAGGCACCGGAGTGTGGCGACTAGGGGATTTTCACAGTAACTTCATTGCAGTGTTGATGTAAGCCTACTTGTGACACTAATAAATAAACTTAAACTTTAAAACATGGCCAGTAATAGTAGAGCGATTAAAGCAGAAGAAGCCAGAATTTGAGGAGCACAGCAATCTGAGCATTGTAAGGCTATTTATAGCAAGTTAAGAAATAGGCAGCTGAGTTCTGGATAAGTACTTTATTGGACATGTAATTGGTCATTTTAAAATTCCAAATGATAATTTTCTTTTGGGTTTTGGTGTTAATACTATTAGAAAACTTGGTAGAGGGCGCATCAATTTACCAAACATGTATGAACAGAATAATTTATGTGCTAGGATACAATTTTGAACAGTGAAATTGTTAATGTTATCCTTTTCTTTTAGTTCTCTGGCCAGAAGATGTATGCTGTCAGCCATGGCAGTTATGAGCTTGTTCGATTTCTCTGGAAAAGAAACGCTGCAAAGAAAGAGAGAGACCTGGAGGTAATTTTGATTTCTATACAAAGTAGTCATTGGACCAGTATTTTAACATAACGTGAAAATTGAATGAAATGCATAAATTCTTTAGATCATATAAATATAATACACTTATTAGAAATGATAAGTGTAGCTTGCAACTACTTTTTCTGCATTTGCATTGTGTGTTAAGCTGTGTTGTGTCGTGTTTCACTTGACATTCATAATGAAATTGATTTTTTGATGCTCATGGCATGGATTGATTACCCTTTTCATATGGAAATGCAAAGCATAAAATGATCCTCAACTACAACATTGACTCTGTTGCCTTGTTTAGTATTAAGAGGGGTGTTGGATTCAGTCCTGGACCTGACCTCTCTGTATTTGGTAACACTATTTTCATCTCCCAATGTTTCTCTCGTCCCCTGTTCTTCTGAAAGTGCTCATTGAGTTCTATATGGGCAAGCATCTCTCCATCACCATTCTTAATGAGATCAGTTATGTCAGCACTGAGTATGAACTATTTTCTCAGTACCTCCCTGCTCTAAGCCAGTTGATGGATTTTGGAACCAACAGATGTATAAACATGGCCTTGATATCTCTTCTCTTATCCAACCTACTAACCTCCATATCCCATTCTCCACGGTGTATTTTCTGACTAATGTCTGCTATGTGGACCAGCTGAAGAAATTTGAAGATTAAATGAAAAGAATTGTTAATAAACATTGTGCAGTTTTATAACCAGATTTTCTTCAGCTGGTTCCATTTATTACACGAAGGAAGTTGAAAAAAGAGGAAACATACACATGGTGTGAAATGGCATTTGGAATTCAGGAATTAATCTCATTTGCCAGTTTAGTAGCTAGCATTCTCCTAACCTCAGCTGTTTCACAAATATTAAGATGGGTCTTGAGCAAGACTGAAATGTGCATACTGCTTCCAAAGGTCATTGGATTCAACAGGAAGGATGCACATCCTGGGAGTTCAGAAACATTGATTATTAAAATGTCATGAACAAATATAGAAAATATTCAAAACGACCACTGGAATGTTAGCCTAAAACCGTGAGGATGAGAATACAAGGGGGCAGTGTAGCAGTCACGCTTCAGTGAAACAAAGCCCTGGTTAGACCACTGCAGGAGTACTGTATGGTACAGAGGGACCTGGTACATGAATCACATTGGGATGCAGGTACAGCAATTGATTGGGAAGACAAATGGAATGTTAGCATTTATTTCAAGGAGAATCGAATATTAAAGAAGGGAAGTAATGTTACAGTTGTACAGGGTGTCGGTGAGACCACACCCAGAGTATTGTGCACAGTTTTTGTTACTTAAGAAAGGATTTAATTACATTAGAAGTAGCTCAGAGAAGGTTCACTCGACGGATTCCTGGGTTGAAGTGGTTATCTTATAAGAAAAGGTTGAACAGGTTGGGCCTATATCCCTTGGAGTTTAAAAGAAAGTCTAGACTGAAACAAACAAGATCCTGAGGGGACTTGCCAAGATGGATACAGAATATTTCCCTTGGTGGGAGGAGTCTAGAACCAACAGACCCAGTTTAAAAATGCAGGGTCTCCTATTTAAGATTGAAGTGCAGATTTTTTTTTTCGTCAGGAGTCATTTGTTTGTGGAATTCTCTTCCCCAGAGAGCAGAGGAGGCTGAGTCATTGAATATGTTCAAAGCTGAGTTGGATAGATTTTTATTAGCAAGGGAGCAAATTGTTACTGGGATATGAGTTAGGATGCAGATCAGACAAGGTTTCTTGAATGGCAGAACAGTTTGAAAGCTTAAATACACCCTGTTCCTATCTGATGTCCTGAGGATCATCAAACATGGGATAATTCAACACGCTTCATTTGGAAAGAATACAAATTCGGAAAGGTTCATCAGAGCAGTGGCTACTGTCCTTTTGAATGTCTAATCAGGTAACAACATGTAGCTTGTTTATGAATCCAGAGTTCAAAATAGGCCTTTGATTTGCCATTCATTGCTACTTTTGTCTCATGTAGTGCTGAAAAGGGTGTCAGATGTGTGTGAATCTGAGGTGGTCACTCTTAAAGCTGATGTCTTTGTGCTTGCTTTTTGTTTTCTTCCTTCCCCCTAACATTCTTGGAGATGACTAATTTGCATTGGTATTTTAGGGCTCTGTATTAGTCTGGCCCATTTTTATTTGTAAGTCTGCACAAGGTGGTGGATAATGGCAAAGGGAAGTGCTAATTAATGCTAATTTACATTAATTAATAATTTCTGCAATTCATCTAATTAAGGTTAATATATAAAATCCTTTCAATCCAGGTACTGAAATTAAGTTGAGAATGCAATCACCCAACCACTTTTTACAAATGTATTCAACAACTTGCATTTATATGCAACTTGTATTTAAATAGCCCCTTTAATGTGCTAAAATGTCCCAGTATGCTTAAGCACATTGTTAAAAAAATAATAACTTTGATGCAAAGATATCAGAACAGATTAAAGCCTGGTTAAACTTTATGAGCAGCCTAAAGAATCAGATGGAGGCAGAGAAGTTTAGGGAGGGAATGCCAGCGCTTTTCGCCTCAGCAATTGGAAATGGTTGTCAATTATGGAGCAGTTAAAATCGAGAATATGTATTAGTTGCAAAGTCAATAAAAGTAAACACATTTCCAAATGAGCATAAATTTTAACAAAAAAGCATGCTATTCACTCACTCTTGCTAATTAATAGGAATTAAATTGTAAATGCAGACAGGTTGGGGGAAAAGTAATACTTCAAATTCACTTATTTGGAATTGATTTTTTACGTAGAAATCAGATCCTATCGAGGTAATGTCATCTATCCAAAGCAAAAACTGAAAATTTTGGAATCACACAGTGAACTCTAAGGATCAAAGTTTAAAGTTAACCTGTCTTTTATTTTCACAGGTACTGAGGGATGTACCATGTTGTTCCACCTTTTCCTTTCACATTTTTGATTTCCAACATTCGCACTGTACGAGTTTTCTTTTCATCCGTCTTCCTGTCTTTCCTCCTTGTTCGAGCTTGTCAGCAGTTTGTGTAATCAGAGCAATTCAATGGCCAAGTCGAAGGCCCTCGGACATTCCAGAGTTAAATCTCTTCGCAATAAATTGATTGAAAATGATCCACTGCTGTACATTTTTGATCAAACTTTGTAAAACTAAACTGAAGGGAAGCCTTTCCAGTAGAATGAGCATTCTACTACTGCAAAACCTACGTGGAAGTAGATTTGAATATCAATCACAGTTAAATATTTACATTGTTATACTCACCTAAAATTCAACTCTATCATTGTTTTGTTTCTTATGTATAAAGTGATTCCCTGATCCAAGTGGGCCACACTGAGTTGAGGAACCTGGGGCCACATTATTGTAGATTTGTCCCAGATGCTGTTGTCTGTAAACACAGCTTTCTTTAGGGAGTGTAGAATTGCCCCATTGGCTAAAGTAGCTAACGATTACATTTTGATTTATAAAGTGTAATTGTTATAGGGTACATGTTTGTTAGTGTAATAATGCAAATAAGCTGGTCAGTGGGGAACAATTAGTAGTAGGCCTGATAGCAACATTTGTACAGGATGTGAAATAGTCAGAAGGTGATAAGAGCATGGATGAAAGTTTTAATGGCAGTGGGGATGAGCTAGGGGAAAAGATGGATGATGTTTTGGAGGTGCAGACTGGCAATCCTAATAACAGATTGGATATGGGGAAGGGCTGCTGAAGCTCAACTCAGGGTTGGGAAACATATTGAGATAGTGCACTGTCAAGCTGTGTGGGAGGGGAGGTATATAATGCAGGGATCCTGCAAGAAACTAAAAAGCAGCTTCAATCTCGAAACTGGCCACAAAAGAAATTCTGCCTTATGTACAATCTGTGTTAATATTAAACTGGCACTTAAATATTCTACTTGCTTGAAATAAGCACTAAAGTAAGTTCTGCATTTTTATTGTTGTTGTGTTAATTGTTCATTTTAGACCACTAAAGCACAGGAGGACCAGCTAAAGCAAGAAAGCACAAACACTACACTTACAGAGGAATTGCCTCAAAAACTACTACAGTCAGAAGCTACCTTTGTGCCAACAGAAGGTATTTACCAGCATTTCCACTGTTGTCAACCAGTTTGGATATTAGTAATGTGCATCCTATCTTAACATAGGATTGCATTGAATATATGGCATAGAGACAGAGCATTCAGCTCGCCCAACCCATGGTGACATTTATGTTCCACTCGAGCCTCCTCCCATTTTTCCTTATCTAAATCCATTATTGTAACTTTTAATTTCCTTCTCCTACTTGTCGAACTTCCTCTTAAATGCATCCATACTATTTGCTTCAGCCATTCTCTGTGGTAGTGAGTTGTGCATTCTCACCCCTCTTTGGCTCTCCCAGCTACAGAAATTCCCCCAAGCACCCCCAATGACAGCATGAACTGTGGATGTCCTTGACGATCTTCTATCTCTTCTGTTTTGAGAGGACTCTCAGATGCTGGTGAAGTTACTTACAACTTGAATAACCAGAAGTCTACACCCACGTTTTTGGGTAAAGACATTTCTTCTGAATTTCCTATTTTATTTCTTGGTGACTATCTTATATTGATGGCCTCTAAGTTATGCTCTTCCCTACAGTGAAAAAAACAATCTCTGTAGCCATTCTATCAAAATCTTTCATAATTTTAAAGACCACTATTACATCACCGTCTGCTCTTTTTTTTCAGACGAGAGACCCAGCCTGCCAGTCATATATAATATATACATACCCACGTATTTCTGGTATATCATCTTTGTAAATTATCTCTGCGTGGTCTTCAATCCTTCTATATCTTTTTTATAATATGTCACCCAGCACTGCAAGCAACAGCCCTTGGGGTAAATTTTCCAGTCCTGCAAAGTGGTAATCATTGCAGGTGGAGGGAAAATTTGACGGACCTTTTAAAGATCTTTTGATTTCAGGTGGGAATTTCTGGTCTCGGGGTGGGTGTGACTGGAAAATCCCATCCTAAGTGTTGTCCAACCAAGGTTTAATACGGATTTACCACAGCTTCCTACTTTTCAATTCTATCCCTTGAGAAATTAAGTCCAGTTCTTAGTTTGCTTTTTTTTAAATGGCCTTGCTGACCTGTGTTGCAACTTTTAGTGATTGGTGTATTTATACTTGAGATCCCTTTGTTCCTGTGCCCCACATATTGTATGGAAGGTGCAACTCTAAGTTTTATTTATTCTTTTATGGGATGTGGATGTCACTGGCAAGGTCAGTATTTGATGCCTGTACCTAATTGACCCTGCACTATCTGGCCATTACAGAGGGCAGTTAAGAGTCAACCACGCTGCTGTGGATCAGGAATCCCTGTAACCAGACTGGGTAAGGATGACAGATTTCCGTCCCTAAAGAGAATCAGATGGGTTTTTATGAGGATTGATAGTTTCATAATCATCATTATTGAGATGAGCTTTCAAGTCCAGATTTTATTAATTGAATTTAAATTACACCAGCTGCTGTGGTGGGATTTGAACCTGTGTCCCCAGAGAATTATCTTGGCCTTCTAGATTATGAATCCAGTGACATTATCACTATGTCACCATTTCCCCACCTAAATGACCTCTGTATTCCTCCTACCAAAATGTACCACGTCACATTTACCTGTGTTGAAATGCACTTGCCAATTATTTGCCCAAAAGTATTAATAACCTACTATAATTTTTTCCGGTCCTTCTTAATATTGACTATCCCTCTCCAATTTGGTGCCACCTGCGAATTTAGAAATCGTGTGTTTGATTCCAAATTCCTAAATATGTTGGCAAATTGTGAACAGCTATAGTCCCATAACTGATCCTAATGGAACATCATTTCCCACCTTCTGCCACCCTGAATAACTACCCTTGACTCCATTACTCTGCTCTGTCTTCAAGTCAGCTAGAAATCTGTTCTGCTACTTATACTTGACTCCACATTCTCTGAACTCACTCATTAGTTTATTATGGAGCATCTTATTGAAGACCTTTTGAAATCTAGATGCATTGCACCTACTGCATTACTGTTGTCTATTTTCTCAATTACCACATCAAAAAATTCAATAAGATTGGTCAAGCAAAAGTTTCCCTTTTGAAATCTATGTTGACAATTCACTATTTTTTACTCATTTCTAGATGTTCCATTTGCTCTTTTATTTGGGTTTTTTTCATATCACCTATGTTTAACTGACTGGTCTAGAATTTCCTGAACATGTTCTATCCCCTTCATCAAATGGGATTAGCTAACTGCTAGACCTTTGACACTACCTGCTTTTCAAAGAACTATTAAATATCTACAGCAACATTACTGCTCTGCCTTCCCTAGTTTATCATTGTAGAATCACCATAGAATCCCTTAAGTGCAGAAGGAGGCCATTCTGCCCGACTCTCTGAAGAACATTTTAACCAGGCCTGCACCCTCCACCCCCCATTCCCATAACCCCACGCATTTAGCTAGTCCACCCAACCGGCATGCGGCGTTGGAGGGAGGAGGTGGGGGATCTGTCTGGGAGGTGTGCGAAGGGAAGGTGCTGACAACAACACCACTGCAAAAGGCTTCAGGCGATCTGCTCGAAGGCTCCTACCAGGGCAGGAAGATGAGGAGGCAGAGGAGCACACCGCCACCCAAGGTGCGGCGGGAGCGCCCACCATGTCAGACTGCATTGCATTCCTGGGAATGCTGCAGCCTCTGGCTGGTCAATGTCAAGAAGGCGTTATCGGCCGCTGGCTATGACGTGCTGCGGATCAACTTGTGGGTGAATCAGGAGATACGGAACTTGGTCAGCGGTGGCTCATTGCTGCTGACGGCGGGCTCAATCAGCTTCAACTGGCAGCACCTGGAGTGCCAGAGATGCCCAGCCGCCACCCTGGGCTTTTGTGGTGGGGATTGGGACAGCAGCAGAGAGCGGCCATCAGGCCCAGAGCCAAGATGAAGAGGAGCCCGACTCAGGTGAAGAAGAAGAAACCGGGAGGAGGAGACTGGAGGATGGGAGATGGTGGCAGGCAAAAGAAAAGCGATCAGTGGCTGGGCTGCTCCGGTAAGCAGGCAAGGAGCCTGCACAGAGGAGGTGATCTAACTGCCGGGCAGGAAGATGAAGAAGAGGAGGCAGCAATTGAGAGAGAAACCGAGGGAACAACCAGGTGGCAAAGGGGCAAAACAGTGAAGGAGGAAAAATAAGCCTACGCATCTTTGAACCCTAAATGGCAATTTAGCATGGCCAATCCACCTAACCTGCACATCTTTGGACGTTTTTTAAAATATGTGAATGCAATCCATCCAAACCAGGGACTTCATTGGGTTCGATTAGGTTAATATCTCCATTTTTAAAAATGCCTTTATCGCATTTCTCATCTCTTTCATTCTTTCACGTGGTGTGCATGTCGCTGGCAAGGCCTTATTTGTTGCCCATCCCTAATTGCCTTTGAACTGAATGGCCTGCTAGGCCATTTCAGACAGCAGTTATAAGACAACCACATTGCTGCTGGTCAGGAGTTACATCGGCCAGATTGGGTAAGGACGGCAGGTTTCCTTCCCTAAAAGACATTAGTGAACCAGATGGGTTTTTAGCAACAGTCGACAATGGTTTCATGGTCACCATTAGTGTGACCAATTTTTCAATTCCAGATTGTTAATTTAATTTAAATACCACTCATTGTCATTGTGTGATTTGAACCCATGTCCCCAGAATATTAGCATGGGTCTCTGGATTACTAGTCCAGTGACAATTAATACCGTGCCCCTCCCCCTCAAGATTCAGTGTTATGTCTATCATTTCAATCTCCCTGGTAAATGGCAAAGCAAAATGATTATTTAATATTGTTGCCATCTCTCTATCGTTACCTGTGGTATTATCCAGACTATCCTACAATTATTCTATTTCCATCACAGCATTTCCTTCTCTTATTAATATGCCTGTTTATTTGTTTCATGCTCCTTGATAATTTAATAATTCCTCTTTGTATTCCTTGTTTTTTGACTTCTCTCCCAATCCCTTTGTATTCTGTTTTGTAATTTACTCCTCTGCTGGCTATGTACTTAATGTATGTGTCTTTCCTAAAACCCTCATTTGTTTCCTTGTGCCTTTATTCATCCAATGAGTCCATATGTTCCTTTCAGCGAGATATATTCCCTGCTCTCCGAACACACTCTTAAATATGAATCATTGTTTTTCTATATCATTATTTGTCAGTGTTGTTTCCCATTTTATTTTCTGAAGTTCTATTCTCGGACCGTCAAAATAAGCTTTCCTCCAATTTTATTCTCAAAACTCACCCACCGATCCTACCTGCTTTATCTTTTCAGGTTTTGTTGTCTCCTGCTTCCCCTCTTGGACCACTCTTGTTTTGTAAAATAACCAGAACAGCACCTTCACTCACATTGCCAAATTCTGTCACTCACCAAATTCCTTGAATTAATTAGTCTGCCAAAGCTGTACTCTGTGAAGTTGGACTTTGTGTGTACGCAAAACCTTCTCATGCAGCCACTGTAGAATTATTTCTGAAGGGCAGCACAGTGGTTAGCACTGCTGCCTCACAGCGCCAGGGACCACCCGGGTTCAATTCCGGCCTCGGGTCACTGTCTGTGTGGTGTTTGCACTTTCTCCCCTGGGTTTCCTCCAGGTGCTCCGGTTTCCTCCCACAGTCCAAAGGTGTGCGGGTTAGGCTGATTGGCCATGTTAAATTAACCCTAGTATCAGGGAGATTGGTAGGATAAATATGTGGGGTTGCAGTGCATAGGTGGGATTGTGGTCGGTGCAGACTTGATGGGCCGAATGGCCTCCTTCTGCACTGTAGGAATTCTATGAATCTGTTCTATATTTGTATCAACAGAAATTCCAAACACCCGAGTCAGCACCTGCTGATCAAGTAACCAGTTCCAACAGCCACCTGCCACTGAGCAGGCACGGTGGCACAGTGATGAGCACTGTTGTCTCACAGCTCTAGGGACCCTAGTTCGATTCCCTGCTTGGGTCACTGTGCGTAGTCTGCACGTACTCCCCATGTCTGCGTGGGTTTCTTTCGAGTGCTCTGGTTTCTTCCCACAGTCCAAAAGACGTGTTGCTTAGGTGCATTGGCCATGCTAAATTCTCCCTCAGTGTACCTGAACAGGTGCCAGAGTGTGGCGACTAAGGGATTTTCACGGTAACTTCATTGCAGTGTTAATGTAAGCCTACTTGTGACACTAATAAACAAACTTAAACTTAATTTCCTAACAGTGCAGTTGCCCAATGGGCAGCTTGTTTACCACTGTCTAAGACTATGGAAAAATGCAAATAAAGGTTAAAGTTGACTTAAATGCTAAATGTGAAGCTTAACTAAATTTTCAGAGATCACTTATGAAATTCCCTGAGTTAAGTACTCTATTGAAACAGTACTCCCTCAAGCTGGATTACTTTGTACATAAGCAAAACCTCTAGAACTTAAACTAGCTGAAATTCCAAAAACATGAGTTATATTAAATACAGAATTATTTCTATATCGTTCAATTGATCGACTTCTCTGGATTCTCACTCCTCCCTCCATGGTTTCCCTCCCCCTGCCCCAGCTCCAACCATTCTTTTTATCTGGCTAGTAGTAGGTCATATGATCTTTTATTTCAAACAAATTGCAACAACGACCTATTGCCCTGCTTCTGAAGTGCAGTGTGGTGTAAAACCACATGTATAATTATATCATCCTGGGGCAGTAAGGTTTTCTGACCGGTCTTTTAGATATCAGACTTTTTCTTTTTCTTCATGTTCTGTTAATGAATATTGGAACCAGTTGGCTTTTTGTATTAAGCATGATAGAAATTTATCTTTGACACTTGAAGTACAACAGTTTGAATTATTGTTTTCAGTTGTGTTATTATGAAGCATATTTCAGAAGTCCAGTATAAAATTACATCAGTCTTTTAACTTTTTGTTCATATAACAGAAAAGCAAATGGTTGCAATTGACCCCAACCTGATGGACCATGGTCAGTCAAATCCTGAAGATGCAGACATGTACAGCACTCGAAGCTAAGGACCCAAATGACTGCAGACATTTACAATATGCTTTCTGGTATTTCAGAGTCATCGTTGGCAATGGAACATATTTGTATATCCAGAACCCTTAATGACCACCATTTATGTGAGAGTATGAATTTATTTCATTATACAGTGTTTATTTATTTGTATGTCTAAAAATGTGTTGCCTATAAACCTGTTTCCTGCTAAGATTTTACACATTCAATTGGCACATTTAATAAATAAATGAGATTGCTGTTTCTGTTTATAACATGTTGTTTGATGGTGTACACAACATCCAGAAAATAAATACTGCAGAAAAACCATGTAGATCTTTGTTCCTGGGAATATATGAGGTGATAGTTTACTGGAAGAGCTGAATGGGATTGTTTTGTTAGCACTTTTTCCTCAGCTTCCAACCCACTGGAACATGTTGAATTCTAATCTTTTCTATCAGTAAGCTAAGGATATGATGGAGCAGTGATGAGGGAGGAGGGTGGGTGCATTCTCTTTAGGAAGACTTAACCATAATGACATCCACGTGTGCAATGCTCTGATCCTGTTCACACCTTGGGGAGCACAAAAAGATCATTTAATTGAAATCACTTTTTGTTGTTTTACAGTACCACATTTTTTGCATTCTGAATGGAAGCTCCAATTCCCACATCACACTATTCACTTTCCAGATCTTGCTCCCAAGCCCAAGTCGCCAGCAATTGCGAGCTGTGGTGAGTGACTTGGCCGAGTCCGCCGCCTCCCCTTTTACAGAAAATACTTTCCTGTGCTTAACCAATAAAAGGACCTTGCTTTGTGAAGAATTTTAGTGCTATTCAATTAGACCCAGCTTGGGAGGGATTATCTCATTGCGATTTGCATGTGTTGGAAGATATTTAAACTATTCTTCCTACCGAGCTGGAATGGGGATTGAACCCCACACCGTTGGCACCACTAGCCAAACTGATCTATACTGGGTGTCCAGCCCACTGAGCCAACAGCCCCAAACTCCTTTATTTTTTAAACAATGTTGTGTAGTGACAGATCCATGCTTCTGCGCAAGACCTTGACATTTAATAGGTGGATCCATTTCTAAAAATAGCCAGTTTCTAAATGTTTGCAGTAGATACCATTTATTTCTTCAATGATTCAACCACAACAAGAACATTTGACAAAATGATATTTATATATAAGTAATTAGGCAGTTAAGAGATGTTACTATCTCTAGGTTTGACTTGAAAGGGAGCTGGCTAAGCTTAGAATGCCATGTATTCCAAATTGGATAATAGGTGGCTCCAATATTTGGATAAGAAACTGTAGAAGAGATATAAATAGTGGTTTTATACAAGTGTTTTGCATTCTGTTAATAGAACAGTTTGTGTTAGCCCAAATGTTACGTTGATCTGTTAGATTGAAGGCATAGAATTGCAGTCAAGAACAGAACAGAATAGGTCAAAAATAAAACACAAAAAATGTTGAATGAAACCATTCACTCTTATTGTGCCATAAAAAATGAGTAACCTACTGACTTTTTCTGTGGCCATGTTCAGCTTTACTGCTTGGGTATTCTAGAGGAATAAATAAATGTGACACTAGCTTCCGGGGCTGACTCAGGCATTCTGTCACTAAAAAAGATATATAGAGGGTCAGGTAGTATTGAAGAAGCAGGGAGGCTGCAGAAGGACTTGGACAGGTTAGGAGAGTGGGCAAAGAGTGGCAGATGGAATACAATGTGGAAAAGTGAGAGCTTATGCACTTTGGAAGGAGGAATGGAGGCATAGACTATTTTCTAAATGGGAAAATGCTTAGGAAATCAGAAACACAAAGGGACTTGGGAGTCATTGTTCAAGATTCTCTTAAAGATTAAAGTGCAGGTTCTGTCGGCAGTTAGGAAGGCAAATGCAATGTTAGCATTCATGTCGAAAGGGCTAGAAAGAACATGGATATACTCCTGAGGCTGTATAAGGCTCTGGTCAGATCCCATTTGAAGGTTTGTGAGCAGTTTTGGGCCCCATAATCTAAGGATGTGCTGGCCTTGGAAAGGGTCCAGAGGAGGTTCACAAGACTGATCCCTGGAATGAACAGCTTGTCGTATGAGGAACGGTTGAGGACTCTGGGTTGTACTCGTTGGCGTTTAGAAGGATGAGGGGGGATCTTACTGAAACTCACAGGATACTGCGAGGCCTAGATAGAGTGGACATGGAGAGGATGTTTCCACTATTTGGAAAAACTAGAACCAGAGGGCACAACCTCAGGCTCAAGGGACGATCCTTTAAAACAGAGATGAAGAGGAATTTCTTCAGCCAGAGAGTGGTGAATCTGTAGAACTCTTTGCCACAGAAGGCTGTGGAGGCCTGGTCATTGAGTGTCTCTAAGATAAATAGGTTCTTGATAAGGGGATCAGGGGTTATGGGGAAAAGGCAAGAGAATGGGGATGAGAAAAATATCAGCCATGATTGAATGGTGAAGCAGACACCATGGGCCAAGTGGCCTAATTCTGCTCCTGTGTCTTATAGGTGCAAAAAATGGTGCTCCTAGGCAGTAAAATATTCTGCTCAATAGTTACAAGAGTTCAGAGAAGTTAGTGTCAAAATAAGCTGAAAAAGTGGCCATTGTTTACTTTTCCTTGTAGTGGGTTCATTCCCTCAAACTAAGCTTTGTTGAATCACTTTATATGTTCAAATCCTGGCATATGGCTTCATCACATTTTGCCACTGATGTGATAGCTTTCTCTGTAAAGCTGGGTAGAAAATGGCAGACATGACTGCCAATTATCACTTAAACTTCCATAACTCCACAGCTTTGTTGAACAATCCTCTTGACAGATATACAGTTGGCTAATGATGCTAAACAGTAAAGAAGTCATAGCAAATTCCATTTTGTAATTCTCAAATTCTTAGCTAAAATAGTTCCCATAAAAAAATCTTTTCACAATACAAATCTGTATTAAGGACTATACATGGTGAAACAGAAAGGCACTTTTAGTTTATATATCAGCTTCGTGTTAATACACATCATCATTAGCCAATGCATTCATGCTGAATCAAGTGTCTGGTCAATTCCAATGCGAAAGGAACCTTTTGCAAGTTCATCCCAGCATGGTATCACTTGGAAAATATAGTCATTGAATTGCAGTGCAGTATACGAGGAGATCTCAGGAGCTTTTAATGCAAAGGAGATCTCAAATCCTCCTGCAGGAAGAATGCCTGTACCAAAAAAAATGTTCATTCCCTCAAATATGGAAAAGAATCATGTAGCATCCTTCTGCCTTGGCTGTCTTCTGGTGCTGCTTTCATTCCTCAGAAGCCAGTTTGATCATGTTCTCCTTACTGAATTTAAACAAATGCCACCCTTCCTGTTTGGACAGATCCAGAGCACCACGTCATGTGTAGTATTCTATAGCGGCTGTGTTCCACCCCACATCAATAAAATGCATACTGCAACATCGGTTCTGGATTGCTATCTAAACACAGTGCAACAAAAATCCAATTTAAATTGGTAACAAAAACAACGAGCTTTAAAATCCTAAAGCACCAATATATTTGATAGTTATTCAGAAATCTTGTATACTCATTTACCTGACTAATTTTCTTCAGGATTTCAGCTCCTATACCCAAACCTGCAAGCAAAAATCAAAGCTTTATTTCAAAATATCTTTTCATTTCCACACAGCAATATTTAGAAATTGGCTGATTCCTCAGGACACGATGAGGAAAGGGTTGGGAAAAAGTTGGCCTCTCAATCCTTCAAAGGATACAATTAGGATTTGTATAAATGCATTCAAGATACCAAGTGGAATAGAAATGGTGAATGCAGAGAACGCTTTTGCGCTAATCACAATCTTGTGCAGCAAGTGGGGGGAGAAGATAGGTACAGACAAGCTGTAGATAGGTGTCAGATATTCAAAAAGTGGAATGGTTTGTGAATATGATAGTGGAGTTAACTTTATTAAAGATCTAGATCTGTAATCCTGACATCTTGGTTTAGGGATACCGGGAGGGATACCGGGAGGGCTCCTGTTTACTCTAAGCCAACTCCACAAACTGACAATTACATTGTAAATGATATGTGTATGTCAGTCCCAACCAATGCTTGTTGGAGGCTGCCTCAAAGGATCTCTCCTTCATAGGACACTGCCCAAGGATTCCCCTTTCGACCCTGGACAAATATGGGAACAGGTGAACCTGCCTGCTTTGGAGGCGAGCTGAGTCAATGGAGGCCAGCTCAGTCAGAAATCTTTATCAAGTGCTGTAAACTGGAGAACAAAATATATCCATGTGTTTGGACCAGTATTTTGGTTAGTGCACAGAGGGGTGTTAGTTGAGACACTGGTGATGCCCCTCTTTGTGGTAATGTAGCCTGGAAGGTTCTTTGGAACAGTATGTAGATAGCCCAACTAGAGAGGGGGCTATACTGGATCTTGTTCTGGGAAATGAGCCCGGTCAGGTCGTCAAAGTTTCGGTAGGGGAACATATGGCAAATAGTGACCACAACTCTGTTAACTTTAGGATAGTAATGGACAAGGACGAGTGTTGTCCTAAGGGTAAGATGCTAAATTGGGGGAAGGCTAACTATAGCTGGATTAGGCAGGAATTGGTGGCCGTTGATTGGGAGAGGCTGTTCTGGGGTAAGTCCACGTCTGGCATGTGGGAGTCTTTTAAGGAACAGTTGATACAGCTGCAGGACAGGCATGTGCCTGTAAAAAGGAAGGATAGGAAAGGTAGGATTCGAGAGCCGTGGATAACCAGGGAAATTGAGGATCTGATCCAAAAGAAAAGAGAGGCGTACATTAGGTCCAGGCAACTGAAAACATATGCAGCTCTGGAGGAATACAGCGAGAGTAGGAAAGAACTCAAACGGGGAGTTAGAAGGGCAAAAAGAGGTCACGAAATGTTCTTGGCAGACAGGATTAAGGAGAATCCTAAGGCATTTTATTCATATGTTAGGAACAAAAGAGTTGTCAGGGAAAAAGTCGGACCTCTCGGACAAAGGAGGGGAATTATGCTTAGAACCCAAGGGAATAGGGGAGATTCATGTTTTGCATCGGTATTCACAAAGGAGAGGGACTTGTTGACTGGGAGTGTCTCAGAGGGAGGTGTTGACCCGTTAGAGAGAATCTCCATTACAAGGTAGGAAGTGTTAGGTTTTTTAGGTAGCATTAAAACTGACAAATCCCCAGGGCCTGATGGCATCTATCCTAGACTGCTCAGGGAGACGAGAGATGTAATTGCTGGGCCTCTGACGGAAATCTTTGTCTCTTCATTGGACACAGGTGAAGTCCCTGAGGATTGGAGGATAGCGAATGTGGTACCGTTATTTAAGAAGGGTAGCAGGGATAACCCGGGTAATTATCGGCCAGTGAGCTTGACATCCGTGGTAGAGAAGTTGTTGGAGAGGATTCTTAGAGACAGGATGTATGTGCATTTAGAACGGAACAATCTCATTAGTGACAGACAGCATGGTTTTGTAAGAGGGAGGTCGTGCCTTACAAATTTGGTGGAGTTTTTTGAGGAAGTGACAAAAACGGTTGACGAAGGAAGGGCCGTGGATGTTGTCTATATGGATTTCAGTAAGGCATTTGACAAAGTCCCTCATGGCAGGTTGGTTAAGAAGGTTAAGGCTCATGGGATACAAGGGGAGGTGGCTAGATGGGTGGAGAACTAGCTTGGCCACAGGAGACAGAGGGTAGCAGTCGAAGGGTCTTTTTCCGGCTGGAGGTCTGTGACCAGTGGTGTTCCACAGGGCTCTGTACTGGGACCTCTGCTATTTGTGATATATATAAATGATTTGGAAGAAGGTGTAACTGGTGTTATCAGCAAGTTTGCGGATGACATGAAGATGGCTGGACTTGTGGATAGCGATGAACATTGTCGGGCAATACAGCAGGATATAGATAGGCTGGAAAATTGGGCGGAGAAATGGCAGATGGAATTCAATCCAGATAAATGCGAAGTGATGCATTTTGGAAGAACTAATGAAGGGGGGAGTTATACAATAAATGGCAGAGCCATCAAGAGTATAGAAACACAGAGGGACCTAGGTGTGCAAGTCCACAAATCCTTGAAGGTGGCAACACAGGTGGAGAAGGTGGTGAAGAAGGCATATGGTATGCTTGCCTTTATAGGACGGGGTATAGAGTATAAAAGCTGGAGTCTGATGTTGCAGCTGTATAGAACACTGGTTAGGCCACATTTGGAGTACTGCGTCCAGTTCTGGTCGCCGCACTACCAGAAGGACGTGGAGGCTTTAGACAGAGTGCAGAAAAGGTTTACCAGGATGTTGCCTGGTATGGAGGGTCTTAGCTATGAGGAGAGATTGGGCTTGTTCTCCCTGGAAAGACGGAGAATGAGGGGAGACCTAATAGAGGTGTACAAAATTATGAAGGGTATAGATAGGGTGAACAGTGGGAAGCTTTTTCGCAGGTCGGAGGTGACGATCACGAGAAGTCACGGGCTCAAGGTGAGAGGGGCGAGGCATTAAACTTTGACTGGAAATTTGTATATTGTGTCAGTTGGGTTAAGAATCCTGTCCAATGATAATTAAAGTTCTTTTCCCTTGTAGTATAGCTGGGAAGATTTATTACTTCAGTCACTGAAATTCTAGTTAGGTCATACAACGGGCCTTTGCTCTTCATCATAATTTTTGGCAACTGTTCTTCCTTTGGCCTGAATTTTCTCAGATATTGAGATGTCCCATCACCAGAACTGAAAGCAGGAACAGATATATGTGATGGCTGGTGCTGGGCTTTGGG
This sequence comes from Mustelus asterias, assembly GCF_964213995.1. NCBI lineage: Eukaryota > Metazoa > Chordata > Chondrichthyes > Carcharhiniformes > Triakidae > Mustelus > Mustelus asterias. The sequence continues at coordinate 83,200,116 of NC_135804.1, read as the reverse complement.
GTGGGGGGAGGGGAGGGGGGGAGCAGCTTTTACTGGCAGAGGCTAATTAAGAGCCTACTGTTGAGACAAATATCCAATTGAGGATGGTGGCTCACCTCCCAGAACTGCCAGCCCTATCAGAGGGCCAGCAGCTTGGCAGCCTCACTGATGGACTGCAACATGAAGATGGTGCATCAATGGCGCGCCAGACTCAAAAGTCGAGGTACATTTGGCTGAGCTAGCTGGCACCTGGCAGGTAGGCCCCAGAGAGAGGGGTGGGGAGAGAGTGTATTGGTGCCTTGGGTGGCCATTGCTGTCACAGTCAGTGGACCATGGAGCAGCAATAATGGAGGAGAGGGACGTTTTTTACACAGAGAGTGGTGGGGGCCTGGAATGCGCTGCCAAGTAGGGTGGTGGAGGCAGACACGCTGGCATCGTTTAAGACTTATCTGGATAGTCACATGAGCAACCTGGGAATGGAGGGATACAAACGAATGGTCTAGTTGGACCAATGAGCGGCACAGGCTTGGAGGGCTGAAGGGCCTGTTTCCTGTGCTGTACTGTTCTTTGTTCTTAACCTTATTTGTGGAAAATTAGCACGTCTTCTAAAAATGCAATCAACAGCACTGCTCACCTCTGTATGGTTCCATTACATAGAAGTCTTCAAGATAAATCATCTTTACAGTCCATGGATCATATGTGAAGTAATACATGGCAAATCCCACAACTGTGTGCCCTGAGAATAAAGGGATATTTATCATAGAACAGTTAACGAAGAGAGTGATAACACTCCGTTTTCAGGGAGAGAAACAGTGCTTAAGGAAAGGGAACACTGACCAAGTCAACGAACATTCAACCAAAATAAATTAGTTGATAAATCGTTCACAGAAACACACGCCATAAGTATGTACATATCAAAACATATAACTTGTGACTCAAATAAAGAAATCTGCCCAACTTTCTAATATAAGGAGAGCAATTGTATTTATATAGAACTTTTCACAATCTCAGGACACCCTAAAGCACTTTATAAACAATGATGTATATTTTTCAATAATGCTCTTCTTCGAATAGTCCATCTGAGAGGGCAGTCAGGACCTTAGTTTTGTACCTCTTAAAACCAACAGCATTTCTGACAGCGCAGCACTCCCTCACTACACCACTGAACGTCAACCTGGATTGTGCGCTCAAGTCTCAGGAGTGGGACCTAAAAACTCTCAACCTTTTGGCTCAGACACAAGAGTGCTATCAATCAGGCACATACACACGGCTAAATTTTACCAGCCCTTTGGAGATGGGCTGAGACCTGCGGGGGCTGATAATATGACAAGGTCACATGTCAGGTGGGGAGCCCAATGGTTTCCCCCGCCACAGTATATTACCAGTAGCGGAAACCTCAAAATTGTGGCCGCCCACAGGGTGGTCTATTGAGCCAATAAAGAGCCACTTGCCGTTCTTGCCAGCATTTTACTAAAACATGGGAATATTGCCA